>NC_091191.1:20768406-20908406 GCF_040958095.1 Procambarus clarkii | reverse complement strand
CAATATAGGTATAGGTTCAGTACTAATTGTAATATCTTAACATACGAGGAAGGTTTGGTTGTGGCTTTCTATTCAGCATTTCAAGGTAAACTCAAATATTCACAATAAATTAGTATGCCACATATGCACTTGCCCATAAGCAAGATATTGACTATAAGCAAGTGCGAGAACGGGTTTCAACTTGCAGAGAACATGAAAATATGATAAAGAATGTAGGGAATACAAAGAATGAACAATGAACTTGTGAAGAACATAGAGAATATAACAAAGAATGTAGAAAACATGTAGGTGAAGGTGATGAACAAAGTGATCTTGTGAGGAACATGAACTTGTAGAGAACATGAATATTGACAAAGAACACAAAAAACATGGAAGACAGCATGAATATTGAGTATAAACGTTGTTCAGAGAACATATGAACTTGTGAAAAACATGAAAATATAGAAAATATGACTAGAATTTGTAGAGAACATTATGCGACTGAGAAAAATCACAGAAAAACGGAGATACTTGTGAAAAATATAAACTGAACATGTTGTGAACATTTGCTGAACATGGAGTGAACAAAGAAAATATGGAAGAGAATGCGAAGAACACAGTGAAGAACACAGCAAATATACAAATACATTAGGATTATTGAAGGTTTGGGTAAGTTGGGGAATGGGAGAGATGAAGGGGGAGGTAAGGGATGAGGAGGAGAGGAGGAAGGTAAAGGGCGAGAGGAAATAAGGGCAAATAGGAGTTGGGGAAGGTAAGAGATGAGAAGGTAAGGGTAAGGTGTGAGTTTTGACCGTGCGAATATTGCTCCGTTGAGCACATAAAGGGTACTGAAGGTAAGGTGCGACCTGATGACTGATGAATATTAGCACGTTGATTATTTACACAGCTGAGTACAAAGAGGGTATTAAAGGACATGTTTACTTATGACAGACTGGAGAGGACCTTGATTTGGTATAATTGTTTGATGAACTAAGGCAGAGGACAGTAGGCGAAACTCGGTAATTTGCTTTTTATTTATTTTACAGGGGCGTCTGAAAATGTTGTTGGAGGTTTAAATCTCTGGGGATTTGGACTGATAGTAGTGAATTTGCAAGAGAGAACTAAGAGGACAAGAGCTAGAGTTGGTAACACTTTTTTCTTAATTTACTTAGAAGTACGACGGGTTTAAATTTCAGGAAAATTGATGGTTATTAACGAAGATATGTGAAGGAACTAAGGCTGAACACGAGAGCTGGAACTCGGTAACTAAATTGTCGTATTGTACTACGTTTGAAATATGACGGTTTAAACTTTCAGGGATATTAGTCTGTTAGTAAAGAAGTTACGGGGATATAGTAAGGCGGGGACAAGAGGTGGAGTTACTGACTGAATTTGATTTTCTACCTATGAAATATGATTGTTTAGAATTGGGCTAACATTGGGCTGTTAGTAGCGAAACTACACTTATAAATGCGGTCTCTAACAAATTTTAGTCTTAAAATGTTCTCTGTAAAAATTTTTGGTCTCAATTAGACTCTGATAATACTTGAATTTCTTCCATAAGAACTCTTTAAGAACGTAGGTGTAAGTAAAACTCTGAATTAAAATAATTCTTAAAATGGTCTCTGACTAATTTTTGTCTTCAATTGGACTCTGTCAAATTTTGATCTTTACTGGACTCTGACGAATTTTCGGTCATGTACTGGACTCTGACAATATTTGATTCCAAAATAATCTGTCTTAAATAGACTCTGAAGAAAATAGGCCTTCAAATGGTCTCTGAAGGAAATCGATCTTTAAATGGTCTCTGAATAATTTTCGGTGTTTAAACAGGTCTCTGTTCAATTTTGGTCTTTACACGAGAACATCCACTAATAGATGTAAAAACTAAGTCACGGTTAAGATGTCTGTTTTCCTAACAAAACTTCAATGAACATATTCTCTGAAAATGGTCGTTTTTCTAAATTTTGGTCATAAACTTGTAAATAAACTTCTATGATAAAATAAACTCTGAAATATTTTCATAAAACTGAACTCTGAAAAATTTTGAATTTCTTCCATAAGAACTCTTGACAAACTTCTATGAAATTATTTTCCTCATAAGAACTCTTAATAAACTTTTATGATCGCTTTATCCAAAAATGGTCTTTGAAAAATGCACGATTTTGAAAACAAAAATTGTCCATAGAGTCGCATATGGTGTCATCCCTACTTCTTTTAAGTACCTAGAAATGTTCGTCATAGATTTTTCGAACAAACTATCGTTGATGAGTTTAAAGGCCTTTCCTTGAACTTTACAAGATGTGTTGGCTTTTTCTCTTATGGTGGTTGAAATGAAATCTTTTTAGATAGGGCACCTGTTTATATTTATAGATTGTTTTTAAACGGTCACAATTTAAGTTTTAGTCTAAATGTTTTTTTCCCACCTCACCTTGCCCAAAACACTATGCGTACTAATGACTTTAGGTATTATATGTACTAGCTCTATCTATAAATTCAACATTATGTTTGTAACAAATCCTCTATGTATGTACTTTTACCTGAATAAACATTTGATTGATTTGATTTGATTTAAGGGTATGCTTACTGTACTCTGACAAATACTCTTCAGTTATATTAGTATGGGACAGTACAAGAGGCAAGTCATCAGTGTACCTAGCTACCTCAGGAGATACCTTTTTTGTATCACACAGGATCTAGTACCCTTTGTCCAGATTACAGGGGATATGGTCTAACTCTTGCCCTAACAATGTGTCCCACTCAAGGTCAGATAACTGTCTAATCCCTCCTTGGGGAAGTAACTCGGCCATGCACCTGGCATATAGGCTGTTGAAGTAGAGATACAGGATGTAAGTATCTTAGAGCTGGGGTTAGATGTGATGGGCTCATTTATAGCCTAAGTGAACTGTCTTTTTGATGAAGTGAACCCCCATCTAAGATTCTTCTAAGTAAGTTGTATATATTTTGATCATATACATAGTCAAGCACCACTTTAGATTTAAACAAGAACGCATCCCAAGTGTAACTATGGGGGGAGCCGGTCGGCCGAGCGGACAGCACGCTGGGCTTGTGATCCTGTGGTCCCGGGTTCGATCCCGGGCGCCGGAGAGAAACAATGGGCAGAGTTTCTTTCACCCTGTGCCTCTGTTACCTAGCAGTAAAATAGGTACCTGGGTGTTAGTCAGCTGTCACGGGCTGCTTCCTAGGGGTGGAGGCCTGGTCGAGGACCGGACCGCGGGGACACTAAAGCCCCGAAATCATCTCAAGATAACCCCTCAAGATCTCAAGATGCAGTGACACGTAGAAGACAATGTCTTATTCATAAATTTCCTTTTAAGGATGTGCACCAGAGTGTGAATATATCAACGAGCGTGCCTACATCAACTTTTAAATACAAAAGGAGGTAATCTTTTATGCTTGTGCAGTTCCCTAAGTTGAATACCTTAAGAGCTTGGCCATAATCTTTTTCAGAGAGAGGAGCGTCACATAATGCATTATAAAACTGATCATGAGGGGGGAGCTGAGATTCATCTAATACATCCTTTCAAGAAATGTAATCATAGCACAGACTCTGTTTCCCTTTTATTAAAGGGGTTTAGCCTCATCAGACACATCACTCAATATGTGTTCTGTATACTTGGTAGGTTTCTTACTATCAATGTGTTCTGTGGCAAGGCTCTCTAATGAGCCGTTAAGAAGCGCTAAGCTATCTAGGAATTTAAGATTACCTATGATGACTTGCATGAATTTTAAGCCTTCTAAAAAAGGATTTCATTTTTCGAGGAGGATCTTTGGGCAGTTTGTTGAGTATGATTCCGAGTCATGGGCAGTATTGTGAGAAAACGTGGTCAAGTACCTACGAGCATTCTTGCACTGTGGGTTGCAACGAGCATAATATGCACCAAGATAGTTATTATCTTGTATAGTGTGGTTATGATGTCTATGTTTATCTTTCCTTGTTCTAAATACTTGATGACGTAACTGACAACTACTCTGCCTCTGAAATGTTCTTTCTTGCTTAGACAAGTTTTTAGGAGAGTTGGAAAGCTGAATGTATTTTTTTCACGATACCTGGTTGATGGGGTTCTGGGAGTTCTTCTACTCCCCAAGCCCGGCCCAAAGCCAGGCTTGACTTGAGAGTTTGGTCCACTAGGCTGTTTATTGCTGCGGCTCGCAGGCCCACATACACACCACAACCAGGTTGGTTCGGCACTCCTTGAAGAAAACCTTAGTTTTCAATTGAAGATGTTCGCGGTTGTTCCGGCAATATTTCTTATGCTCGCTGGGAGGGTGTTCAACAACCGTGAACCTCTGATATTTATACAACTCTCTCTGATTGTGCCTATGGCACCCCTGCTTTTCACTGGTTCTATTCTGCCTTTTCTTCCATATAGTTCACTCCAATATATTGTAATTTTATTGTGCAGATTTGGGACCTGGCCCTCCAGTATTTTCCATGTGTATATTATTTGATATCTCTCCCGTCGTCTTTCTAACGAGTACATTTGGAGAGTTTTGAGACGATCCCAATAATTTAGATACTTTATCGCGTCTATGTATGCCGTATATGTTCTGTACTCCCTCTATTTCAGCAATCTCTCCTGCTCTGAACGGGGAAATCAGTACTGAGCAGTACTCAAGACAGGACAGAACAAGTGATTTGAAGAGTACAATCATTGTGATGGGATCCCTGGATTTGAAAGTTCTCGTAATCCATCCTATCATTTTTTTGGTTGGCCGCAATATTTGTTTCGTTATGCTCCCTAAACATTAGGTCGTCAGACATTATTATTCCCAAATCCTTTACGTGTTGCTTTTCTACTATGGACAAATTTGACTGTGTTTTGTACCCTGTATTATGTTTAAGGTTCTCATTTTTACCGTATCTGAGTACCTGAAATTTATTGCTCTTAAATATCATGTTATGTTCTGCAGTCCTCTACGATGGCTGTAACTTGGTAATAAAATAATTAACCAGCATCTGGACCTACATATGAAAATGTTTCTAGGACATTGTATTCTCTATCTAATATCATATAGGCATAAACAATAGCTATGTGTCTTATTTCGATCGTCACTCTTGAGATTTTGACGATCTAGTAAGCATTCAAAGTCTTAGTACGCAGTATGGGTAGGCTATAGGTTCTCCCATATTTTTTAAAGACAATTATTTCATTAGGATTATAGAACGAGAATACTTGTGAAACAGTACGTGACTCTTTGTGAGCCTTAATCTCATTTAGGGGAGTGTGTAATAGACATGTGACAGAATTTATGGGAAGCTGGAATTCTACATGCGTTATTGTTTATAGTCTTAACACATTTGTGAAAATCTTTGATCAGGCATAGATGCTTGCCTTCCAATGATAACAGAGAAACTTTATCTTCATTTTCTCCTGGCTCTTGCTAGCTAAACTAAGATAGTATCGGTTGCTCTCTTGAGTTACTGTATACATATACATCAATAGGTTGTTAAGCTTTTCTATTTTCCTAAGATTATCAAAAGATATGGGAAATTTGAGTTCATTTGTCCGTACTAGGAATCTACTACACCATGGAATGCTTTTGTATTGCATATAAACATTATTTATTGTCCTGCCCCGTGCTAGGCTTTTCTACACAACAATACATTGCAACAAATGCTCTCCTAGCGTCTCCGCCGTTATGGGGGGTTAAAACACATTCTTTACCATATAATTTGGCTGGATAAGGTACGTAAGATCCGAGGTGCACGGGGTAAGATCCGAGGTGCACGGGGTGACGGATGTAAGAGAAATTAATGGCGAAGCCTGACATAGAATGGATTCCTACATTAGAGGATTGGACATTTTTATGATAATCATCAATTTTTGCAGTCATTTCATCGACCCAAAAATTAAGTAGAACCTCTACCTCTTCTTGGGTAACCGTTTGGGTTTCGCCCCTAAAAAAGAGAAACTTCATCTAATATTTTTACTTCACTATCAGCAGGGTTGAGTTTTTGTGGAACACGGCTTATGTCAGGGAAGATATGAAAGGAAGGGGGGGGGGGGATAATTCCTCTTGTATTTCTCGGAACTGATTGTCGATGTATGTTATAAAGAACCTCCTTGTTACGGCCCTATTGGGTCGCAACTGGGGTTCTTCTCTGATGTTATTAGAGTTTGGGTATCCGGCCCCAAGTTAGTAGTGGCTTTCAAGGGGTGTGTTCCGTAACGCAAGTAAATTAAAGGGGAAGGGATACAAATTCACTAAATTAAATATATATTCACCACCACCAATAAATAAATATATAAAGTCACTCGCTGGGGCTATAACTACACTTATGTACATTAACTAGTCTTCCTCTGAAGACAGGATGCTCTACGGTGCTCAAGACGAGTAGCCTGGTTCTCTTCTTGTGGCCTCACGATGAATCCTTCGATTCCCTAGGCGAATCTATCCTGGCCACAGGCCAGCCAAATCACAGCCCCACTGGGTGCACTGTCGTGGAGGCCTTCAACCACAAATCCAGCCTGTAGCTGGCAGGTTCCAATCAGCTCTGCTGCGTAGGCCACTCCACGACCGATACTAGGGTTGCGAGCCCTAGACAGGAGCCTCGTGTGATTCCGCTGATCACTCTCCACTCTCAACACTCCAGTGGCTAGTCTTCTCCACCAGTCAGCCCCGGGTACGACAATTCCTGGTTCTGCCACGTCACAGGCAGGCTAACACAACAGTGTTCATCCGGGCGGTGACTCACAGCTTCTGCAGCAAACACGTGGAGATACTATGGCTGCCTTGGGTAGACTGCCCATCGTCCAATCCAGCAGTCCCAGGTCGACTCTGTAATCAGACACGTCATCAGTACTAGGGACACCCTAAGGCACCTCACTTACAGGCTTAGACACAAACGTCCACCTATCTACTCCATAGATGGCGTTGCTGTCTAAGCGTCACCTCACCAGAGGTCAGCAGCGGCTACGTTACGAGCTGAACAAGACGGGAAACCAGCCCCGGTGGCCGGTATATCTCGTCCTCACTAGATGGCGTCGTCCATTTGGAGGGGATTTTGGGAGCTGACCCACAGATGGCATTGTCGTCACTGCTCCGTGCTCGGACGCTGGACTCGGGTCCGTAACACTCCTATACGTACTAATACACAATATAGGGTTAGCATCTACATGACCTTTAATTAAGAATGACTGTCTAGAGAATGCACCTTCAAAATGATCAATGGCTTCTAAGACCTCAGGAACAGCGTGAACTACACTAGCTACCTCGGAGAGTCTGGTGCAGTTAAGTCTTCCTCTTCATCTGATGATAAAAGATCGTGAACAAGGGATTGATTATCTTCTTCTGAGGACGAATGTTCTTGGATGTGAAGGAGAGGCCTGGGGGCATGATGAGTCAGGTGTTGATGGTGTGGGATATCTGGGGCTTGACTCAGTTATTCAATTATTTACTTATTTAATTTAATAACGAAGGACCACCCACTTTTGAGAAAAGAGGGAAAACTAATAAAAGTGATCATTAGAATAACACTAGGGAACCAGTGTCTATGGATAATTATTAGAAAGGATAATCACTTGAAATAATGAATGGACTGTATGATTAATTAACTAAAGTCAGAGCCTCAAACACCTACATTGGGGGGGGGGGGGTATTACTAGAACTTCATATACGTCTAGGAACTAGTGTGGTTCGTCACCAGTTCATTGTTGAGTAAATAATATTATGATCTAAAATGCTGTAGATTCAAATATGTATACTCAAATTGTAAATATTAATGATTATTAAATTACGGAGCAACCGTCTAAGCAAACACATGAATTTCCAATCATCATATCTGGTAATAATATTTAATATAATGATCCTACAAAATTTGTATAAAAATTAAATGGGAGGAATTAAATTTGTACAAAGAGTCTTAGCTTTAAGACGATTTCTATGACATGGTTTTGTGATTCGTCCTCGTGATCTCAGGATCTCCACATAGAAGGAATTAGAGATGAATAGCACGAATGAAGAAAACGACTCGATGACTCCTCACATACGGGCTGAAATTTAAAGAATATTAAGTAGCATTGCAATAGGCTACTTTTAATCTCAATATTCATGAAAATAGAAGAAATGCCGATGTGGTACTAGCGTTGGATATGGGGTCGTCTCACTATATAACGACAGACTACTCACAAATATACGATCTTAAATGATGCATCAAGAAAGAAACTATACTTAACGTGAGTGTAGGTACTACTGAAGTCTGCCGATATCGCGTCTGCCAGTCCCAGAAGTTCACGTCGTTGTACGCGTATTTGTGGGTTTTGGCTTTAATTATAGACGCGTTATTGGTTGGCTAATCACTATGGAGCACGTGGAAGAATAACTATTCACTATTAGTTGGGTATCAGTGTAATTCTTGCTGATAACTCCCAATCGCCACGTGTCTCGCCACTCTTCACGCCAGGACCCTTCTCTCTCGTACGCTGTCCAGGCACGCTCGCTCTACAATGGCGTTGCCGCCTCCCTCAACCCGGCTCTCGCATTCACCACAGAAATTATTAATCACGAATAATTCCTTTTCGCGCGATTATGGATGAAATACTTTAATGAGGACTGGGTTGCAATTATAGGGGTGTAAATATTATCGCATTCTCGTTTTATGGTGTTAAACGAGAAATGGAGAAGATTTTATTTCTCTTTATGACATTCGTGTGAGACTGAAGAAAATGTTACTACAGAATAATTTAACTAATAACTAAGGATTTAAGATTATTGGGAGTTATGTTATCCGTAAGTAATTATCACACGGAATACTGATGATTTTAGAGAACCACATTCAATTCTCTAACACATTGGTAATAAATGTGTCTAACTAGACATTATCTGACGCAAGGTTGCTGCTCCATTTCGTGAGAATACTAGCATTAATACGCAGATGCAATGGTTAGTTTATGTTGACACTACTGTTAGTAAATTTAGTGACTACTGTAGTTAGTATATAATAATAATGATTTATTATAATACAATAGTAGTTTATTAGTGTTGGAAATTTCCAACAGATGTGGCCTGGGGGGCATGATAAGTCAGGTGTTGATGGGGCCTGGGGGGCATGATAAGTCAGGTGTTGATGGGGCCTGGGGGGCATGGTGAGTCAGGTGTTGATGGGGCCTGGGGGGCATGATAAGTTAGGTGTTGATGGGGCCTGGGGGGCATGGTGAGTCAGGTGTTGATGGGGCCTGGGGGGCATAGCGAGTCAGGTGTTGATGGGACCTGGGGGGCATGGTGAGTCAGGTGTTGATGGGGTCTGGGGGGCATAGTGAGTCAGGTGTTGATGGGGCCTGGGGGGCATGGTGAGTCAGGTGTTGATGGGGCCTGGGGGGCATAGTGAGTCAGGTGTTGATGGGGCCTGGGGGGCATGGTGAGTCAGGTGTTGATGGGGCCTGGGGGGCATAGTGAGTCAGGTGTTGATGGGGCCTGGGGGGCATGGTGAGTCAGGTGTTGATGGGGCCTGGGGGGCATAGTGAGTCAGGTGTTGATGGGGCCTGGGGGGCATAGTGAGTCAGGTGTTGATGGGGCCTGGGGGGCATGATAAGTCAGGTGTTAATGGGGGCCTGGGGTGCATGATGAGTCAGGTGTTGATGGGGCCTGGGGGACATGGCGAGTCAGGTGTTGATGGGGCCTGGGGGACATAGTGAGTCAGGTGTTGATGGGGCCTGGGGGGCATGGTGAGTCAGGTGTTGATGGGGCCTGGGGGTATAATGAGGCAGGTGTTGATGCGGCCTGGGGGGCATAGTGAGTCAGGTGTTGATGGGGCCTGGGGGTATAATGATGCAGGTGTTGATGGGGCCTGGGGGTATAATGAGGCAGGTGTTGGAGAGGCTTGGGGGTATAATGAGGCAGGTGTTGGGGGAGAGGCCTGGGGGTATAATGAGGCAGGTGTTGGAGGAGAGGCCTGGGGGTATAATGAGGCAGGTGTTGGAGGAGAGGCCTGGGGGTATAATGAGGCAGGTGTTGGAGGAGAGGCCTGGGGGTATAATGAGGCAGGTGTTGGAGAGGCCTGGGGGTATAATGAGGCAGGTGTTGGAGGAGAGGCCTGGGGGTATAATGAGGCAGGTGTTGGAGGAGAGGCCTGGGGGTATAATGAGGCAGGTGTTGGAGGAGAGGCCTGGGGGTATAATGAGGCAGGTGTTGGAGGAAAGGCCTGGGGGTATAATGAGGCAGGTGTTGGAGGAGAGGCCTGGGGGTATAATGAGGCAGGTGTTGGAGGAGAGGTCTGGGGGGTATAATGATAAGGACGTCTCGACTGGTTAGCACCTGTGTAAACATTGTTTAAGGAACAGAGGTGTGATGAATCTCTGATATGTTTTGCTGTCTGAAAATGTACATTGATATATCGAGTAAGAAAATATGTTAATGAAAGAAAGAACGAATGATGAGGGAGGTAGGGATGGTGGTGAGAGGTTAGGTCGGAATAGGTTGAGGGGGGGGGGGGGCCGGGGAAGGGGCGGGCAGGTGATTAGATTAGACACCTGTTGGGATAGACTTGGGGCGCCTGACGAGTGAGGGAAGGGGTAGTGCGGGGTATTAGATTAGACACCTTTTGGGTAAGTTTGGCGGCTCCTGGCGGGGTAGGAGGGTAGAGCGCGGGGGGGGGGGGGGACTGTGAGGTAAGATTAGTGACGTCTGATGTGGACGGGTAATGGAACTATTTTACTTACTTATACAATATAGTTTAGTTTAATATGTTTATGGCCGTAGAGTTTATTTTCAGTAAGACGGGAGAGGACTTGGCCACGAATTTTTCTTAACAAACTTCATTGATTATGTGAACACTGAAATAATTTTGATCTTAAACGGGTGTGAAACAGCAGTAAGTGAAACTGAAAAGTTTTAGGGCTCAAATTAGTGGGGCACAGCAGTAAGTAAATCTCTGAGAAAATATACTTAGAACCCTTGTCGCTGTACCAGTAAATGGGCTCAAAACCCCAAACTTACTAGTACAGCGTCATCCCTTCTACAACCAAAGACTTCCACCGTCTTTCTTAACTTTACATACTGTAGTCCGTTTAATTTGTTGGTAACTGCCGTACCAAACATATCTAAAATTTTTGTCAATCTCCATAGCAGTTTTCTTATCAATTGAAAAACTGAGACACAAGTAACACACTTTAGACAAATTTTGCAATTGATTATTACTGCCTTCTGAATTAAGGTTAATTTCCAATATGACTACATATTCGTAGCTACTAATTATATTTCTACATAGTACCTGCCAATTTGTAACAATGTTGTTTCATATATTTTACACCAGCAAATCTCGAGAGCTTTAATAGACTCTACTACCTTGAACCATGCACCTGTCCAGGTAGCTTTATTACACCAATTGCCAAGTCCCTATCACGGCCTGTGTCTTTATTTTTGTTATCAGTAGTGACAAGATTTTGTTTTCATAGACCTGTCAAGAATTTGGTGGTGGTGGACCTTAAAATGTTGTCTAGGGGTATATCAAGGAGCAAGGAAAACAGCCTAGTACAAAGTCACAAATTTATACGTATAAGTCACACATGAATACATTCAACAAGGCGATTTCCTCACAACATAAGATCACTATGTATTAGTCTTATAACCTCAAGTGGCTCTGACCACCCCACGGCTCACCGTCCCATACCTGGTACCGTGCACCCAGCCACCACCGCTATCATCCAATGACACACATATTTAACCCTCTAGGAAACCTGAATTCTTATAAAATCTCTCCAAAATCTGTAATACTACTCTACCCAATCTTGCAACCCTGGTTATATACAAGGATAGGCTTATCTGACTGTACGGCCGGAGAAAACCCCTCAAATAGCAGGATCGGTCGGCAGCGATACACCTCCCCCTTCAGTCAAGATGGCGTCCACCTCTCTTGCATTATCGCCCCTTAATACTCTATTCTTTACATATGCAATCAAACCCATTATTGATTTTATTTACCATATTCTCCATGCATGCTTTTTGATTGAGTCCATTTTTCCCTTACATAGTTAGGCTATTCCAGTTCACATTATTTCTGACAACCTCCAGCTGAGAAGACACTACTTTACTGGGCGGAGTATTACTGGTAACTCGCGGCCTCTCTGATCTTGGCTGTGGATTTATTCTAATAAACACTCTCCACTGAGCCCACCAACATTTTATAATTGAAACTACCCTCCACAGGAGGTAAGGTTCGTAACAGACCCATCATACACGTTTTTGTTCGTGTTAATGACAGTACCTGTTTCTCTTTCAAAGTGGTCTAGCTCGTCCTGAACATTCACCACTGAGTCTTCTGTTTTCTATAATAGTGGTATTATAGCCGAGTACAGTGGCTCGTGAAGTATTACAAAAGCATTGAAAGTGGACATCACTAACCGTCCGACTGTTCAATTGAAAATGGTTTACTCAAGACACCGTTAATAGAAACGCTGCTCCGACACTGTTTATAAAGCATACAGATCCAGTCAATAAATTCTTGTGCCAACTCCGACCCTATCCAAGATTTCTAATACAAACTGAACATCAACACGGTCAAAAGCCTTCAACCAGTCGAGGTTTATCATGGAGGAAGGAACATTATTCTCAGATACATAATACATAACATCCCTAATTACATTATTACAATTGATTATGGATCTTCCAGGCACACCATATAACTGTTCCTACGTTTAATTTTTATCATTACAATCTTAAGTCTATTCACCAACAATTTCGAGATTATTTTGTAATCCAGGTTGAGCAAGGAAAGTGGCCTCCAGTTCGTTAGAATAAGCAAATCGCCTGACATACAGACATCACAATAGCGTGATGCATCAAATGAACAAATCCACAAGGGTCGTGACGAGGATTCGAACCTATGTCCGAGATCATCCCAGACGCTGCTTTTATCGACTAAGCTACGACATGGCCAAAAGAGTTGAAACCGAAGTTCTACTGAACTTACTGGATCCTGCAGCCTCTCCAAAACACAAACCAGGGTTTTACACAACTTCGGTTTGTGTTTTGGCATGTTTACCAATCAATATCATCGTACCACCTTTCAACAGGTTCGTAGGATTTATTAGGATTTCAAAATAATGAAGCAGCACATTAAGTTTCTTAACATCTTGCACAGTGTGTTCTTGCAATAAAAGCACATCCAATTTATGATATTTAAACAGGGATATTAGTTGTAACTGTTTGATTCTACAGCTGAGCCCATTAGCGTTTAAATTAGCACAATTGAAATTAATAGGCTTCCCGAATGTAATTTTGGAAAAATTACTCTATCTCATTCTCACTCGTTAGTGAGTGTCATCTTTCCATTTTCGAAATTTAGGTTTAATAATTTCCCTCGCGGCTCGATTCTGTTCATGTTCTTCTACATGATCACCACTCGCCACTCTCCTGGTGTACTGTGTCCTAACATGATCACCACTCACCGGGTGTACTGTGCCCTAACATGATCACCACTCTCCTGGTGTACTGTGTCCTAACATGATCACCACTCACTGGGTGTACTGTGCCCTAACATGATCACCACTCACCTGGTGTACTGTGTCCTAACATGATCACCACTCACCTGGTGTACTGTGCCCTAACATGATCACCACTCACCGGGTGTACTGTACCCTAACATGATCACCACTCAACGGGTGTACTGTGCCCTAACATGATCACCACTCACCTGGTGTACTGTGCCCTAACATGATCACCACTCACCGGGTGTACTGTGCCCTAACATGATCACCACTCACCGGGTGTACTGTACCCTAACATGATCACCACTCACCAGGTGTACTGTGCCCTAACATGATCACCACTCACCTGGTGTACTGTGCCCTAACATGATCACCACTCACCGGGTGTACTGTGCCCTAACATGATCACCACTCACCGGGTGTACTGTGCCCTAACATGATCACCACTCACCGGGTGTACTGTGCCCTAACATGATCACCACTCACCGGGTGTACTGTGCCCTAACATGATCACCACTCACCGGGTGTACTGTGCCCTAACATGATCACCACTCACCGGGTGTACTGTGTCCTAACATGATCGCCACTCACCGGGTGTACTGTGCCCTAACATGATCACCACTCACTGGGTGTACTGTGCCCTAACATGATCACCACTCACCGGGTGTACTGTGCCCTAACATGATCACCACTAACTGGGTGTACTGTGCCCTAACATGATCACCACTCACCGGCTGCACTGTGCCCTAACATGATCACCACTCACCGGGTGTACTGTGCCCTAACATGATCACCACTCACTGGGTGTACTGTGCCCACATTTTGGTAACTCCTCCTGACCTTGGACACAGTGAACTTCAACGCCAACCACCTGGTAATTTTTTCTGACTTAATTTAGCTGCACAGTCCTTCATACACTTCAGATCAATAGTCTGGGTTAATTTTTTCTACGTGTCTTCACATGACTGGTTACACAACCAGTTTTCACATGACCTATATCCTTTCAACCAGACCTTACAGAAGAGGGTGGAGTTGCCCTCTGCACAGATATTTCTTCGTTACTATCACACATGGGGTCATCCTCTACATCCAGTTGACAATTAATTACTTGTTTTATCGTCATCTCACCAGGGTCAACACCTTCTTCAGCATCGCACCTCAGTGGGCTCATGTTCTGGTACACTGTCCTCCAGTAATGGCTGAAAGTCATGTTCCCGAAAAATGTTCAATACGTTGTGTTGCTTCTATACCTGGAAGGCAGCAGCCAAGTGACCAGTACGGAAACACTTACAATAAGTTTGCAGTTGTCCACTATACATAAATTTTAATATATTGACCTGCTACTGACACTGAAAATGGAACTTCATTGTAATATTCCTTAATCGCTGTTCTTGTACCATTGAAACCTCTTTCTTGCTCCATAGGTATATTTGTGGAAACGAACATTTCCACTTTCCCATATTGTTCCAGTATGTGAGTAATAGTTCCATTCGACAATGCAAAGAGCGCATCCCTCACAAAAACATATGTAAATGCACCGATCCTATTCCATTAGGCAGACTGATAATGTCAGCATCATACTTCTGTAGAAACTCGGAAAACGCCAGATTGTTTTCAAATTTCACCACCACTCTGTTTCCTGACAGTTGTTGGAAACCAAATATGTCGTCCATCTTTATCTGTAGCACATTGAAGGTCGTCGTGCAGACAAGGTCAGTCAATGTTACAACTGAATTTGAGTCCTACGGATTCCTTCTGAGTAAGTGGAGGTGTGTAGGAGGCCATAATGGGACATATACCACCCCCCAACGTGTGTCTACAGGTTCATCAGTCAACACGCCGGCTGATAGGGACGAGACACACACACACACACACACACACACACACACACAGACACACAGACACACAGACACACACAGACACACAGACACACACACACACAGACACACACACACAGACACAGACACACACACACACGCACGCACACGCACGCACGCACGTCTGTCAACCACACTCCGGTAGCAGCAGAGAACGATTCTTCGCGGCGGGGATCGTATTCCAGGGACCTGTCCGAAACGCTACGCGTACTAGTGGCTGTACAAGAATGTAACAGCTCTTGTATATATCTCAAAAAAAAAAAAAAAAAAACACAAACACATCAGCTCATAACCACGTCCAAGACGAGACTCGGGTAGGAGTGTGGAGGAGAGGTGGAGGGTGTCGGCCCGGCTGGCTCTGTGATGGTGTTGGCGCAGCGCCCCTCATGCCAGCTTCATTGTCAATAATTTGACATTTTCTTCCTTGTGTTTCAAATTATTCACGTCAGGTGAATGTGGACTTTAGACCAACTGCCGGCGACCTTACGGGGAGCGACTGCAAGAGACGTCCGCTCCAGACGACTGCTGGCTGTAAACCATCGTGTTCTGGCACAGGTGTTGCTGCTTTGTCTGTTTTTGGGCGGCATCGTTCCGCATTGAAGATTTGCTTGTGTTATACTGTTACGGCCCTCTCGGGTCGCAACTGAGTTCGTACTCTGATGTTATTAGAGTAAGTTGTATCCGACCCCAAGCCAGTAGTGGCTTTCAAGGGATGTGATCCGTGACGCAAGTAACTTAAAGGGGGTAGGGAAAGAAAGTTAAGAACTTAAGACTATAATTCACCATCACCAAATAAATAATATATAAAAGAGTGCACAGGGGGAGGGGTATAAACACTTATTTACAGGGGAAATACACTGTAGTCTTCTGCTGAAGACTATGGATCCTCGCTCTCGGTGCTAAATCCTTGGTGCTTCTTCGTGGCCTCACAACGAATCCTCTAGGAAGCTGAGCCTACCCTGGCCACAGGTCAGCCAAAACACAGGTCCACTGGGGGCACCGCCGTGGAGGCCGTCAACCACACGTCCAGTCAACCACACGTCCAGCAGGTCTGCTGGCAGGTTCCAGATCAGCAAGGCTGGTCAGGCCACTCCACGAACGATATAAGGGTAACGCCCTAGACAGGAGCCTCGTGTGATGTCACAAATCACTCTCCTGCCCTCAATACCCCAGAGGATAAACGTCTCCAGCAGTCGGTCCCGGGTAATCCTTCTACTGCCACTCCACTGGCAGGGTAACACCACAGTGTTCTTCCAGGGGACGACGTCACAGCTGCTGCAGCAAAGCACAAGATATGGAGACGGCTGCCTTGGGTAGACTGACTCAACTTCCATCACAGCAGTCCCAGGTCGACTTTGTAAGCAGACACGTCATCAATAACAGGGACACTAAACACCTAACTTACAGGCTCAGACACAAACGCCCGACATATCCACTTCATAGATGACGTTGTAGTCTGAGCACCACCTCACCAGAGGTCAGCGGCGGCGGTGTTGAGTGCTGAACGGGACTGGAAACTGGCCCTCGTAGCTAGTACACGTCGTCCTCACCAGGTGGCGTCGTCCTTTTGGAGGGGGTTACGGGAGCTGACCCACAGATGGCGCGGTCGTCACTGCTCCATGCTCGGACGCAGGATCCGGGTTCTTAACACCTCCCCACCAAAAGGAATTTGGTTTGGGTTTCTATAAAAGAAGACAAACCAAATTAGTACGTGGATCTAGACGCGAGAAAATGCATCAGCTACTAAGTTGTCCACCCCTTTGATGTGTTCGATCTGGAGGGGATATTGTTGTAAATGTAAACTCCATCTGGTGAGCCTGAGGTTCTTTTGCTTAAACTGAGCCAGGAACTTCAGAGGGTTATGGTCGGTCCGTACTAATATAGGATGACCATTGCTTGTTAGATATACCTCGAAGTGCTGGACGGAATTAATTAAGGCCAACGTTTCTTTTTCTATGACCGAGTAATTAAGCTGGCTGGGGGTGAACTTCTTAGAATGATAGGCCACAGGATGTTCCACCCCCTTCTCGTCCGTCTGGGATAAAACGGACCCCAGGCCATAGTCAGATGCGTCGACCGTCAGGATAAATCTATCCTCAAAGCTCGGGGACCTGAGGATCGGAGAAGAGATTAGAATTGCTTTGAGACTCTCGAATGCCTTCTGGCAATTCTCATTCCATATTAATTTCACCCCCTTCTTCAACAGATCGGTCAGGGGGGCGGCGATGGAGGAAAAATTAGGGACAAACTTACGATAAAACCCAGCCATACCAAGGAAACGCAAGATGTCCTTCCTGGTAGCTGGCGTAGGATACTGGATTATTGCCTCTATCTTGCTGGCCTTCGGCGCAATCCATCCTCCCCCATCCTTATGACCTAAAAAGATGACAGAGGTTCTAGCAAACTCAGATTTATGCAGGTTGACCACCAATCCTGACTGGAGCATAGCCTTGAAGAAATCCTCTATGTGACGCAGATGATCCTGCCAATCTACATCATATATTAATACATCATCGATGTAGACTAAGGTGTTTTCCACGTCACGCAACACAGTACCCATCAGTCTCTGGAAAGTGGAGGCCGCGTTTTTCATCCCGAATGGCATCACCTGACATTCAAACAGCCCGTCGGGAGTCACAAATGCTGATATGGGTTTGGCCTTTTTTCGTGAGGGGAACTTGCCAATAGCCTTTGAACAGGTCAAATTTCGTCAGGTAACGGGCTTTACCTATGGCATCCAGACATTCCTCTACTCTGGGGAGAGGGTAGGTATCTGCTACTGTGACCTTATTCACCTGGCGATAATCAATACAAAGACGGTATTTCTTACCAGGTTTGGGCACTAGTAGTATCGGGGATGACCATGGGCTCGAGCTCGGGGCTATCAGATGGTGTTTCAGCATGTAATCTACCTCCTCTTTCACCACCCGTTTCTTCAGTGGGTTGAGACGGTACGGGTGTTGCTTTATAGGTCGGACTCCTTCCTCCAGCTTGACATCATGCCTTAGGACCGATGTTAATCCTGGAACATCTTCGAAGATGGGTTTGTATTCCCGGATCATCTGCATCAATGATGATTGATGTCCTTCGGCCACGTGTGTCAACTTCGCCTGCAAGTTTAACAGAATGTCTGAGTTAGTTAACACCTCCTCTTCCTCCTCAAGGTCATCGTTTGTGGTCACTAAGGTTACGGGAAGTGTATCCCGACTCTCGTATTTCTTGATCATATTAACATGAACCAAAGTTTCTTTCTTCCGGCGGTCTGGAGTACTAAGAAGGTAATTGAGATTAGTAACCTTCTTTACAACCGGGTAGGGACCTACGAATCTGGCGCTTAAACTCCCAGTTATTGTAGGAGTACATACCAAAACCAGATCTCCTACTTGGAACTCTCTTTGCTTGGTCCTTCTATCATACCTGCTCTTGCTAGTCTGTTGTGTATTTTTCAAGGTTCTTGTAGCCATCTCCCAGGCTGAGAACAGCCGGCCTTTATTTGTAGACAACCAGTCCACAATGTCCTCGTTGGTTTCCTCGTCCAGCCAATGGTCTCGTGCCACCTCTAAGGGACCTCTTACTGAGTGACCAAAGATCATCTCGAATGGGGAGATTCCTAGGGACTCATTAGGCACTGATCTTACCGCAAATAGGAGGTAGGGCAGTTCTTCAACCCACTTACTCTGCCTGTCGTAGCAAAACTTCCGAAGCATGCCCTTCAAAGTCTGGTGAAAACGTTCCAAAGCTCCTTGAGACTCGGGATGGTAGGCACTAGAGGTAACCTGTCGGATTCCCAGGTTGGCGATCTGTTGGCGAAACAAATGGGACATGAAGTTAGATCCCTGGTCCGTCTGAATGGTCTTGGGAAGACCGTATCGTGAGATGAACCAGAGCAGTTGTTTCACCAGAACCTTAGCTGTGATGGTCTTAAGGGGGATCGCTTCTGGGTACCTACTAACCCGATCTAGTATTGTTAGCAAATACTGCACCCCTGAGGTAGCAGGTGGAAGTGGGCCTACTATATCCAAGATGAGGTGTTCGAAGGGCTCACCTATTGATGGAATGGGGTATAAAGGGGCTTTGGGGACAGGCTGGTTCGCTTTCCCGGCTACCTGGCAGGCGTGGCAGGTCTTGCAGAAACGACGTACGTCCTCCTTCATATGCGGCCAGTAGAAACCCTTGGCTAGGCGTTGGAAAGTCTTAGAAATCCCACCATGTCCAGCAAATCTATTAGCATGGGCTGTTTCTAACAGCTTAGATCTGAACACGGCTGGGACGACTATCTGATCACCTACCGCACTTGACTGGGGGTATTTCGGAGGATGCCGGCGACACAGTACATCGCTTGACCACACATACAGATCCCCTCCTTTCGTAGGAGAGTCTACGGTGTCGGCCAACTATCGTACCTGAGGGTCCTTCTTCTGTTCCTCTATCAGATGGGCTCGAGTCCAGTGTTCAGGAACCGGCATCTGGACGGGTGGGACTGGTGTATGGCTACTCGTAACCTGTGGGATAGGAGGAGAGTCAAACAAAGTGTTTAGATCTAGTGGTGCATGGAGGTGCGCCTGAGACCTGGTTTGTACTGCTGCGATAGGACTGGTCTCTTCACTTCCTGGATTATCCACTACCAGGGGACAGTTGGGTAACAATCCTAGGGCTAAGTCATTGGCTAATATTACGTCAATCCCCTTTATGGGAAGACTATCCACCACGGCCAACCGACACTCACCTTTGAAGTGCTGAGAGTCTAGATGCACTTGTACCAATGGGGCAACGTACAAGGTGGAAGGGAATCCACCCAGGATTACCTTCTGCATCTCATCCGCCGATATACCTTCGGGTAATGATGTTTCCAGAATTAGAGACTGGGCCGCTCCACTGTCTCTAAGTATTACCACAGGCGTACTTGAAAGGCCACTGGCTACATACCCTTGGGAGGAATATGGGGCGAACAATCCTTTCCTCTTCTCTAAGGTGGATGTCGGTGGTACTATACTGCTCATCAGCATGACTTCCCTACGGGGATTATTACCTGAACTGCTACGAGGAATATGGGGCGAACAATCCTTTCCTCTTCTCTAAGGTGGATGTCGGTGGTACTATACTGCTCATCAGCATGACTTCCCTACGGGGATTATTACCTGAACTGCTACGACACTTCGCAGCAATATGTCCTCTCTTGCCGCAGGTCCAACACAATACATCCCTCTTCGGACTAATCCTCCGAGGACTATCCGAGGTTGACTTGGCGACACTACGAGGGGCGGTTCTATCTTCCGGTTTATGTTTGACTGGATATCTTGAATAGGTCTTCGGGACGTACCTAGCAGATGGCCTATGAGTCAGGATGTATTCCTCAGCCATTGTGGCTGCTGCACTCAAGGTCTCTACCTGCTGTTCCTCTAGGTACGTCTTCAGGTCTCCAGACAAACAATCCTTGAAGTCCTCTAGCAGTATAAGCTGCTCGAGGTCTTCCTTGGTCTCCACCTTCCGAGAGGCACACCATTCCTGAAAAAGTCGCTCCTTGATGGTGGCGAATTCGGTGAAAGTGTGCTCTGAGGTCTTCTTCAGGTTTCAGAACTTCTGCCTGTACGCCTCAGGTACCAATTGGTACGCCATGAGCACAACCTTCTTCACCTTGTCGTAATCGCCGGAGTCGTCAAGGGATAACGTAGAGTAGGCAATTTGGGCCTTCCCAGTCAAAACTGACTGTATCATGATGGCCCAATTCTCCCTTGGCCACTCCAAGGAGGCAGCGACTTTCTCGAAGGCTGCAAAGAACTTTGAAACTTCCCTCTCATTGAATTTGGGGACCATTTTGATGTTCCTTACCGGATCGAAACCGCTGGTGTCGGTTGTTGGCCTCCGACCACCGCCTAATCGCAATACTTCTAGTTCATGTTGTCTCTGTCTTTCTTTTTCTTCCCTTTCTCGCTCTTCTCTCTCTCTTTCTCGTTCTTCTCTCTCTCGTCTCTCTTCTCTTTCTCGTTCTTCTCTCTCTCGTTTCTCTTCTCTTTCTCGCTCTTCTCTTCTTTCTTCTCTTTCTCTCTCTCGTTTCTCTTCTCTTTCTAATTCTAAACGCCTCATCGCCAATTCTTTTTCTTTCATCTCCATTTCTTTATTTTTCATCTCCACTTCTTTATCTTTTAACTCTCGTTCTAATTCTAACTTCTTCCACTCTATCTCGCGATTTATCTCTAGGGCACGCATTTTGACTGTTAGGAAGCTGATATTAAGCTCACCTGCATCGCTGTCAATGTCGCTGCCCTTATCTTCCTTTTCCGTGGAAGCTATTTCCTCACCTTCCTTTGTACTAGGAGCCTCGCCTTCCTGTTTCTCTTCTGCCTTCAAGTGCCGGTGAACCTTGGACAAGATCTCCACACGGGAATCACTGGCACGGATCTTGATCTCCAGGTAGGCGCTCACTAATACAAGTTCTGGTTTGCTCAGATATTTTAATCTGGCAAGACAGTCCACTCTGTTCAGAAAAGCCTGAACATCGTCCAGATCATCGATGGTAGCTTTTTCTGCCATTGTCACAGACGGAACACTCAATTAGCACTTAACACACTGCTTACACGTTAGCACTTAACGCACCGAGCACTGTTCTACGTCAATATTGCACTTTATCGCACCAAACACTGCACTTGCCAATATTGCACGTAATCACTTCGGGCACCGCACTACGCAATATCGCACTTAATCACGGCGAACCCTTCGCTCTACAATATTGCACTGAATCACTGAGCACCGCTCTACTCAATATTTCACTTAATCGCTTAATCACAGCGAGCACCGCACTGCACAATATTGCACTTAGTCACTCTTGAGCACCGCACAGGACGTATAACGTCACAATCGTCACACACGGGGAATTATTTACAGGGATTACGCCACTTCACCACCCCTGTCAAACATACTTAACAAGGGGACGTATCCCGCTGGGGATGCCAATTATGTTACGGCCCTCTCGGGTCGCAACTGAGTTCGTACTCTGATGTTATTAGAGTAAGTTGTATCCGACCCCAAGCCAGTAGTGGCTTTCAAGGGATGTGATCCGTGACGCAAGTAACTTAAAGGGGGTAGGGAAAGAAAGTTAAGAACTTAAGACTATAATTCACCATCACCAAATAAATAATATATAAAGAGTGCACAGGGGGAGGGGGTATAAACACTTATTTACAGGGGAAATACACTGTAGTCTTCTGCTGAAGACTATGGATCCTCGCTCTCGGTGCTAAATCCTTAGTGCTTCTTCGTGGCCTCACAACGAATCCTCTAGGAAGCTGAGCCTACCCTGGCCACAGGTCAGCCAAAACACAGGTCCACTGGGGGCACCGCCGTGGAGGCCGTCAACCACACGTCCAGCAGGTCTGCTGGCAGGTTCCGGATCAGCAAGGCTGGTCAGGCCACTCCACGAACGATATAAGGGTAACGCCCTAGACAGGAGCCTCGTGTGATATCACAAATCACTCTCCTGCCCTCAATACCCCAGTGGATAAACGTCTCCAGCAGTCGGTCCCGGGTAATCCTTCTACTGCCACTCCACTGGCAGGGTAACACCACAGTGTTCTTCTGGGGGACGACGTCACAGCTGCTGCAGCAAAGCACAAGATATGGAGACGGCTGCCTTGGGTAGACTGACTCAACTTCCATCACAGCAGTCCCAGGTCGACTCTGTAAGCAGACACGTCATCAATAACAGGGACACTAAAACACCTCACTTACAGGCTCAGACACAAACGCCCGACATATCCACTCCATAGATGGCGTTGTAGTCTGAGCACCACCTCACCAGAGGTCAGCGGCGGCGGTGTTGAGTGCTGAACGGGACTGGAAACTGGCCCTCGTAGCTAGTACACGTCGTCCTCACCAGGTGTCGTCGTCCTTTTGGAGGGGGTTACGGGAGCTGACCCACAGATGGCGCGGTCGTCACTGCTCCATGCTCGGACGCAGGATCCGGGTTCGTAACATATACTATTTGAAAGTCGACTGGGTATCCCAACAGCACATTATAAGTTGTCCTCTCAGGTTTACGGTGATTGAAAATTTGAGCTCTGGTTGCTCCATTTCCATTGCTATTACTACTCCATATGCTGTAGAAATTCATCTGTCTGTAGTATCTTTAATTTTGGAAGATGTGCCGAGTGTGACACTGGCTGGTGTGTAACAGTATGTCCTCTCTACATCTATTATGTCTGGTGTCTTGCTTGTAGTAGTACTTGCAGGAATTGGGGATACCTAACTCATAGTTAAGCGGTTTGGTCTACTTTTCCCTGTCAGGTTCGGTTCACCTAAGATGCCCCCTTTGGCACTGCCTGCAAGGTACCACCTCACCCATCATGGTAGGACTCTTAATGACCTGCTCAGTGATAGTCATCACACAAAAAATATTAATACAAAAAACTGTCATGGAGAGTTGGGCGACAAGTGCGGTACGACAGTTTTACTCGCCTGTGTACTGGGGTGTACACAATACCAGCCAGCTGGACACCAACTGATCAACAACGTTTTTTCATTATCTTGAGACGAAATCGGTAATGTTTCCTTCCAAACAAGATATTCTCTCAGTCTTGGGGTATTGATGTGTTCTTCCTCACAAAATGGATGATTTGAGCTGATGGGTGTTCAGAGTCTTTAAGTTTTCCAGAGAACAAAACTGTGTGCAGCCTGCTAACAATGGTGCCGGCAGCGAGATTCCTCAAAAAGGCATCTTCCCTTGTGATGTAGGGTCATTCTATTGTGCACATAACAGGTGATTTTTTTTTACATAAATACATGTTCTCATTGTTTTCCTTCGAACCAGTCATGGTTTCTGCTGGTTGCTGGTTCTAGGTCCTTAAGGGCAGAGCCTGCATCTCTAAAGGCTGTCCATCTCATCTAAATGCTGTCTTGGCAATTCTGGAGTATCTAGCATCCTGCCTTCACTTTACCACTATTGCTAACATGACTCACTTTTCCACATCCATTGGGCAGATTTGTCTTTAATGGTTATTTTATTTACACAATTCAGTAACTTTCATCTTTATCCAATCAACTCGTATATTTTTGTCTGCTTCAGTTGGACGATACTTGGAGACTGCTTACTGGAGGTGATATCAGGAGCGTCCAGCTTGGTGCAGCTGGGTCAAACACCACTGGCTTTCTACACAAGTTAGGGAAGACTGGACATTGTATGCAGTCATGATACCAAACATGTATGCCTTCAAGTAAACACTGGGGACACACTTTGACCAGAGGAGAGGCTACCTCACTGTCCTGAGACATAGGGGGAGGGGGTCCTTGTGAAGACGCATCCTTGTATCATGGTGATCAGCACAGAACCTGCACATACACTCACGTCAACAGTACTTACACATAATTAGTACCATGACAATTATAACAGATAAGAGGAGAGGACATCCAAGGTTTAATATAACTTGGTTGGATGAAACTTCCAAGGAAGCAATGTTGTTGATGAGGAGGTTCATTATCTTTCCAGACAATGATGATCCTTTTGAGTGGTTCACCATCCTCGTTTATGCGTCATGCCTTGTACACCCCCTTCAATATTAACTGCTCTATGAACAGACAACTCTCTTCGAAAACTGGCAACAAGATACTCCTTAAATTTTCTAGGGAAATTGATTACATTATATCTGGTAAAAACTATATTACCAATCTCTCCTTCAACCAGCCGACTGATGACATCATCTTGCTTATGTGACACACACATGTAGGCAGAAGTTAGTCTTGGTCAGACTGAATTCAATATGGTCTGTTGAAGTTGTTAGAAAGTTGATTGAACAATAACAACTTAGCTTGGGTTGTTGTTCCAGCCAGGAATACCAGACGCACATAGTCAGCACCGGGGACAAGAGAAGGCCGTTCCTCTTGCTGTGTGGTCCTACCATCACCCACCTCCACATTCTTCACTCTGCTTCCTGTGTTGCCCCTCATCACCAATTATCTCCTACCCATGAGCAAATTCTGCATGTCTAGAATTTCTTGAAGCATACTGTGATTGATGTAGCTGCCACTCTCTTTCCCATTTTCCATCTAATCCTGGGAGACACTCCTGTATACCATGGATGGTATTTCAGTAATGTTCCCAGCTTTGGATTTTAGTGAGTGAATGATGGACACAACCTCAGTAGGGCTGACCGGAGAGAGAAGAAGAAGAAGAAGAGAGTTTGGAAAGCTACCTGAAAGATATGTGGTAACATGTGTCTGGGTCTGAGGGATTTTTCGGGCAAGGTGAGCACCATTCAATGAAAAGAGGCTATTAAATTCAGTAGCTGTTTCAAGATCTGTTGCAGGTGTATAACCATCCTTGGAGATTATCTAGTTATGTGAATGTTGTTTAGCGCCTAGGATGTTAGAGATGGCTCTCCATGTGCTTTTCATGTTGCCTTTTGATTCTTTGAATCTATTCTCGTAATAGAAACACTTTTCTCTTATTATACTGGTAAGCACTGATGAGTACCTCTTAACTACTTCCTTTGCAACTAGACCAATCCTATGTTTAATGAGGTAGTAATTAAACAGTTTACGACAATGTTGTTTATTAACAAAAAAGTTAAGGAAAATTAAACAAACTTGTTCAGTAAATATATAATATTAAAAATATCAAATTTATTATGCAATCTCTATACCTGCTAATAAATATATATGGCAGCGACCACAGACCTTTTGTATATAAACTGTATGGATGTGACATGAATCTCGCATATCTCTCGATTGTAGATGTTACCAGTTTCATTGAACATCTAATTGAACAACACAGAACAAAAAGTAAAAATTAGATAATAATCGACAATATAAAAATCTGAAAAAATTGTTAGATACAATGAGGAGCTTAAGAATTATTTTTAACTAATAATAGTAATATTAAAAGAACTAAAACAAATAGAACAACAAACAATGGACAGTTAATATTATTGAGCAGATATATAAATAAAGTGACCATATATTAGAAGTTACTTACCAACCAACGCACACACTTTTGCTTTTAATTAAATGGATAGTGAAATAGCGCATATGTATGCATATATGTATGTCTAGCTTCAGAGACAAGTATGTCATTATTTGATTGTAAACTATTTTATGCTAGTAGTGAACAAATGGAGTCTGAAAAAATATAGCTGTCTACTACAGTGTTTTCAATCATTTTAAGGGCCACCAGCATTGTTACCAGTTCAACTTGCAAGGTGGCTGCAACAATTACACCACATCCCTTGACCAGCGTAGTGTAATCCACACTATCTAGTGGTTTTAAGGACGTCAGATATACGTATTTATGTCAGAAGTTACAGTATTACATTTGTGGTACCATTTAAAAACGTCCACAAACGTTCTGTGTTTGCTGGCTGTTACCTCGGAATCCGCATTGTGATTCTGGATAGACTCTCTCAGCAAGTACATGGCGCCTCTTCAATGTGACTCCAGCAAATAGCTTTCCGACAATACTGAGGAGGGAGATTCCACGGCAATTGTTGCAGTCGCCCCTGTTACCTATATTCTTATACAGCGTGACGATGTCGGCGTCCCTCGTGTCCTGTGGCACCTCTCCTTCCCAGCAAAGGTAGAGAATTTCATGCAGCTCTATGAGCAGGCTACCTCTGCAGCACTCAAAGGTCACGGCAGGAATGCCGCCTAAAAGCTTTACCAGAAGCAAGGGAGTCTAGGCCTCGCTGAGTTCTTCGAGGGTCGGTTCGCAGTCGACCTCCAGACACAGGCAGGCACTCAGTGGCGCTCAGGGCGTCTTCGGTGACCACATTGTCCCTGGCGTATAGCTCATAGTAGTGCTCGACCCAGCGCTTCAGCTGCATTGTCTGGTCCTGGATCACATCGCCTGTGGCAGATTTCAGAGGAGCGTTCTTCTTCTGGATTGGGCCGAGGGCCTGCTTGATGCCGTCATACATTTCCCTTACATGCCTGTATCTGCTGCATTCCCAGCTTGGTTTATAGTGAGTGAATGATGGACAGAATATGTCAGGCTGACTGGTGAAAGAAGAGAGTTAGGATAGTTGTATTATTGAATTCAGATTCCCAGTTAATATTGTGAAATGCATTTGTGAGATTGCTGCTTCACTGTGTAGTCTGAAGGTGCGTTTCTTGGTGTCTGTCCATGTTTGCTCTGAGGAAGGTAGGATAGTGGTCCCTTGTTCTATCAGTGATTATACCAGATGCAAGGGGAGCTGTTATGTTAGTCCATAAGGGTTCCAATCTAGTAGTGGATGTTTAGAACTACTATTCTAAATTATTCTACTATAGTGGATGTTTGAGTGATTCGGGTGGGCTTGGTGATTGTGGGGACTAGCATACAGGAGTTCATGCTGTTTAGGAAATAATTGACATGAGGGGTTATTTTGTTGATAGGGGTCAATATTGAAGTCACCTCCTAGAATGATATGATTTTTATTGTTCTTGTTGTTTATGATAAGGAATCTTATGTTATCTGAGAATGTAGTTGTATTAGTATCGGGATATCTATAGATAGCTCCAATAGTCAAGGGGGAATTTAATGGAGAATTTAGCAAAGGTATATTCACAGTAGTCATCTCTGTCACTAATGACACTATTGCAGATGAAGGTATCTTGGTAATATACAACTGTGCTACCACCTTTTTTGTTAGGCCTACAGTTGTGAATGGCTCTATAACCAGTTAAGTTGTAAAGTTGGGTATGGTCTTAGCCACGTTTCTGTTAAACCAATAAACGATAGTTTAGTACCTAGTGCTGTGAGTAGTGCTTTTATATCATCAAAATCTTTACCAATTGATCTGACATTTTGGTTGAAAACTGAATGGCAAGTGTTATTTCGGAGTTTGTATTTGGCAAGGTTTGCTGTGTAATACCTGCATTAATGATGATCAATGTGCAGGTTATTGTAGATTTGTGAGAGGAGATTTAGTTCGGGGTCAATATCAGTTTGCATGTAGATACAATGGAGTCAAGATACTATGAAGACAGCGATATCAGAACAGTAAAATACTAAATCTGCTGTAAATCTACTTGCTATAATTTTTACAAATTACAGCAAAATTTAGTTTGATAATCAGCAATATTAAATATTAAAATTATGCAAATGTAATCAATGTAATAGCAAATAACAATACAATAATTGACAAATGAGGAAATGAACAATATAAAATGGGATAATCAAGAAAAGAAAAAAATGTAAAAATTAAAACTTTTTTGAATGGAAAAGCAAAGCACCTTGGATGTTAGATGAAACTATAAGTTACACTCTGGGGTTGAGATAGGAAGAGGGTTCACTTGGCAAATCGTCAGCAAATAGTATAGGTTTAAGAATGTTAGAGACATTAGGCAGATCATTCATGTAAATAAGAAATAGGAGAAGTCCTAGGATGCTGCCCTGTGGCACTCCTATGGGTATTGATAGAAAGTGGGGAGGTTATATCATTAATGGCTACATATTAGTGTCTGTCACTAAGATAGGATCAAATATAGTTCAGGGCTAGGCCTCGGATTGCTTAATGGTGAAGTTTAAGCAAGAGGTAGTCATGGTTTACAGTATCAAAGGCCTTTCCCAGGTCAGTGTAGAGCCCAATTGGGAACTCATTTTTTGTCAAGGAGTGTGTTCATTATATCAAGCAGACTAATAACTGTATCGTTTTGGGAGCGGAAGCCAAACTAATAGGGACTTAATATGTTGAATTTTACGAAGTTAGAAGTCGAGCTGTTTGTAAATAATTTTTCAAATATTTTTGATAATATAGGAAGAATTTAAATTGGTCTGTAGTTGTTTATTGTTACAAATGAGGGTGCCCTGTAGGGTCAGTGTTTAAGGTAAGGGAGTTACACTTACTGGGGTTAGGTAAGGCCCGGCTCCCAGGGGAAACATTTCCCAGTAAAAGAAATGGAAGACCAAATATGGGGTGTGTCGTCTAGAGTTGAGTGCCTAACCTGGTATACAGTACAGGTGACGGAAAACTCCAGTTATAAATTACTTTAATATAATTTATTAACCTGACCCCCCCCCCCCCCCCCAAGTACAAAAAAATCTTTACCTCTTCGATCTTACGTTCACTCTGAATCCACATAGACAGGAGACGAGAGTTACATACAGCAAACTACAGGTAGGGTCTACGTTTCTTAATTAAGGGACTACACGCACTTCTTAACTTAACATCCTAATACCAACAGGTGGTCACTAGTCAGCCGCAAAGAGTGAATCACTTGGAATTCAAAATAAGTAACTTGGACGCAGAGACATTACACTTAGAACGACTAATGTCACAGTAACAAATACACATGTACTTATCTTGGTATTTAAAGAATAAGGAGAGAAGATAATGGAAGGAGGTAAAAAAGAGTCACACAGCCAAAAACGTCTGGCCAGAGTCGTGTCCAGATGAAGACGACACTTCATCACACTGTGGCTGCTGCCTGAACCATTAACTGATCATACAGTAACTATTACATATACTCCAATACAAATATTTACTTGCCATTAATCCGTTCTAAACATAACTTACGTCCTAGCTTTACAATATATTAGCATTATATTAACGCAGTTACTACAACTCTGTAAGCATCAAGGTGCTCCTGCGTATGGCAGGGAAACTGTGACTGTCATGAGGTTAAGTCCTCTTGAATATTTAAATTGTTATAGAGTTCACTTCTCCTTAAACTCCAACCTAACTAACTAACTCTGTAATTTAACTAATTAAAATTCCACACATAATTCAGAACATTCAAGGCTTATCACTAAAATACTTACCCTCTATATCTGCTATTTCCCCTCCTTTATGAACTGGCGTCACTCGTGTTTTTTAAGGATATCAGGGAAAGTATGACTCGCTAGAGATTTGTTGAATAGCAGAGCTATGGGTGATGCAAGGGCAAGGAGGCACTCCTGTCTATGACAGATGGTACTTCACTAATATTCCCCAGCTTGATTTTTTAGTGAGTGAATGATGGACATAATATATGAGGCTGACTGGTGAGAGAGGAGAAGATAGTTAGGATAGTTGCCAGCAAGGTATCTAGTGACGTATGTCTGGGTCTGGGATTTTTCTGCCAAGGTTAGCACCAACTGATGAAAAGAAGCTATTAAATTCTGTTGCCGTTTCTAAATGTGTTGCAGGTGTAAAACCATCCTTGGAGAGTTTTATCTGCTTGATATGTGATTGCTGTTTAAGCCTAGGATGCTAGAGATGGCTTTTCATGTTTCCTTTTGCTTCTTTGAATCTACTCTCACAATAGGAAAGTTTTACTCGTATTATACTGGTAAGCATTGATAAGTATCTCTTAACTACTGCTTTTGTAACTAGGCCAGTCCTTAGTTTTTTCATATTCATGTTTCTTGTTGATTGCTTTGAGTATGCCACTTGTGAGCCAGGGATTGTTTAATCTTTTGGCAGTTACTTGTTTGGGGAAGAGAGGACAATGAGTGTTGTAAAGGCTTAGAATGTTGGAAAGGAACATGTTGGCTAATGAATTTATATCCTGTGTATTATTTAAATCAGATTCCCAGTTTATATTGTGAATTGCATTTGTGAGATTGCCTATTGCTGCTTCACTGTGTAGCCTGAAGACACGTTTCTTGGTATCTGGTGGTGTTATGTCCATGTTTGCTATGAGAAAGGTAGGATAGCGGTCAGTTGTTATATCACTGATTATACCACATGCAAGGGGAGCTGTTATGTTAGTCCATAAGTGATCCAAGGTAGTAGCAGATGTTTTGGTGATTCGGGTGGGCTTGATGATTGTTGGGATTAGCATACAGGAGTTAATGCTGTTTAGGAAATAGTCGACTTGAGGGCTATTTTGTTGACACAGGTCAATATTAAAGTCACTTCCTACAATGTGTTTTTTGTTCAGCCTGTTGTTTATGATAAGATTCTTTAGGTTATCTGAGAATGCAGTTGTATTGGGAAATCTATAGATAGCTCCAATAGTCAAGGGGGATTTAAGCGATTTAATCGATAATTAAGCAAAGGTACATTCACAGTTGTCGTCTCTTATCACTAATGATACTAATGCAGATGAAGGTATCTCGGTAATATATAGCGGTGCCACCTCCTTTTTTGTTAGGCCTACAGTTGTGAATGGCTTTATAACCGACTAAATTGTAAAGGATATAATGTATTTATTTAACCATGTTTGTTACAGTACTGATAGTTTAGTACCTAGTGCTGTGAGTAGTGCATTTATATCATCAAAATGTTTACCAAGTGAAAGACATTTTGGTTGACTGATAGGCAAATGTTATTTTGGAGTTTGAATAAGTGTCTTTTACTTATTAAATGACACCTGACTTTATTTGTGGCTTATCTTTTGGTGATCAAGTGCTATACAGTTCTAATGATAGTGGGTGCACAGGCTGGCCAATTGCTCATTAAAGTGAGCAATCAATGGAAGGTGAAAAGTAGTGAGGGGGAAACAGGGATTACAGATGTGATACAATAAATATATCTTTGCCATTAATCTTTTTGCCAATAAGTTTCCTCTTATCCTGGTGTCTTATCATATTGTCAGTAAGTACTTTGTTCTCTCAACAAATAAACATAGCAATTGATAAACATTCTTTAATACAAAAATCATGTAAAATATTTTCACTAAACATAAATCGACATCAGATCACAACTAGCAACCGTCGCGGTCGGACGTGCTCGCGTTGCTCCAGCTCTTCTCTCTCGCACCTAGTACTGCAGGGTGGATAAACAATTGGCAGCAGACTTGCGTCTCTCTAGATGGTCAGACCCCACTCCTAACTTGGTATTTTATGCCGGGTAGAGACGGGAGGCCATCTTCAGTGACGTGTAGTCTTTGAGAGAGATCCATCGGCCTCCAGGAAGCTCATTATGCGTCACAAACGCTTCAAGATCAGGGGTACGCCCCTCAACGAACATCCATTCTCCAAGACATCTCTCCTGAAGCTCTTTAAAGACGTTGCAGGAGTAACACCCAACGACATCAAGCAGGAAGGCACGGACATCCTTTTCTTCTTTTATAGTGAGGAGGAAGTCGACAAACTTCTGTCTTACAGCGCTAACTTCTCCAACCAACACCTTCGTCTCAACTTCCCACGCCAGTACCTGGCTGAACACTCTGTCGTTATTCACGATCTCAGTCAATGGATCGTGGAACAAGATGACGCTGATGATAGTGCGTTCATGCACGACTTCAAGGCATCAAACCCGGACCTACGGCTTCACCAAGCTCAATTCTTCAATTCAAGTCGCTCCCTGAAGCTGACCTTCGAGACGGTAGCTGCGGCTACTATGGCTACCAGAAATGGAGTTTACAGCTTTGGAATTCACATTCCGCCTTTCCGTGTGAAGATGGAACGTTTTCACATCGTCAACCAGTGCCTCCGATGCTACGAGTACACCCACTCCACCAGCAAATGTACCCAGCGGATTCAGAAGTGTAGCCTCTGCTCAGCTGACCACCATTACTCCATCTGCAAGTCTGAAACACTATGCTGCTTGCTGTGCAAAGGCGATCATCCAGCAATCTCCATACATTGTCCTCACAGACAAAACGCCATTAAAAACATGGAGAAATCCACATCTTCAACCGGAGCCAGTACCTCTGAAGCAACAAGCCAATCAGCGACCACCTCTACTTCAGGTTTCAACGCCCAAGCCGCCATCTTCCCGGAGCTCCCGGGAGGACGTCCCACTGCTACTACCAGCCAATGGGGAGCCAGCTCCCAAACGCCAACCAGCGATTCGTCGAGCCAGCCATCGCCACCGGCCCAACCAAAGACAAAGCTAATTGGGCAGAGCACAGTAAAAGCTCTGATATCAACAGCCAGAATTACTGCTGGCAATAACCCCCGAGAATTTGTGAGGCTTCTGAAAATTCTGTACAAGGCGAACGGTCTCCCTACCTTCATTGTTCCTGAGGAAGTTTTCAACGCTCCGCGTTCATCTCCAACAACTGACCCTGTAGAGGAGGATGCTGACTCTACATCCGACGACGACGATTCCGCCACTGCAATGCAGCCCTCAGATCCTGTTCGGGTACCTACAGCTCACAAGACTCTGCCTCATGTGACCCCCACTTCTGCATCAGTTCCGGTTACCAACCATGACATCACTGTGAACGCAGCCACGCTTTCTGACATACTGTCAGCTCCTGCTCCACACGCTTCTCCAGCTGCTGCTGTCCCTTCACCCGTCTCAGTGGCGAATTTCGCTGCTATCGACCCTTGGTGTGACCCTATAGAGGGTACCGACTATGCAGCACCTTCTGCTGCAGTACCTACCGCTGTTACACACCCTCCGAGAACTCTACCTTCAAGACATCAACCCTCAAGAACCCAACCTTCAAGAAATCTACCCCAGCGTGTCAACACCCCTGCTCCTCACTCATCTGATGAATCGGATGAGGACGTATCTGTCGGTACACCATCACCCCCAAGGAAAGATCACCTTCAAGCATCAACACGAACCGTGACCACCAAGACCGACAAGCCCAAAAAAAAGAACAACGATCAAAGTTTGGTGAAATCAACAAGAAAGAAGACTCCTAACGAACTGACTTAACATCATCTGACATCAAACCTCCACTGCCAGCTGCTTGCGTTCCCGGCCTCTGTGTGTATTGCAAATGACACCCCACTCAATTCTACTTTCATCTGATCAAGCTCAAATCCACGGTGGTTGGGCCACCGATCTTTCATCTCCCCTCTTCACCTCATCTCCAGATCCTTGCTCAAGATTTCTGCAACCTCGCCCCGTTCTTCCATCCCCTGCTTGCCAGCTCTATGGACTTTTTAATCCGTTAAAAACATAAATCGACTGTATGAGGTAGATTTGTTATTAAATTGAGTTATATAATATGCAAGTCACAGCAAAATTAATGATATGAATAATTGATCCATTTTAATATTTCCATAATGTTCTTAATTACAATTGCTATTACAGAATTTTGGTCATTTCATATCCTATTTTTAGGAAGTCTAATGATATATCTTTAAATAATCTTCATATTTCATGATTATTTTAGATACATTCTACCACTTTCAATATACCTTTTGGTATATCCTTTATGGACTTGTTCATTTCATGTACTTCTTTAGCCACCTCCTTTAAGACTGCTGGCACTTTATGTACAATGTCTATATGATTTTCATGCAGAATTAACACTTCTTGTGTTGCATGTTCTGCAGTCATTTTCTTTTTTCCTGTATGCGTACTATAGACTGAAGCTTCTGCTGCCTTTTGAGTGTCTGAGAGTCCTTGTCTCACAGACACGTCTCTGACCGGGCACGGGTCTAGTCCCCTCTGAAGCGCACAATTATCGGGTAAATCATGGTACCCAAGGCTCGGTACCAGAACTATTGCACATTACTGAAGAAGGCCTTCCGTCTCTTCCTGGTATAAGAAACCAGGCTGGGGTGGGGTCTGACCTAGAGTGAAGCCCTCAATGATTTTCGCAACAATACAATAACGCTGCCCGAAACGCTGGGCGTACTAGTGGCTTTAAAAGATTGTAAACATCATGATATGTATCCTCACAAACCCAATGTACCTTTTTGTATATAAATAAATTAATAAATAAGATACAGGATAAGATACCCGTAAGGCGAGCCTTAAAGTGTGGACAGCTGAAGAGAAGACGGTGAGAGGAAGTGCTGAAGTTGTAGAACAAGAGCAAGGGTTAAACTCAGCTGTTGTCTGGAACAACCCCTTAACTGGCTAGGCTCTTGAGTCGGGTCAGGAAAGGGCGGCAGTTCTAGTGCTTCTTTCTTCTAGGTGGTGACATTCAGTCTTCTAGTGGTGTCTTATTTCTTGATTCTTCTCTCTTCTTTCTTCATGAAACTTATTTCATACCTTCATACTCATACTCAGTAAAAATACGTTTTTAAAAATAGAATTACGTTTGGGAGTGAGCCAGGATATGGTTATGAAAGCTAAGTCCGGTTTTGATGAGTTAAGGAATTTTTTAGTTCTGCGAGGGATGTTTTAATGCTTTTTGCCTTCCAAGTCATGAAGGTTAGGGGAGCCATTTAGGATTGATTTATTTATTTTTATTTTTCATTTATTTATTTATTTATACATGTACAAGAAGGTACATTGGGTTTGAGTATACATAGCATGGTGTTTACATTCTTGTACAGCCACTAGTTCGCGCAGCATTTCGGGCAGGATGTTTGGGTTATGGCTGCATCTGGTTTCCTCGGCATGCCAATTGTACGTGTCGGATACCTGGATGTGGATGGGGGTTGTGTCGTGGGAGATTGTGGTTTGTGTGGTCTGTCAGTCTGAGTGCTAGAGCGGCTGGGGTTCGATCCAGCAACAGCTTTTCTTTTTTTTTTTGCCTGAAATGAGCATGGTTGTGTTGTAACAGGATGGTTGGTTTGAGTGTTTTCTATATATATAGTGAAGACGTTTTCCATCATCTGTTACATTGTCCTTAGTATGCTTCCAATGATTTGGTGTACTTTGTGGGAACCGACCTGTGAGATTTATATTTATTTAATTTATATGAATTTATATTTACGTTAATTTGTATACTTCGATAGCAATTTGTATGATGTTAAGTGGACTGTATTTCTGCAATAATCTCATAATCTCACAAATCGATCCTTTACACATCAGGGGGGTTTATATTAAATGAATTTATATATATGCAGCCAATCAAACTACAGTATTAGACTACATACATTGAAGAGGTTTGTTACCTATCGTTCGTTACGGCTCGTGACCCTACAGCAGCCAAACTTTAATTACGTCTAGGGATACGAGACAACTGCTGTTCTCAATAGCGAATCACCAGTATAACCCCTTGATAAGTAATGAGCACAATAATAAATCTTCCTTAGGACTGAAGACTAGATCAAAATCTTATATACATATATATTAAATAAATCTCAATAGCAAACAGATGATTATTTGGTCACAATATATCACATTAAAAATATCACTATCTTCCAGACATTAAATTAATATTATTATATGTATGGCTATGACAGAACAAAAATGTATAACTTAACTCCACTAGATGTTAACTCTCTGGTTCCGGATCAGCTACTGAATAACATAACGCGGGAGTCAAAACACATTGCCTTGCCCCGCGAACAATTTGCCAAAGTTACAATATTTATTATTTCAACAATGGAGCAATACATTGTGACAAGAGTAATCTTAAACTAACTTAATGAATAATTAATACATATTGATATACAAAAATAAGGTAATTGTTTCTTTACATAGTAATTAAAATATGCATACAGAAGGGAATAATGGCATGCACACCCAGCAACGGACGGTCCCACGACAATTTGCCAGATACAGTTCACTCAATTATTATTCACCTCTGTTACCCACATATGATCACATATAAATCATTAGTTCCCGTGGGAAAACTGAGCACACAAAGAAATAAAACAATCATTCCCACGATACGTTGGGCCTAACGCCAACACTGTAACATGAATGTACGTTTGCATAGAACATATAAGTATATCAATATACATGCTTGTAATTTACACACAATTATAAATGTACATATTAATTTATTTACGTATCTATTAGGAGTACGTAACACTTCCACCTCCAAGAAAAAAAATGCAATGGATTGAAGATCAATGGCATTTTTTTCGAAGTAAAAATGTTAAGTGAAAAGAAACATTTCATTTATGGTACATCAAAACTTCTTGACAAAGCATCAGCAATAACATTTTGCCTGCCTGGAATATGTTTGATTTCTACATTAAATTCCTGCAAAAACAATGACCAGCGCAGAATTTGTTGGTTCTTGACTTTCATCATATTTATAAAGATAAGGGGGTTGTGGTCTGTAAATACTAACACTTTGTTTCCTGATAAGTAAATCTCAAACTTCTTAATTGACAATATAAGACCCAACGCCTCCTTTTCTACCACGGAATAATTTCTCTGAGCTGCATTAAATTTTCTAGAGTAAAAATACACAGGATGCTCAATCTTGTCTAAACCAACTTGAATAAGCACAGCACCTATTCCAACATCTGACGCATCAATGTGTAATATAAACGGTTTATCAAATTGGGGACTAGCAAGAATAGGTGAGGTGGACAATATGCCCTTTAGGTTCTGAAAAGCATTCTGACAATCTTGTGTCCACTGAAACTTTACTTGCTTGCGTAACAAATTTGTCAAAGGAGCAGCTACTGTTGAAAAATTTCTACAATAACGCCTATAGTATGCACACATACCAATAAACCGTTGGACTCCTTTCTTATTGGTTAACACTGGGTAGTCCACAATGGCTTGAATCTTATCTTGTAAGGGGATAATCTTACCTTGGCCTACCTCGTGTCCAAGATAAGTTATCGTACCTCTTGCCCAACTACACTTATTCATATTTATGGTTAACTTTGCGTTTTTCAACACTGTAAACAAGTTCTTAAGGCCTAAGAGATGATCTGCCCAATTCTTACTGTACAAAACAATGTCATCAAGGTAGGCCCTACAATCTGGCACATCCTTGAGTAAGAAATTCATGAGTCTTTGAAAAGTAGCAGGTGCATTTCTCAAACCGAATGGCATGACATTAAATTCATACGCACCATCAGGTGTAACAAAAGCAGTAACCTCTCTAGCATACTCTGTTAATGGAATTTGGTAGTAACCTTTTGACAAATCAAGCTTACTTACATATTCGGCATGTCCTATGGACTCAATACATTCCTCCAACAAGGGTAAAGGAAAAACGTCCACTGTAGTGTTCTTGTTCAGTTTCCTATAATCCACGCACAATCTCCAGGTTCCATCTGGTTTTGGCACTAACAAACACGGAGAGCTCCAAGTACTTTGACTTGGCCGAATGAAATCATGCTGGAGCAGATATTCCACTTCTGCTTGTATAATTTTCCTCTTTTCGGGATTCACTCGGTACGGATGTTGTCGAATGGGGGTGCTGTCCAGGAGCTGAATGTCGTGTGTGATGAGGTGGGTCTGGGTAGGAACCTCCCCAAACAGAGATGTATGGTTGTCCAGCAGAACCTGGAACTCATCATGTTGTTCCTCCTGTAAATGACATAGCATCTCCCTGCCATTGGAACTGGAACTGAGAAGTTGAATATTAACATCATGTCTCTCACTACAATTATCCTCAGGTGGTAACTCTTCCCGACTAAAACAAGCTACTACACCAGGTCCAACATAAGCTTTTAATCTGTTAATGTGCACAGTCATTTGGGGTTCTGAAAGATTAGGGCTAATTAGTTTATAAGTTAGGTCTCCCACCTTTTCTACCACTTGGTAGGGTCCGGCGAACTTATGGGACATGGAAGTCCCCATACGAGGTTTCAACACCAACACCAAATCTCCGACAGCAAACGACCTGAGCTTAGCTTTGAACTTCTTGTCATATCTTACTTTCATGGCTTGTTGAGTCCTTCCCAGATGTTCTTTCGCCAACTCACGAGCCCGACACAACTTGGCCTTGACCTCACTCAAGTACAATCCACTCTGATGAACAGAGACATCTCCCAACAACTTTTCTTGTAGCATTTTAAGAGGACCTCTTACTTGGTGACCAAACACTAGTTCAAAAGGTGAACAGCCCAATGACTCTTGTAGCCCTTCTCTAGCAGCAAACAACACAAAGGGGAGATTCTCATCCCAATTACGTGGATGAGTTTCTCCTGTTGTCCTCAGCATTTGTTTTAAAGTCTGGTGGAAACGTTCAAGCCCACCTTGGCTTTGTGGATGATATGGACTGGATAATTTGTGCCGAATCCCTCGTGATTCGCAAAAAGTTCTGAAAACTTTAGAAACAAAATTTCCCCCATTGTCACTCTGAATAACTCTAGGCATTCCAAACAACGAAAAGAATCTTTCAAGACACTTGATGAGATTATGAGCCTTGGTATTCCGTAGAGCATAAGCTTCAGGAAATCTAGTAGTCATACACATGAGAGTGAACAAAAACATGTTACCCGACTTAGTCTTAGGTAAAGGACCTACACAATCAATTACAACATGAGTAAATGGTTCATCAGGAACTACAATAGGTTGCAATGGTGCTCTAGGTACAGATTGATTTGGTTTACCAACAATTTGACAGGGTATACAGTTATGACAATATCTGACCACGTCTTTCTTTAACTTTGGCCAGAAAAAATATTTACTTATCTTATGGTACATATTCGTGATACCTTGATGACCTCCCATGGGGTCATCATGTGCAGCCTGCAGGACCTGCCTACGATAATCATTGGGGACAACGAGTTGGGTTCTAATCTCACAATCATCTGAAGAGGGAGTTCCCTTGGGTCTCCACCTTCTCATCAGAAGTCGATCCTTGAAGAAGAAACCCGTCCCTTCCTCCAATGCATCAACATTATCAGGAACCTCAGAAATACACTTACTTAAACTAGGATCAGTAGTCTGTACAACACTTAAGGGCAATGACTCAGACTCAGCAGCGAGCGGGCAAGAACCTAGTAGCTTGATCTCTTTTCCCGATTGATCAGAATAAAATGGAGTCATAGCTACTTCGGCCTCACTCTCGACAACTGGCGCACTGGAGACAAGCGGGCAAGGTACACATAGTTCAGCCTCCTCACCTTCACTTTCCTTGTGATTTAGGTTCGGCGGGGCTTCTACTACGGCCTCACTCTCATCATCCAGTCGAGTCATAAAGGAATCCTCAAGATCCACCTCCCACTCCTTTACTGAAGGGGTCCTGGTCTTGGGAACAGCAACCTCAGTGAAGACAGGATTACTCTCACCTGTTTGTCCCATTGATCTAGTTACAACACAAGCAGGGTAAATAATATCATCATCTGCTTCTGGTTGAGCTAATACATTATGGGGTTTAGTTAACATGATGGGACACTTGGGCCCTACAACCATTTGGTTGCCAAAATCATTACCTAGAATAATGTCTACCCCAGGAATGGGCAGTTGTTTACTTACACCAACATTACACCATCCTGAAGTATATTTAGAATCAAGGTTAACTTGCAATAAGGACACCGGTTGCACACTACCGGCAATACCTTGGAGAAGCACAACTTCACCCAGATCTCGGGTGTCAACATCAGCAAGTACATTCTGGGTAATAAGAGACTGTGAAGCTCCAGTATCACGGAGTAATTGAACAGTCTTATGTCTACCATTATTACATAATAAGGTACCTGTGGAGATATAGGGTTTAAATTCAGCCATCCAATTTGGACTGACTGTAATACATGAAGAATTAATAGGTTGCAATCCTTTACTCATAATAAGACCAGTTGGCCGTAGTTCAGGATGCAAACTAAAACATGAAGAAATCACATGCCCCCCTTCTCTTACAATGGGTACAATGCTTGACAGTGGACACACTGGTAGAACCAACTGCCGGTTTAGAATTAGCATTACTAGGCTTAGATGATCCTGGCAATGGAGTAACCATCTTAGGGTTAGTAAGAGAAGAGTTCACGGGAGTAACTGTCGCACCAGGAGGAGACTTATACTGATAAGGAGTTCGGTGAGCATTAAAATTTACTCTACGACTAGACTTAGGTGAAGTGGCCGTAAACGGGGCCTTAGTCAACAACTCATGCTCATCCGCGAGCTTTGACAGCTCATAAATATCTGTTACATTCTTTTGTTCTGCCATAAAAGTAGACAACTGGTCTGGGAGACATGACAATACTTCTTCCATTATAAGAAGATTCTTTAGAGCATCAAAATCAGTGACTGCAAGTGACTTTAACCATCTGTTGCAAAAATTCGTCTTCTGACGAGTAAAATCTGCTATTGTCTGATCCCTTATCCTCCTTAGGTTTCTGAACTTTTGCCTGTGTGCCTCTGGATTTAACTGGTACGCATTTAGGATGCTTTTCTTTACAAATTCATAATCAAAACTATGAGCGTCAGGTAGGGATGTGAAAACCTCCTGACTACGCCCCTTAAATTGAGACTGCATAATGGCTACCCACTGATCCCTTGGCCAGTTCATACTGATGGCAATTTTATAAAAATGTGCAAAGAAAACCTCAGGATCCTCCTCATTGAACTTGGGTAACTCTATATACTTATTCATCCTGATGGGATTATTATCACTATTTATTGAAACATTACTAGTATTTCCATGCCCAGCTGCCATACGCTGTGATTCAAGCCTGAAGTTAGTGTCAGCCATTTGTTGTTGAATCTCTAATTGTTGCTTTTTTGTGGCTTCTATTTGCAACTGTACCGCAATTTCTAAACGCCTAGTCTCAAGCTCCCTTTGCTGAGCTTCAGCCTCTAATATTTTCTGTTCTTTTTGAGCTTCAAGCTTAGCATTGGCTATTTGCGCTTCTAACTCAAGACGCTTTAACGTCATCTGATCACTCGACTCCTCTCTTAACTCTTCTAGAATTTCTTCTTCTAACTCCCCATTCTCAACAAAATGCGTCACAATGACTTTCAATATTTGGGCTTTAACCATTCTATTGTTGGCGGTCAAATCCAACTGATTTGCCATTTGTATTAACTCAGTCTTTTTAAGGTTCTGAATCCCTTCAAAGTCTGGGTGAGCCACCAACGCTGCAACTTTCTCCTCCATCGTTACTAACACTTGGCACTTGATTCACAAAAATAATTAAAACAATGGCACTGCACTACACTTCACTGTAAAATTGTCACCACACTGAAAATTCGCTTGGCCTCACTGCACAAACAAAATATATAGGATGACTTACCTCAAAATCGTGAAACGTTGTTACTTGACACACAGGAAGGCTTGCTTGGCACATGGAATAGTTCTTAAGAAACACAGACACTTGACACACTGGTACCTAGGAAGGCAAGGTTAGATTAGCATAGTTAAGTTAAAGTGGGAACAATATTTCCCGGCACAGGCCCCCATAACTCTTTGTTACCTATCGTTCGTTACGGCTCGTGACCCTACAGCAGCCAAACTTTAATTACGTCTAGGGATACGAGACAACTGCTGTTCTCAATAGCGAATCACCAGTATAACCCCTTGATAAGTAATGAGCACAATAATAAATCTTCCTTAGGACTGAAGACTAGATCAAAATCTTATATACATATATATTAAATAAATCTCAATAGCAAACAGATGATTATTTGGTCACAATATATCACATTAAAAATATCACTATCTTCCAGACATTAAATTAATATTATTATATGTATGGCTATGACAGAACAAAAATGTATAACTTAACTCCACTAGATGTTAACTCTCTGGTTCCGGATCAGCTACTGAATAACATAACGCGGGAGTCAAAACACATTGCCTTGCCCCGCGAACAATTTGCCAAAGTTACAATATTTATTATTTCAACAATGGAGCAATACATTGTGACAAGAGTAATCTTAAACTAACTTAATGAATAATTAATACATATTGATATACAAAAATAAGGTAATTGTTTCTTTACATAGTAATTAAAATATGCATACAGAAGGGAATAATGGCATGCACACCCAGCAACGGACGGTCCCACGACAATTTGCCAGATACAGTTCACTCAATTATTATTCACCTCTGTTACCCACATATGATCACATATAAATCATTAGTTCCCGTGGGAAAACTGAGCACACAAAGAAATAAAACAATCATTCCCACGATACGTTGGGCCTAACGCCAACACTGTAACATGAATGTACGTTTGCATAGAACATATAAGTATATCAATATACATGCTTGTAATTTACACACAATTATAAATGTACATATTAATTTATTTACTTACGTATCTATTAGGAGTACGTAACAAGGTTCCTTATCTTATTTGTACAGCAGGCCTTAGTCCACCAGGTATAACCAGGATGTAGACACCACATTTTCCCTCTTTGAGGTAGCTTCCATCACCCTGGTAACTGATGCACAAAGCATGCTTCCTCGTCTTGACCTGTCAAAAGGGCGCTAGCTATGAAGCCAGAATCCTAGTATATGACAAGCTATATCAGAGAAAACACTGTACATGGAACCTTAAGACCTGGGCTTAATTACCTTTAGTATGAGGCTATCTTGTGCTCGGGTCACCCTATATCCACTGACATTAATGGCCATAAATGAAAGATAAATGGGTTTCGGAAGAACACTTAACTTGTTTTGTTGACAGCGTGTTGATAATGGTACACCTTTGGTTTCCATAACACTTCGTCCAAGTAAAATTAACAGGAGCCGAATTTGCTCCCGCGAGCCTCTGGTCTTAGTATAAACAATGGCTTCTGACCACTCCCTCACTACTGACTCCACTGGCCTACATTGTCCAGATGTCAATAAGTGATAGAAGGGTCACATTTACTCTACTTTAATTCTGATAATTAAGTTAATTTATATGAGATGTTTTTATGATGGTAAAGTTCAAAGACTAATGTATTTAAGAATAATTCCCACCATAATAGGTGGAGGTTTATAATGTGTGGTAATGATATTCCGTTTTCTATAGACGGTAATTCCACTACAAGTTACGTTTTCTATGGGTAACTTGTTTATACAACACAGCAATATTATGTCTGTATGATTATTAAATGGTGTCGGATTTTCCGACATACTTTGGTGTATTCACCTAGTTGTGCTTGCGGGGGTTGAACTGGCTCTTTGGTCCCGCCTCTCAACTGTCAGTCAATTGGTGTACAGATTCCTGAGCCTACTGGGCTCTATCAAATCTACATTTGAAACTGTGTATGGGGTCTGCCATCACCACATCACTGCCTAATGCATTCCAATTGTTAACTACTCTAACACTGAAAAAATTCTTTCTAACGTCTCTGGCTCATCTGGGTACTAAGTTTTCACCTGTGTTCCCTTGTTCGTGTTCTGCTAAGTAGTTTGTCTTTGTCCACCCTGTCAATTCCCCTAAAAATTTTGTAGGTGGTTATCATGTCTCCCCTTACTCTTCTCTTTTCCTGGAATTTGATGTTCAGCTCCCTTAGCCTTTCCTCGTAGATCATACCTCTCAGTTCCGGGACTAGTCTGGTGCCATACCTTTGAATCGTCTCTAACGTTGTCTTATGTTTAACCAGGTATGGACTCCAGGCTGGAGCTGCACCCTCCAGGATTAGTCCTACATATGTGGTATACAAGGCCCTGAACGATTCCTTGCACAAGTTTCTAAAGGCAGTTCTTATGTTGGCCAGTCTAGCATATGCTGCTGATGTCGGCCTCTGGGGACAGGTTCAGTTATTTATTTATTTATTTATTTATTTATGCATATACTAGAATGTACATAAGGAATGTGAGGATACAATTATGGTAATTACAGTCTTGTAAAGCCACTAGCACGCGCAGCGTTTCGGGCAGGTCCTTAATCTAAGAAAATTTTAAGGAGGTAAATACTTGCAAAATTTATAGACAAAAAAATGATAACAGATTACATGGAATGAAAAAAAAAAAAAAGATGAGAGAAAATTATAGGTACAGTATATTAAAGCACATAGGTAGCTATGATTGATTGCAATGACAGCTTAAAATGGTAGTTGACAACAAATTGGTAGGCACAATACAGCAGAAACAATATAAGATTGATTGCAATGACAGCTTGAATGGTAGTTGACAAAAATTGGTAGTCACAATACAGCATATGGCTAGCACATAAAAGAAGACAGCAATGAACACAATGATAAGGTTGTTTGATATTACATAAAAATTAGGAGATTGGGTACCACTAGGTACAGAGCAAATTTAAAGCTCAGTGTAGGAAACTAAATAGATGAAGTTAGGTACTTTTTGGTTTTGCTTTTAAATAAGGCAAAAGTTTTACAGTTTTTCAATTCACTAGGGAGTGAGTTCCATAGACTAGGTCCCTTAATTTGCATAGAGTGTTTACACAGATTAAGTTTGACCCTGGGGATATCAAAGAGATATTTATTTCTGGTGTGGTGATAATGGGTCCTATTACATCTGTCCAGGGAGAGTTTCAGAGCATGGTTTGCATTTAAGAACAGGGTTTTGTAAATGTAGTTGACACAAGAGAATGTGTGGAGGGAGTTAATATTTAGCAAGTTTAGAGATTTAAACAAGGGAGCTGAGTGTTGTCTGAAAGCAGAGTTAGTTATTATTCTGATAGCAGATTTTTGCTGTGTGATGATGGGCTTAAGGTGGTTTGCAGTGGTAGACCCCCATGCACAGATACCATAATTAAGATAGGGGTAGATTAGTGCATAATATAGTGAGAGGAGAGCAGAGTTAGGAACATAATATCTGATTTTGGAGAGTATACCAACTGTCTTAGAGACTTTCTTAGTTATGTGTTGAATGTGGGTGCTGAAGTTGAGTCTCTTGTCTAGGAATAGGCCAAGAAACTTGCCATCATTTTTATTACTGATGTTAATGTTGTCTATCTGTAGCTGAATTGCATTTGATGATTTGCTTCCAAATAAGATGTAGTAAGTCTTCGATGTTTAATGTTAGTTTGTTCGTTGACATCCATAAGTGGACTTTTTTTAATTCATTATTCACAACATTATTTAGTGTATGTGGGTTGAGGTTTGAGTAGATAAGGGTAGTATCGTCAGCAAACAATATAGGTTTGAGAATATTTGAGACATTAGGCAGATCGTTTATATATATAAGAAATAGAAGAGGTCCTAAGATGCTGCCCTGTGGCACTCCAACGGTAATTGGTAGAGTGGAAGAAGTTGTATCATTGATGGTTACATATTGGTGTCTGTCACTAAGATAGGATCGGATGTAGTCAAGGGCAAGGCCTCGGATTCCATAATGCTGGAGTTTAAATAAGAGGTAGTTGTGATTAACAGTATCAAAGGCTTTTCTTAGGTCAATGAAGAGTCCAATCGGAAACTCATTTTTGTCAAGGGCTGAGTAGATAATGTCAAGGAGACTAATGATTGCATCATTGGTACTCTTTTGGGACCGGAAGCCAAACTGGCAGGGGCTGAGTATGTCGAATTTTACGAGGTAGGAATAGAGCTGTTTGTAAATAATTTTTTCAAATATTTTTGATAGAATGGGTAGATTTGATATTGGTCTATAATTGTTTATGTCCGCCGGATTGCCTCCTTTATGGACTGGCGTTACTCTTGCTTTTTTGAGGATATCAGGGAAGGTGTGACACTCTATAGATTAGTTGAACAGTAGTGCTATGGGTGGGGCAAGGGCATGGGAGGCTCTCTTGTACACAATGGACGGAATTTCACTGGTGTTCCCTGCCTTGGTTTTTAGAGAGTGTATGATGGACACAACATCTGCCGGGCTGATTGGTGAAAGGAGAAGAGAGTTTGGATAGCTGCCTGAGAGATATGTGTTAATATGTGTCTGAGTCTGTGGGATTTTACTGGCAAGATTAGCACCAACCGATGAAAAGAAACTATTAAATTCATTTGCCATTTCTAAATCAGTTGACGGTATATCCCCATCCTTGTAGAGTTTTATTTGGTTATGTGAGTGTTGTTTAGTTCCTAGGATACTAGAGATAGTTTTCCAAGTGTTTTTCATGTTGCCTTTTGCTTCATTGAATCTATTCACATAATATGCAAGTTTTGCCTTTCTTATGATACTGGTAAGCATTGATGAGTACCTTTTAGCTACTTCCTTTGAAACTAGGCCAATCCTAACTTTCTTTTCATATTCATGTTTCTTGTTGATTGAGTTGAGAATGCCATTTGTGAGCCATGGATTGTTTAATCTTTTGTCAGTTACTTGCTTTGTAAGAAGGGGACAATGAAGGTTGTAGAGGCTTAGAGTTTTGGAGAGGAAGAGGTTAGCTAATGAATTTATATCATGGGTATTATTGAATTCAGAATCCCAGTTAATATTGTGAAGTGCCTCTGTAAGATTGTCTAAAGCTGATTCACTGTGTAGCCTAAATGAAAATTTCTTGCTTTTTGGTGGTGTTATGTCCATGTTCGCTATGAGAAAGGTAGGATAGTGGTCAGTTGTTCTGTCGTAGATTATACCAGATACAAGGGGAGCTGTTATGTTTGTCCATATGTGGTCCAAGGTAGTGGCTGATGTTTGAGTGACTCGGGTAGGTTTGGTGATAGTGGGGATTAGCATACAGGAGTTCATGCTGTTAAGGAAATAGTCAACTTGAGAGCAGTTTTGTTGACCCAGGTCAATATTAAAGTCTCCTCCCAGAATGATGTGGTTTTTGTTGAGATTGTTGTTTATAATAAGATTCCTTAGGTTGTCTGAGAAAGAAGCTATGTTAGTATTAGGAAATCTATAGATGGCTCCAATAGTCAAAGAGGATTTAAGGGATTTAATTGTAAACTGAGCAAAAGTATATTCACAGTAGTCATCTCTGTCACTAATAACACTGTTGCAGATAAATGTATCTCGGTAATATATAGCTGTGCCACCACCTTTTTTATTAGGCCTACAGTTATGAATGGCTTTATAACCAGCTAAGTTGTAGAGTTGGGTATAGTCTTTATTTAGCCAAGTTTCTGTTAAAATAATGAACGATAGGTTAGTACCTAGTGCTGTGAGTAGTGCATTTAAATCGTCAAAATGTTTACCAAGTGATCTAACATTTTGGTTATAAACTGATAGATAGGTGCTATTTTGGAGTTTGTTTTTAGCCTGGTGTGCTGTGAAATACTTACAATAATGATGATCAATGTGCTGGTTGGTATAGATATGAGACAGAAGATTTTGATCAGGATCAATATCAGTGTGCATAGAGGGATCACGATACAAGATACACGATAAAGCAAAACACAAGAATAAGAGCAGATACAATAAAATAGTAACAATTTAGAAGTAAAATAAAGATCCAATAGATAGCCAGGGAGGACACAGAAGTTACATAAAATAAAACACAAAAAATCAGTAGAGACTGACAATATAAATGTAAAATAAAAAATAATAAGAAAAATAATAATCATAAAAAAATGATCTTGAAGATAATTAGCTTAGTAATGGTTAATTAACAGGGTAATAAAAAGCCCTAGGTTTAGTGACAAGGGGATTAACTAAGAACAAATAATTAAGAGTATAAAACAGGCAAAGATGACAAACAAAAAATAAAGTAAAAATTAAAATAAAAATAAAAATAAACACCTTTGGAAAGGAAAGGCAGAGCTTAAGTACACTTTGGTTGTATGTGAGACTACAAATTATGTTCTGGTTATTCAGCTGATATCCCACAGTCATCCAGGAAAGAAGTGAGGTGTGCTTCAGTGGTTATGACATAAGTTTTTCCAGAGTCAGTCTTCCTAGCTATTATTTTACCATCGCGCACAAAACAATGTTTAATAGCAGTGGATCTATTGCAAATTCCACGTAGTTTAAATAAGAGATTTTGTCTGAATCTGGTAAGACATTCGTTCACATAAACCTTGGATTTCCTAGCGACTGCAGCAGTGATAAGGCAGTCAGTCAGTGTGATATCAACCTCCAGATCTCTCTATTTGACTCTTGCAGGATATCACCTATCAGATGGTACATTGTGTTCAGCCTTCTGTTCCCTTCGCGTAATTTCATTACTTTACACTTTCCTGAGTTGAACTTTAGTAGCCATTTTCTAGACCATTCCATCAGTTTGTCCAGGTCGTCTTGTAGTTTCTGTCTATCTTCATCTCTTTTTATTATTCTCATAATAATTGCATCATCAGCAAACATTTAGAGGAATGAGTCTATACCTTCTGGAAGGTCGTTTACATACATTAGAAACAGGATGGGTCCAAGTACAGAGCTCTGTGGAAACCCACTGGGGACATCTCGTCATTCTTCTGTCTACCCTTCCCCCTCAGTTACTCATTGTTTCATGTTGCTTAGAAACTCCCTTATCCACTGGAGCACCTTACATTTTACTCCTGCCTGTTGCTCCAACTTTTATAACAGCCTTTTGTGAGGTACTGTGTCAAAGGCTTTCTGACAGTCCAAGAAAATGCCGTTTGCCCACTCTTCTCTTTCTTGCCTGGTTTGTGTTGCTTGGTCATAGATTTCTATTAAACCTGTGAGGCACGATTTACCATCTCTGAACCTATGCTGGTAGTGTTACAAAGCTATTTCCCTTCAGATGTTCTACGAGTCTTTGCCTCACAATCTTCTCCATCACCTTGCATGGTATACAAGTTAGGGAAACTGGCCTATAGTTCAGCGCCTCTTGCTTGTCACCCTTTTTGTATATTGGGACTATATTAGCTGTCTTCCTGCTTTCCGGTAGTTTCATGTTTCCAGTGATCTCTTGTATACCATAGAAAGTGGCACACTTAGTGCTTCTGCACCTTCTTTTAGTATCCACATTGAGATTCTGTCAGGCCCAATAGCCTTTGTCACATTCAACTCCAACAGATTCCTTTTGACCTCAACTCTGGTCAAATTCCTCCAGGGTTGCTTGGTTTGCCTCCTCATTTAGTGCAGGGACTTCTCCTTCTTCTATTGTGAAGACCTCCTGGAATCTCTTGTTGAATTCTTCACACACCACCTTATCATTCTCCCCTTTTCTCAGTTTCATCACTTGGTCCTTCACTGCTGGACACAGCCCACAGTCCTGATGTGGTTTTGGAGCAGTTTTGATTAGGTCTTTGGGTATGAAAAAGACATCGCTTTGCTCACGATGTCATTTTCATACTGTCTCTCTGCTTCTCTCTCCACTCTGAGGTACTCATATCCCTCTGGTATCTCTCCCTTCTCTCTGGTGTTCTGTTATTCCTGTAGTTTCTCCATGTTCTTTTACTCACTTGCTTCGCTTCCGTACATTCCTGATTGAACCATGGATTCTTCTGTTGCTTTCCATTTTTCTTTGTGCCAGGATAAGCTTATCTGTTGCTTCCTGGCACTTCTGGGTGACATAATCCATCATATCCTGTCCAATCTTTTTGCTAAGTTCTGTTTCTCGTGGTATTCCAATTAGGAGGTTCCTCGTCTCATCATATTTTTCTCTACGGTAATTTAGTATTTTCCCTTCCAATCACATCCTTGGATAGGTTATCCCTACCTCTACCAGATACTCAAATGTCAATACACTGTGGTCACTCATTCCTATGGGGCTTTAAATTTTACTTCCCTTAATTCTGACTCATTCAAAGTGAATATCGGTTCGAGTCTAGCTGGCTCATCATTCCCTCTCATTCTTGTTGGTCCATTGACATGTTGGCTCAGAAAGTTCCTTGTTGTCATTAACAAGAATTTAGCTCTCCATGAATCCTCACTTCCATGTGGGTCCCCATTCTCCCAGTCTATCTTTCCATGGTGGAAATCGCCCATGATTAAGATTGGATCCATTCCTGCAGGCAACTGAAGCAGCTCTCTCTATTATATTAATGGTAGCCATGTTGTTTCTGTCGAACTCCTGTCTTGGTCTTCTGTCATTTAGGGGAGGATTGTAAATGACTGCCACTATTATCTTAGGTACACCCATTGTCATAGTTCCTGTTACGTAGTCTCTGAATCCGTCACAGCCCGGAATTTCCATCTGTTCAAAGCTCCAGTCCTTCCTTATCAGCAGGGCCACTCGACCTCTCCCTTCCCCCTCTTTCCTTACTATATAGTAGTCCTTTGGAAACAAAGCATTTGTTAGGACCCCCCCTGACAATTTTGTTTCTTTGAGTCCTATTACATCTGGGTTTTCTTCCTGTGCCCTTTCTGCCAGTTCACTTGCTTTGTTGGTAATCCCATCAATGTTTGAGTACATTACCTTGAAGTTCGCTTTCCTATATCCTTTTTCACCCATCCTCCCCACTAGTGTAGGAAGCTGTTCCATGGGCATTGCTGCTTGGGTAGGCTCATCCTCCTGTGGGGTAGGTACAAGGGGTTCCGGGGGAGGTGGGGAAGGGAGGAGGGGTGGGGAGTAGGAGGGGTTGGGGGAAGGGCTTAGAAATTGCCCAAGCCTGCTTGAGACAGAAAGAATTCCTAGGGGTGGAGGGGTAGGGAGTGCTCGAGGTTGGGGGGCAGGGAGTGCTTGGGGTGAGGGTTCATCAACCTGTGGTGTAGTTAACAGGGGGTTTGGAGGGGGGTGGGGTGGGGGCTGGAGAACTTAGATCTTGCCTGGGTCTGCTTGGGGCAGGGAGAAAACCAGGGGATGGAAAGGCAGGGAGTACTCAGGAGGGAGGGTGGATTTGGGCGGTATGGTAAGCATTGTGTAGGGGCAAGGAAGGCTTCGTGCTTGGTGGGGGGGGGGGGAGCCTTATGGGGTGATGAGCCCTATGGGGTGATGAGTTGTAACGTTGCAATCCCCTCTGGGATTCCTGACTTGGTGGATTTTGGTTCCCCACTCCCCTCTGGGATTGTTGGGTTGAAGGTTGAGGTTCACTGGCTCCCTTCCCTCAACCTGCGTCTTTTCCTTGCATCTGCTGCTTGTATCATCTCTTCCCTGGTCATGTCCCTCAGAAGGAATACCTTTCTGTAATTCGTTACACATTTCCGTTTGCTCTTCTTTACTAGGATGTCCTCTTTGATGTTCCTGAGTACTCCCTTGATGAACCGATCTTTCTCTTTGTTGTACTGGCCAATCCGGAAAAACTTTTATGTCTTTTTCAGCCCCTCCATTCCCATCTCCTTTAGTATCCTTGACACTGCAGCTTTGTCCTTAGTCCTCCATTCTCCCGTTCTGAAACCATCCTGTTCCTAAATACCTACCATTACTACAGCTCTTTCCATTAGCTGGAAACAGCTGTAGTAATGGTAGGTATTTCCTTTCCATTAGCTGGCTCGTGCATCTAGCTACCTCCTGTGAGGTTACTGGTTTCATTTCAACTTCCTTGACTGTTGTGGGAAAATCTGACTCCAACATTTAAATAAATAATGAAAACTTCAATAGCTACAAAGGACCATCACTTTTTTGTGAAAAAATGGAACACGAAAAATGAGCAAGTGGTTTGATATTGCAAGAACTAGGGCGCTATGGATTTTAATGGGACTGTATTTTATCATGAAATAAGAGTCAAATTAACTTTCACAAATTTGGGGGTACGAGCACTAAGATACGGTTCGTCCTAGCACCAGTAATCTAATGCTGGTTCTTCATTAGAACGAAATGTAAATATAAATTCATATTATAGTACACACACACATATAATCAAGATATAAAATGGAATCAGTTAGTAATGTATATCAAAATATAAATGATAAGTAAATGGCGATTTCAATAGAAGTCATTTATGTAAATGTTAGTACTGTACTAAAGTACCACACTACTAGATATACAAGGTCAGCTTAGCTGTTCCGTTGATTTGCTTGTAACAATGTGGGGCATCACGAGGGCACACTGTTGCAACACGCTCTCCCAGCATGACCATCGAATGATATGTATTATTCTCCATTCATCGCTCCCACTCCAACTGAAAGCAAGATTAAATGTAAAGATTGTCTAGGCTATAGTTAATGTGTGACTATTTCTGATTAAAACGTGGGAGCCTGGACTTATATGAAGCAACATTGGTTATGATGTTATTGTGTGGCGTAACCAACGAGCAACCTTCACGAAAAATGTTAATAAAGTGCACTCTTTAACAAATATCAGTAAGTCAGTAAAGAAATTATGTTCGCCGGGACTTGTGTTGAATGCAGATGGAGACCTCCACGAACTCTGGCACCCGCTGTTGCAAGGATGACGTAAATATGAGTCGTTAAGTGGAAGTTCTGCAACATAGTAACTTTGGCAAGATGGATGCCACGCTTCCTCTCCTCTGGCTTGTCCTCCCTCCTTCCCTCGATTGCGCATGCGCGGCTCTCGGTAGGTACCTCGAGCGTAAATGAATTTATGTATTGCGAAGTTAATTGTGGAAGGAAGAGATTGTGACGAATATTTGTGACAATTAAATGTATGGTGTTATAATATAATCTCTAGCAGCGTAAGTCGGATCACTAAAGCTGCGTAAATAACTGAGAGGAATATAAAGTGCTAGTGCTAGTACTAAAGCGCGTGCTAGTGGCTTTACAAGACTGTAATTACCATATTTGTATCCTCACATTCCTTATGTACATTCTTGTATATAAATAAATAAATAAAGTGGAATTATTTTACCGCTTAATAATTTCCACTGGAGTGGTTAATTTTAACTAAATAAGCGAGTTCTAGTAAGCAGTACTGTGCTACGTAAATAAACTTATTAGTAAGCGATTATCCTTTGTAAAGGAAAGTAATTACCTGGACTCTGTTTAGGTCCAACAATGTGGAGATACTTGCTGTTTCTGGCTGACGCGACATCACGGAGTCATGGAGACTAGGAACAATATGGCAGGCTACTGCGTTGTATGAAATATTAGTCTGGTTAATTCTGCAAGTAAGTACTTTTAGTAACTACTTGTGGTTAATACAAAATGTATAAAAATGCAAAAGATGTATGAAAACTATTGGTTATTTCCAACAACTGTGTACAAGGCTTGTGGGCACGTCAGCAAAGGTGGCAGCCATTAGTGGGGTCCCTGCCATTGATACATCAACTGTTACCTGGGGGTTGGCTGCCTGGGTCACAGTCGGAGGACATCTTGTTTTTAGGTTGTTTATCTCCTCTTGCGCTGCACAAAGTTCCTTCTGTAGTTTACTTATGGTTTCCCTCATCACTTTCAATTCCTCACTGATTCCTCCTCCATGCACGAGCAGTCATCTCCATGTATGACTCGCCATGTTCCTCTCCTCCACCTGTGTTCTGTTTTCCTGCCATCCTGCTTCATCCCTTTTTGTTCCCTAGGGTTAGTGTTAGTCTACACTAACACTAGTATGTGTGTGTGTGCGTGTGTGTGCGGAAGTGTGTGTGTGTGTGTATGGGGGGGGGGGGGTGCTGATGTGGGAGTGAGGGTTGAGAGGGGAAGAGAGAGAGAGGAAGGGCTAGAGAGAGAGAGAGAGAGAGAGAGAGAGAGAGAGAGAAAAAAAGAGGCAGCTGAGGGAGAGAGGTCTGTATTTATGTGAAAGGGGGTGGTATGGTGGGGGATAAGGAGTAGGGTGGGTGTGTGTGTGTGTGTGTGTGTACTCACCTAGTTGTGTTTGCGGGGGTTGAGCTCTGGCTCTTTGGTCTCGCCTCTTAACCGTCAATCAACAGGTGTACAGTTTCCTCAGCCTATTGGGCTCTATCATATCTACACTTGAAACTGTGTATGGAGTCAGCCTCCACCACATCACTTCCTAATGCATTCCATTTGTCAACCACTCTGACACTAAAAAAGTTCTTTCTAATATTTCTGTGGCTCATTTGGGCACTCAGTTTCCACCTGTGTCCCCTTGTGCGTGTGCCCCTTGTGTTAAATAGCCTGTCTTTATCTACCCTATCAATTCCCTTCAGAATCTTGAATGTGGTGATCATCTCCCCCCTAACTCTTCTGTCTTCCAGCGAAGTGAGGTTTAATTCCCGTAGTCTCTCCTCGTAGCTCATACCTCTCAGCTCTGGTACTAGTCTGGTGGCAAACCTTTGAACTTTTTCCAGTTTAGTCTTATCCTTGACTAGATATGGACTCCATGCTGGGGCTGCATACTCCAGGATTGGCCTGACATATGTGGTATACAAAGTTCTGAATGATTCTTTACACAAGTTTCTGAATGCTGTTCATATGCTGGCCAGCCTGGCATATGCCGCTGATGTTATCCTCATGATATGTGCTGCCGGAGACAGGTCTGGCGTGATATCAACTCCCAAGTCTTTTTCTTTCTCTGACTCCTGAAGGATTTCCTCTAACAGATGACACCTTGTATCTGGCCTCCTGCTCCGTACACCTATCTTCATTACATTTGCTTGGGTTAAACTCTAACAACCATTTGTTCGACCATTCCTTCAGCTTGTCTAGGTCTTCTTGAAGCCTCAAACAGTCTTCTTCTGTTTTAATCCTTCTCATAATTTTAGCATCGTCCGCAAACATTGAGAGAAATGAATCGATACCCTCTGGGAGATCATTTACATATATCAGAAACAAGATAGGACCGAGTATGGAGCCCTGTGGGACTCCACTGGTGACTTCACGCCAATCGGAGGTCTCACCCCTCACCGTAACTCTCTGCTTCCTAATGCTTAGGTACTCCCTTATCCACTGGAGCACCTTACCAGCTACAACTGCCTGTCTCTCCAGCTTATGTACCAGCCTCTTATGCGGTACTGTGTCAAAGGTTTTCCAACAATCCAAGAAAATGCAGTCTGCCCAGCCCTCTCTTTCTTGCTTAATCTTTGTCACCTGATCATAGAATTCTATCAAGCCTGTAAGCCAAGATTTACCCTCCCTGAACCCCATGTTGGCGATTTGTCACGAAGTCTCTTCTCTCCAGATGTGTTACCAGGTTTTTTCTCACGATCTTCTCCATCACCTTGCATGGTATACAAGTCAAGGACACTGGCCTGTAGTTCAGTGCCTCTTGCCTGTTGCCCTTTTTGTATATTGGGACCACATTCGCCGTCTTCCATATTTCTGGTAGGTCTCCCGTCTCCAGTGACTTACTATACACTATGGAGAGCGGCAAGCAAAGTGCCTCTGCACACTCTTTCAGTATCCACGGTGAGATCCTGTCTGGACCAACAGCCTTTCTAACATCCAGATCCAGCAGGTGTCTCTTGACCTCTCCCGTAATTTCGAACTCTTCCAAGGCCGCCTGGTTTACCTCCCTATCTCCTAGCACAGTGACCTCACCTTGTTCTATTGTGAAGACCTCCTGGAATCTCTTGTTGAGTTCTTCAAACACCTCTCTGTCATTCTCTGTATACCTGTCCTCGCCTGTTCTAAGTTTCAATACCTGTTCTTTCACTGTTGTTTTCCTTCTGATGTGACTGTGGAGTAGCTTTGGTTTGGTCTTGGCTTTGTTTGCTATATCATTTTCAAAATTTTTCTCTGCTTCTCTTCTCACCCTGACGTACTCATTCCTGGTTCTCTGGTATCTCTCTCTGCTTTCTGGTGTTCTGTTATTCCGGAAGTTCCTCCACCCCCTTTTGTTCAGTTTCTTCGCTTCCATACATGCCCTATTATACCATGGATTCTTCTGTTGCTTCTCGGATTTTTCCCTTTGGGCCGGGATGAACCTGTTTACTGCCTCCTGACACTTTTGGGTAACATAGTCCATCATACCCTGTACAGACTTGTCTCTGAGGTCTGTGTCCCAAGGTATTTCATTTAGGAAACGTCTCATCTGTTCATAATTCCCCTTTCGGTATGCCAGCCTTTTGATTCCTAGTTCTTTTTGGGGGGAGATAAGTCCTAGCTCTACCAGGTACTCAAAGTTCAATACACTGTGGTCACTCATTCCCAAGGGCGCTTCCATCTTAACTTCCCTTATATCCCATTCATTTAGGGTAAATATCAAATCAAGCATTGCTGGTTCATCTTCTCCTCTCATTCTTGTTGATTCTTTGGTGTGCTGGCTTAGAAAGTTTCTTGTTGCCACGTCCAGCAGCTTAGCTCTCCATGTTTCTGGTCCTCCATGCGGGTCTCTGTTCTTCCAATCTATCTTCCCATGGTTGAAGTCTCTCATAATTAGTAGTCCAAATCCATTCCTGCTAGCAACAGAAGCTGCTCTTTCTATTATGTTAATGGTGGCCATGTTGTTTCTATCATATTCCTGTCTAGGTCTTCTGTCATTTGGTGGTGGATTATATATGACTACGACTATAATTTTTTTCCCTCCATTTGTTACAGTACCTGCTATGTAGTCACTGAAACCTTCACAGCCCTGAATATCCATCTCCTCAAAATCCCAGCCTTTTCTTACCAGCAGAGCTACACCACCCCCACCTCTTCCTTCCCTCTCTTTCCTCATAACATAATAGTCCTGTGGGAACACTGCATTTGTTATCGTTTTCGTGATCTTTGTTTCTGTGAGGGCTATTATGTCTGGGTTTTCCTCTAGTACCAGTTCTCCAAGCTCATTTGCTATATTTGTAATTCCATCTATGTTAGTGTACATCGCTTTGAGGCTCACTTTCTTCTGTCCCTTCTCAAATCGCCTCCTTGGTGAGTGTTCTGCTGGTGGGGGAGGCTGTTCCATGGGTGTGAGGACCTGTGAGGTGGATAACAGGGTCTCAGAGGATACTGGGATGAGGGGCGGGGGATCCAGTGAAGGGGGGAGGGACAGGGAGGGTATGGGGTGAAAGGGGAGGGAAGATGGGAAGGAAAGGGGGGGAGGGAGGACTCGGGAGGAGGGGAGGGGTAGAAGGGTGGGGATTGGGTGTGGGGGGGAGGGAGATTTGGCTGAACATTTGAGTGGGGGCAGGGAGGGTTTGGGGTAGGGGGGTTTTCTATGCAGAGGAGGGAGGCGGGGTTGTCCTCCCTTCTGGTGTTACTGGGTAGCTGGTTGTGTGTGTGTGTGTGTGTGTGGGGGGGGGGGGGAGTGTGTGTGTGTGTGTGGGGGGGGGGGAGTGTGTGTGTGGGGGGGAGTGTGAGTGTGTGTGTGTGGGGGAGTGTGAGTGTGTGTGTGTGTGGGGAGTGTGAGTGTGTGTGTGTGGGGGAGTGTGTGTGTGTGTGTGTGTGTGTGTGTGTGTGTGTGTGTGTGTGTGTGTGTGTGGGGTGTAGTGTGTGTGTGTGGGGGGTAGTGTGTGGGGGGTAGTGTGTGTGTGTGTGGGGGGTAGTGTGTGGGGGGTAGTGTGTGTGTGTGTGTGGGGTAGTGTGTGTGTGTGTGTGTGTGGGGTAGTGTGTGTGTGTGTGTGTGTGGGGTAGTGTGTGTGTGTGGGGTAGTGTGTGTGTGTGTGTGTGGGGTAGTGTGTGTGTGTGTGTGTGGGGGAGTGTGTGTGTGTGGGGTAGTGTGTGTGTGTGTGTGTGTGTGTGTGGGGGGTAGTGTGTGTGTGTGGGGTAGTGTGTGTGTGTGGGGTAGTGTGTGTGTGTGGGGTAGTGTGTGTGTGTGGGGTAGTGTGTGTGTGTGGGGTAGTGTGTGTGTGTGTGTGGGGTAGTGTGTGTGTGTGTGTGTGTGGGGTAGTGTGTGTGTGTGTGTGGGGTAGTGTGTGTGTGTGGGGGGGGGTAGTGTGTGTGTGTGTGTGGGGTAGTGTGTGTGTGTGTGTGGGGGGGGGGTAGTTTGTGTGTGTGTACTCACCTAATTGTGCTTGCGGGGGTTGAGCTTTGGCTCTTTGGTCCCGCCTCTCAACTGTCAATCAACTGGTGTACAGATTCCTGAGCCTACTGGGCTCTATCATACCTACATTTGAAACTGTGTATGGAGTCAGCCTCCACCACATCACTTCCTAGTGCATTCCATTTATTAACTACTCTGACACTGAAAAAATTCTTTCTAACGTCTCTGTGGCTCATCTGGGTACTAAGTTTCCACCTGTGTCCCCTTGTTCGTGTCCCACCCGTGCTGAAGAGTTTGTCTTTGTCCACCCTGTCAATTCCCCTGAGAATTTTGTAGGTGGTTATCATGTCTCCCCTTACTCTTCTGTTTTCCAGGGATGTGAGGTTCAGCTCCTTTAGCCTTTCCTCGTAGCTCAATCCTCTCAGTTCCGGGACGAGCCTGGTGGCATACCGCTGAATCTTCTCTAACTTTGTCTTGTGTTTAACTAGGTATGGACTCCAGGCTGGAGCTGCATACTCCAGGATTGGTCTTACATAAGTGGTATACAGGGTTCTGAAAGATTCCTTACACAAGTTTCTGAAGGCAGTTCTTATGTTGGCCAGTCTAGCATATGCCGCTGATGATATTCTTTTGATGTGGGCCTCTGGGAACAGGTTCGGTGTGATATCAACCCCCAGATCCTTCTCTCTATTTGATTCTTGCAGGATTTCCCCTCCCAGATGATACCTTGTGTTCAGCCTCCTGCTCCCTTCGCCTAATTTCATCACCTTACACTTTCCAGAGTTGAACTTCAGCAGCCATTTTCTAGACCATTCCTCCAGTTTATCCAGGTCATCCTGTAATCTCTGTCTATCTTCATCCGTCTTGATTCTTCTCATAATTTTTGCATCATCAGCAAACATCGAGAGGAATGAGTCTATACCCTCTGGAAGATCGTTCAAGATGTGTGTGTGGGGTAGTGTGTGTGTGTGTGTGTGTGTGTGTGTGTGTGTGTGTGGGGTAGTGTGTGTGTGTGTGTGTGTGTGTGTGGGAGTGTGTGTGTGTGTGTGTGGGGGGGGGGGAGTGTGTGTGTGTGTGTGTGTGGGGGGGGGGAGTGTGTGTGTGTGTGGGAGTGTGTGTGTGTGTGTGTGTGTGTGGGAGTGTGTGTGTGTGTGTGTGTGTGTGTGGGGTAGTGTGTGTGTGTGTGTGTGGGAGTGTGTGTGTGTGTGTGTGGGGGGGGGGGGGAGTGTGTGTGTGTGTGGGAGTGTGTGTGTGTGTGTGTGTGTGGGAGTGTGTGTGTGTGTACTCACCTAGTTGTACTCACCTAGTTGTGTTTGCGGGGGTTGAGCTCTGGCTCTTTGGTCCCGCCTCTCAACCGTCAATCAACAGGTGTACAGATTCCTGAGCCTATCGGGCTCTGTCATATCTACACTTGAAACTGTGTATGGAGTCAGCCTCCACCACATCACCCCCTAATGCATTCCATTTGTCAACCACTCTGACACTAAAAAAGTTCTTTCTAATATCTCTGTGGCTCATTTGGGCACTCAGTTTCCACCTGTGTCCCCTTGTGCGTGTTCCCCTTGTGTTAAATAGACTGTCTTTATCTACCCTATCAATCCCCTTCAGAATCTTGAATGTGGTGATCATGTCCTCCCTAACTCTTCTGTCTTCCAGCGAAGTGAGGTTTAATTCCCGAAGTCTCTCCTCGTAGCTCATACCTCTCAGCTCGGGTACTAGTCTGGTGGCAAACCTTTGAACCTTTTCCAGTTTAGTCTTATCCTTGACTAGATATGGACTCCATGCTGGGGCTGCATACTCCAGGATTGGAGTATGCAATACTCCATACACTCCATAAAGAACCATACACACACACACAATCCTCCAGGATTGTGTGTGTGTGGGAGTGTGTGTGTGTGTGTGTGGGAGTGTGTGTGTGTGTGTGTGGGAGTGTGTGTGTGTGTGTGTGTGTGTGGGAGTGTGTGTGTGTGTGTGTGTGTGTGTGTGGGAGTGTGTGTGTGTGTGTGTGTGTGGGAGTGTGTGTGTGTGGGAGTGTGTGTGTTTTTGTGTGAGTGTGTGTGTGGGAGTGTGTGTGTGTGTGTGTGTGTGTGGGAGTGTGTGTGTGTGTGTGTGTGTGTGGGAGTGTGTGTGTGTGTGTGTGTGGGAGGGAGTGTGTGTGTGTGTGTGTGTGTGTGTGTGTGTGTGTGTGTGTGTGTGTGTGTGTGTGTGTGTGTGTGGGAGTGTGTGTGTGGGAGTGTGTGTGGGAGTGTGTGTGTGGGAGTGTGTGTGTGTGTGTGTGTGTGTGTGTGTGTGGGAGTGTGTGTGTGGGAGTGTGTGTGTGGGAGTGTGTGTGTGGGAGTGTGTGTGTGGGAGTGTGTGTGTGGGAGTGTGTGTGTGGGAGTGTGTGTGTGGGAGTGTGTGTGTGGGAGTGTGTGTGTGGGAGTGTGTGTGTGGGAGTGTGTGTGTGGGAGAGTGTGTGTGTGTGTGTGTGTGTGTGTGTGTGTGTGTGTGTGTGTGTGTGTGTGTGTGTGTGTGTGTGGGGGAGTGTGTGTGTGTGTGAATGTGTTTGAGTGTGTGTGTACTCACCTAGTTGTGCTTGCGGGGGTTGAGCTCTGGCTCTTTGGTCCTGCCTCTCAACCGTCAATCAACAGGTGTACAGGTTCCTGAGCCTATTGGGCTCTTATCATATCAACACTTGAAATTGTGTATGGAGTCAGCCTCCACCACATCGCTTCCTAATGCATTCCATTTGTCAACCACTCTGGCACTAAAAAAGTTCTTTCTAATATCTCTGTGGCTCATTTGGGCACTCAGTTTCCACCTGTGTCCTCTAGTGCGTGTGCCCCTTATGTTAAATAGCCTGTCTTTATCAACCCTGTCGATTCCCTTGAGAATCTTGAATGTAGTGATCATGTCCCCCCTAACTCTTCTGTCTTCCAACGAAGTGAGGTTTAATTCCCCTAGTCTCTCCTCGTAGCTCATACCTCTCAGCTCGGGTACTAGTCTGGTGGCAAACCATTTTCAAAAAATGGTACAGAGTGCCTTTTTACAATGCTTTCATATAGCCTAGCTTAACATTTTGGGCAAAAGCTAAGGTTTACAAAGGATCTTTTATGCAAGTTACACATTGTGAATTGTTTTGGGCCTTACATTTATACAATGCAAAATTTTACATACAAACTAATATACATATTATACATATTAATCATACTGTCGAGCTCCAGTGATGTGTTCGATGTACCGCATCCTCGACCATCTGATGGCGTCGCTCACACACAGCTTCCTGAAGGTCGCGAGGTACTTCTTCGATGCCAATCTCTTCATCAGACGCTCGTTGTGGGGGTCGTACGATCCTAGGTGTCCCACGATGAAGGTGTGGACGGTCTCACTGTTGTACCGCGGCAGGGCCCTCATCTCGGCAGCGAGGTCGGCGTACTTCATCTCCTTTTCGGTCCGTGCTTCTGCGAAGGCGGCTTCTGTGTTCTCGAAGGGGCAGGTGACATTTATGATCAGTAGCTCGTTGTCCTTCTCGATGACGAGGTCGGGCTTCAGAACACTGTCTGCCCTTGGAACTCGCTGGTTTTCTGCTATCACTTTCCAGTGGCGTCCCAAGGCGGCTGTCTTGATCCTGTCTACCAAGGCGTTGTGGCGTCTTCTGTAGGCGTCAGAGTATGTCATGCAATGGCACATGACATGTGGCAAGATTTCGTTTTGCCAGGCGCATCGTCGGCAGTTCTTGTTTGTGTTTGGTCGTCGGGTGGTTCCATTCAGGGGTAGCAAGTTCAACCTTGCTCGGTGGATGAAGCGCCAGTCAGCAAACGTTGTGTACTCCCCCTCTCTCATGAAGTGAGAGGAAGCTTTTTCTTGTGAGACCACACACATCACTTTTCCTTGGTCTCGTAGGGTGTGTAGCCGGGCGTCGCGAAGTTGTCTGTGGTGATTTCTGATGGTTCTGGCTACAATTCTTCTTGCGGTAGCCTTCAGGGTCTTGTCACCACATGTTATGGAGATGTTTTCTCCATCAGCTGTCCATGTCGTTTCCATTCTTCCAGAGGCATCTCTTGCCCGAGACCAGATGGTTTGGATAGTGCTTGATCTTCCAGGTAGTTCGTCCTTGGAGAGATAAGAACAGACATGTTCAGGAGTTACTTCTTCCACTTCTTCTTGCCTTCTTTTGGCCACTACGAGGCGGCAGTCTTCTTGGGCGATATCCTGTGTCAACATCTGGCGAGTTTAGGAGTTTGAATGCCGTGTCGATGAGGAATAGGTCGGAGTCTTCTGCTGCTAGAGGGATCCCACAGGATCCCGCTCGTGTGCTGCCATATAGGTATCCGGTGGTTGCGCGGCTTGGCAGGTAGAGGGTCTTCTTAATGTGCGGTTTCAGTGCATCGTCCAGTCTGGTCCACGTGGTCTTCTTGAACTGCCAAGTCCTCATCGCAGAAACTCGAGGAGAAAACAAATGTCTTCATTGCGTCGAGTCTCTGCCATGGGGCCAACTTGCTCGTGAGAACTTTCTTCCTAAGTTCAATATAATCGTCGATTGAGACATCGCCAGACATCAGTTGGAAGCCGACAGGGCGTCCTAAGAACTTGGAGTGTTCTCCCTCAAGTCGATGCTGGATGTTCCTTCCAGCGATCTGGAACTGGGTTTCCCTCAAACCCACTGGTGTCTGTCCTGACAAGTGCATGGAGTAGCACTTGTTCGGGTTGAATGTGAGGTTTGCGGCTTGGCAGGCTCTTCCAACTATGTTCAGTAGAGCTTGTAGCCTCTCTTCTGTCCCGGCAAGCAAGGTGATGTCGTCAGCATATGCTAGACAGGGGTGTTTCAGGTCTGGGTCGGCTTCGAGGCCCGTGTTGATTGCAGTCCTCAGGATAGCTTCGATGGCGATGTTGAAGAGGAGTCCACTAATTGGGCATCCTTGCCTGACCCCACAGTTGGCAGGGATCTCAGCTGTTTCGCCGCCAGTTGTCATAATTCTCGTGGTGTTTCCATTGGTGATGCTGTTGACGACTGCTAAGAAGTCATCTCCAGCTCCCATCCTCTGGAGTGCTGCAGAGATGAGCTCAGTTGTGACTGAGCCGAAGGCGTTAGTGATGTCAAGAGAAGCGATGTAGATGTCCTTATGGCCATGCCCTGTTCTTGCTGCATCCAGATAATGTTGCAGGACGAAGTTATGTTCTAAAACTCCGTCAGTTGGCATGAATCCTTTCTGGGCAGGGCATAGCACTTTGTTGTCTACGATCCAATTCCGTAATCTGGAGGAGAGGCAGCCAGTATACAACTTGTATATGGTGCGGCAGAGTGCGATGGGTCTCCAGTTAGTAATGTCTTCAGGGTTGCCTGGTTTGGGGATGAGCACTGTCCGGGAAGACTTCCAGGCCTCTGGGATCTTCTGTTGGCTCAAGCAGATGTTGAAGATTGCTGTGATCACACGGCATTCTGGGTCTGCTCGCTTCAAGTGGTTGTAGGTAAGTCTGTCATCTCCTGGAGCGGTGTTTTCTGTTCTGGAGAGCCTCGTTGCCACTTCTCGTTCTCGAAACCCTCCTGTGTCCATCTCCGTGCGGTCCTCAGGTGGCTCAGGGATGGCAGTGATGATGTCCAAGTTCTGGAGGGGGTCTTGTGCACTAAGTGTGCGGGTAAAGTGCTCCTCGACTTGTTCCTTGGGTATGGCGCATCGGGCACTTTACCCTGTCGTGATCAGTCTGATTGCCCTCCTCCGATTTCTTCTATAAAGTCGTTGGATGGCAGCACAGTCGTTAACGTCGATTGGAGTTGATGTTGTCGAACTACCATCAGTTGGGATCTTGAAGTGCTCCTGCATTGTCGTTGTTATCTGCTGCAGGAGCTCGGTGAAAGCGTCCCAGTCTGGGTGGTGAAGGAGATTGTGCAGGGGTGCAGAGAAGTCTTCTAGTAACCAATGTTCCTCTGCTTCATCTGGGACATTCTCCTCTTGCTGTTGGGGTTGGTCTTCTACTTCATCGCCAGCGTCATCTCCACCGTCATCATCTTGGGGTTGTGACTGGTCTTGGTGGTCTGTGTTGGAAGCTGGAGACCGTGGGGCATCATCATCATCATCAGGCTCTGGAACAGGGCTAAGAGGGGGGAGTAGGGGTAAGGGGGAAGGATGGGAGAGGATCGGTTGTTGAGGCAGGTCAGAGGGTGTTGGGTCAGAGGGCTGTCAGGTGCAGGATGGACTGGTGAGGAGACAGGTGCGGAGTAGGCAGATTGTGGGCTGGGTGGTGGATGAGGAGGGGAGGGGGCAGGTGAGGACTGGGTAGACTGGGGGTTGAGTGAGGAGCGAGGAGAGGAGGAGGAAGGTGAGGACTGGGCAGTCTGTGGGTTGGGTGGGGAGTTAGGTCTGGGTCGTCGGCGTGCCACTGCATCTTGGTGTCGGTGTGTTCTTCTATGGTTGTTGAGTCCTGGTTTGGTGGAGAAGCTTGAAGTGCATTGGGGACACTGGAAGTGGTGTCTAACTTCTTCTTCTTGAGGTCTGCCAGCGAGGAATCGTCTTATTGCTTGGCATTTGTGTCTGGTGGGGCGAGGTCCTAAGGCTTCGGAGCAACCTGCACACTTTTGAATAATCGTGGTTATTGGGAGGGTATGGACTTCACGAAGGTGGCTGGCGAGTGACTGCTGCTTGCTTGTCCATACACTTCCTGTGTATGTCTTACGGCAGTACATCTCAGGGTAGATGAAGTGAGGGGGCAGAGGGAACTATGTGGTGAGCACCTCGCCATCTCGCTGGGGTTGTCGTACTAGAGTCGGCGACTGGGGTTGTGGAGGTGTTGGTCCATCTGCATCTTCTTGGTTGTTACTTGAACGGCTGTCTCCATCTTCAACAGGGGCAAGTTGGTCGTTCCTTTCCCGGTTGATGAGTTCTTCAATGTGCTGGCTAAGGGTGTCTTTTTGGGGGTCGTGCTGGGGAGGAGGCGGGCCCAAGGGATGAAGCTCTTCTACACTTTCGTCTTCTGCCCTGGGTGGCGTTGATGGCTGGTTCCCTTCATCCGATAGAAACGATGGCTGTAGGTATTGTGTTGTGGGGCCCTCTCAACCTCGTGGCCCCAACCCAGGAAACCAGGGGGTATTCTCTTGCTCCATCGGACTGTGTCAGGTTCGGTTAAAGGCAGTGTGTCCTCTGGAGGCAGGAATGTACTAGATGATCCTTAAGTGACTTTCCTCGTCTCCAGGCCAGCATTGGAGGTGTTTGGGCAAACCTAGGCCAAGAAGGGTGGTCCCCATAGGTGTTTCTCAGCCAGTTCCAGATGTCAGTCAGGGCATTATGGAGAGGGCTTGCTAGGCCGTTAAAATACAGCGATGGGAGGATCCATCTCGACTGAGGGTCTGGAGTGGGGGCCTGTATGAGGAGCTCTGACCTCGTCTTCAGGTCTAGTTTGTTTTTAGCCGTTGCTATTACTCGTTCTGGGTATCCTCTGGCTGAGAACATGTCCCAGAGGTCTAGAAGTTGAGTAGCAAGTGTGTCTTCAAGGCTGTTTATCCTCTTCAAACGTAGACCTAAGGAGTAGGGTAGGGAGTTCTTCAAGGAGGAGGGGTGACTGGAGTCGTATCGTAGATACGTGTGCAGGTTCGTGGGCTTGTAGTAGGCCTTCGTGTGAAGGAGCCTGTCCTCACTGCCAATGAACACTGTCGTATCCAGGAAGTTTATCTCTGTTTTACTCTGCTCCAAGGTGAACTTCAGATTTTCGTGGGCTGTATTTGTCCAGGCGTAGAAAGACTGGAGGAGTGTGTCTTGTCCAGTCATTATACCGAAAATATCATCAATATAACGGAAGTACACGTCTGGTTTATCTGGGCGGAGTGCTCTCTGGTGCTCAAAGGCCACGTGAACAAAGATTTCCGCTACAGCCACACTACTTGATGCTCCAATTGCCGTTCCCTTTACTTGTCTGTAAGCTGCTGAATCGAAGGATAGAATTGTATCCCTCATGACATGCAGAATCGCTTCCTCCAGGAGAGCCCTTGATGGGGGGCCTCCAAACTCCTGCGTCTCTGAGGGGCTGGCGTATGAGGTGTTTATGGTCGTCGAAGTACGTCGAGACCAATCTCGCTGCCTCCCGTTGGGGGATGCTTGGGTAGAGGGAGACTATGTCAAGGGAGAACAGGGTCGTGTTCTCTGGGACGGGTCCTCTGCTTGCATTCAAATCCTTCAGTTTCAGCAAAAGATCAGTTGTGTCTTTCAGACGTTCATCTAAAAGAGAGAGAAGGGGGTTTAGTAATGCTGTGCAGATCAAGTCAATTGGGCGAGTTGGTGCTTTGCAACCGCTAAGGACTGGTCTGCCCTGCCATGTACCTGTAAGAGGGTGTAAATCTTTATGAATCATAGGAAGGAGGTATAGGTTCGGTAGCTCTGCTTTAAAGGCAAGGTAATAGTCTCTTGCTGCTGAGCTAAGTATACCTCCTGTTGAGTTTGCTTGTTTATTGTTAAAGAATTTCAGGACCAGGTTTCTACTCCTTGTCCTGGCGTTCTCCAGGGCTGTGTGGCCTTGCTGTATTTTTTGGTAAGTCGTCTCGTCTGAGAGGTGCCTTACCATTTTCTTTGTGTAGTTCGTTTTTCTCCAGACTACTACAGTACCGTTTTTATCCGCAGGTTTAATTATAATGTCTGGGCGAGCCTTAAGGGCACGTAACGCCTCCCTGTGTGTTTTTGTAAGGTTACCACGGGTTCTCTGCTTTACCTGTGTTTTAAGGCTTTCCAGGGTTGCCTGGATTTGTGGGTGAAGTCCATTTAAATTGAAAGTGGTATTTCCTTGAATTGAGGCAGGATTCAGGTATTTCATTGAAATCGATCTCTCGGGTTGTTGTTTCCTTTCTTGGTGGGGTTGTGGCCCTGACCTGAGTTTGCTCCATGCCTTGTTAATCTGTTTCTCTAGGTGTGAGAGGGTTTCCTCTACTGCCTGTACTCGTTTGGGTTCTGTAGGGGGCCCAATCACAAAGGACAGGCCCCTACTCAAGAGGTCCCTCTTTATGGTGCTCAGAGGGACCTCGGATACCACCGATTTTTTTAGGGATTTTGCCCGTTTGATATTGGCCCGTTTGAGGTCTCGTTTTGCCCTCCTCCATAGTTCCACCCGGTGCCGTTTCCGGCGCCCTGTGTGGACACTCTGTTCCTGCCCCTCCCAGGTCTGCCCCTGCCCCTCCCAGGTCTGCCCCTGCGGGGGGGGGGGGGGTCTGGGCAGACCTTGAAAATTCTGGTTAGAGTATGGCCCAGGTTGTTGGGCATAGGGTTGAAAGTAGGGGTTGTGGGCATAGGGTAGGAACCCTGCTGGGGGTTGAGCATAAGGCCAGGGTGGAGGCTGCTAGGGGGCCTGGGCTGCCACCTCGGTTTGTGCTTGGGGTTGAGTAACCTTTGTCTGTAGTTGGGGTTGAACTACCCGAGTCTGGGATTGAGATGTCGTTCTGCCAGGCTGTGTAGACTGCTGCCCCGGGTTTTTAGGTGGGGCTAAAGACTGTACCTGGGTTTGTTGGCTTGTATGAATCTCGTCGTCAGGGAGCGGCCGTAAGACTGAGCGGGGTGTAGCTAGTTGTTGCCCCTGGGTCTGGGTCTGTGGTCTTAGGATGTTCATTACCTTCTGCCGTAGTTCCTTCCAGGTCCCTTCGGATGGCGTTGTCTGAAAGTTTGAATATTTTGTCGTGGACTGACCTGACCGTACAGTAAGTTCCCCTGAGTAAATCGCTGGAGGTGGAGTGTGTTTCGGATGGGCTTTTCGTCTGTAACCCTCCCATAAAGTTGCGCCTATTCTCAGCGGGGGCCAGGCTCCATCCATTAGTCCTTCTGTGATTGTCTCTAGCTTTGTGTTCTCTCTTGCCAAGGAGGCTTTCAGCAGCAAGGTGTAGATCCCCATTAGGTTCCATGCGTGTGCTGTGTTCAGCTCTGTGATAAACTTATCTAGGGCTGGAAAGAGAGGGAGATCTGTGGAAAAGAAAGGAACTGTGGTTTTAAGACCCAGATATTCTGGTACTGTGCCCTGAATAGAAGCGCGCTGTATGTGTTTAAGCTTATCTTTAAGGTACTCAATAGTTGAGAAGACTGGTTTCATCAGATCCGCCAGTTCGAGTACCTCCAGGCCCAGAACTATGCCGTCGTACTTACTCTCGTCTGAAAAAACCTGATCGATGAGGGCCTGTTCTTGTGGGTCTTCCATTTTTTCCTGTTGTTCCTCGTCATCTTCGTCAAGGAATGTGTGTACGAGGTGGGTGAGGCTGGGGTTAACCGATCCCAAGAGCTGTCTGATCTTACGCCAGAAGGCTCCCGGCTCCCTTTTGTATTGGTTGCCCTGTCTCACAAGGGTTCCTCAAATGTGGCTCTTGTGAGGCAGCATCAGGTCTATGGTTTCCCTTCTGAGTGTTTGTAGGGCCAACGCTGGTGGCTGGCCAGTTTGGTAGTGGCTTTGGCAGGCTCGTTGGTACTCATTCATTTTATCTCTGATTTCTCGTCGGTTTATATTGGTGGTAAGTCCTTTTGGTGGATCTTTCACAGGTGGCCTCAGTTGCGAGCTGGATGCGGTTGTGGATGGTGCTTACTGCTTGGTCTATTGTTTGAGTTGCGAGGTTTTCGAACTCAATGATGGGATTGTCAGCGAGGAAGGTGTCATAGTCCCAGGCTCGCATGGTTTCCAGTCTGGGCCTGGGAGGTGCCACAAACCGGAAGGTGGTAGCTTGGAGGGTGGTGACCACAGGGATGTGGTCCGACCCCACGTTCTTGCCTGGGGGTCATTTTGCAGTGGAACAGGTCACAGTCTCAGGTCAGGTCCTGTTCATTATGTCAGGGGTGCCTATCTAGTTGCCCGAAAAGAAAGTCTTAAAGTGGGGCCTTGGAAGGAGAGGTCCCTGTTTTTCATTAGATTGAAGAGCTGCCCACTCTTGAGGTCTGCTCTGGTCAGATCGTTGAATAAGGCCTGGTGATGGGCATTCAGGTCTTCCACGATTATGGTTGGAAGGTTCCTGTCGAGTAGTCTGTTGAGTGGGATAGAGGGGAGATAGGCGAGTCTAAGAGGTAGATATGCAGTGCAGACAATTAAGGGGCCATGTGTGGTGGCAAATTCTATTGCCAGGAAGTGGTCATCTTCAATGAGGATGGGACGATAGGAAAGTCCTCTTTTTACAAGGATTGCCACCCCGCTGTGCATCCCTCTGTTGACTTCCCTGGTGGAATATCCCCAAAGAGAGATGTGCTGGTCCTGTCTGGCCGCTGTTTCATTGAGTAGGATAATGTCTGGGTTAAGTCTGACTACCTCCAGGGTGAGGAGGTATCTTGTTGTTGAAGTAATGTCCGATTTTCACTTGAAGGATTGTGATCCCCCATTATTAGTTGTGCGCCGTATGTGTTTGTTTAGCTCGAGTGCCAGTGTTTGGCTTCTGATATGTGTGAAGGTGGAGGATAGGTCTTTTGAGCCAGGGATCATGTTTCCAGCAACATGATATGCAATTGAGTGGCCTTTGTTGCTGCTACTGTCATCGACGTTCCCGTTTGTAGTACTAGAGTCACTCTCAGTTGGAGTATTGGTGGGGGTTACCTGCCCCCCTGTCCTCTGGGGATGAGCTTCGGCTATGAGTGTTGGCCCTGAGCCTCTTGGAACCGCGGTGCGTGGGACGCTGTATGCGTCTAGGGTTTCTTATGGCAATTGTATGTGCCAAGACTCCAGCCACCATCCTGACTGGGGTCTACAGTAGTAATACTGGACCTGGGAGTTTGCCAGTTTGTCGGGGTGGAGGGACCAGGGTAATTCTGGGAGTTTGGTGTCTCGTGGGTGTTGGCTGTGGCCTGGGGGCGGAGAGAACTGGGAAGGTGTTGTTAGGTTGGGCATGGGCTTTGTCAGCGGTTGTTGTAGACAGATAGGCGAGTGATTCCTCTGTCATGTGGACAGGGGACAGGCCATTGTCCTTCCTGAGTGAGTTCCAGAAACCCAGGAACTTCACCGTGTTGTTTGGAAATGCGATTTGGGCAAATGCTAGGAGTTCCGCACCTAAGCTGGGCTTAGGCTCGGGGTTTGTTGCGAGGGGGAGAGATGTTTAGGTCTGTTGTAGTTGGTTCTGGGTTTGTCCTGGTATAACCGTGGGGGCAGTGGGCTGTTGGCTGCCTTGGTATCCCCCTTGGGTGACAGACTGGGCTTGTCACCATGGAAATTGGGCTTGATGTTGGTTGGGGTCTCCCCAGGAGTTTATTGGAGGAGGGGCAGGTATGGTGGCTGTTGCTTGTTGACGGGCAGCTATCACTGTTTCTTGTGCTTACTTGATTGAATCCTGTCTATGAGGATATAAGTGGGAGATTGCTGTATGTGCACAATTGCACAGTGCACACTTTGGCGTTGGGCTTGTGCATTCTCTGTAGTTGTGTTCCCCTGCGCACCTGCAGCACTTGGGGGTTTCAATGATACATGCACTGGAGTAGTGGTCATACTTGAAGCATTTGAAGCATTGTTTGAGCTTGTGAAACTTCTGTAGGGTGATTTGGTCAGGGTCAGACTTGATGCCAAAGACAGAAAAGCCCAAGTTGCAAGCTTGTGTTCCTTGCTCCGTTGTGGCCAGAGTTAGCTTCAGAACTTGGTTATTGTGGGATTGAGTTGTGAACCTGTGGGCCTGAATTATTTTAAAATTCCTGTTCTTTGTCTTTATTTCTGCAGGTATCTCGTCATTTGAGTGTTTCATGATGATGTGGATCCTATGTACAAAGATAGTGCGTTTGGCTTGGAACTCGGCCAGGAAGTGGACTGAGATCTTCTCCCCTAATTTGCGCAGAATCGGCCCCCATACGATCTAAGGGTTCACAAATTTCAGGAAATTCCTGAAATGGGGCTTGTACCTTAAGGTTACCTTTTCTCCTCTGGCAATAGAAGCAAGACTTGACATATTTGATTACCTCAGAAAGCAACCCTGGGAAATAAATGAGAGACTTGGCTTTTAAGTGAGTTTTAAAGATACCCGAATGCCCTGCAACTTTAGATGCATTCGCCAGCTTTAACGCCGATGACCATAACGCGTCCTATACAACTAGCAGGAATACTGCCCTATCTTTATGACTATTCACGTAGTAAAGAACGTCTTGTTTCATCTCGAAATCATGTATGGGTAATTTACGGTTCTTTGAAGGGTATTTTTCCCCTTCCAAATAATCAGTAATCTCTCTCCACCTAGGCTCGCTCATCTGGTATTCTGTCATCTTATCTGAAGGAATATTTTCAATGTTCTGGTTTACATTAATCGTAGCGATGTTCCTGCTTAACGTATCCTGCACAACATGTGCTGGACCAGTCTTGTATAATATCTGGAGTGAGTGGGCTGAATGTTCGTGAGACCAGCGTGACATTTGTGGGCATTTAGTGCGCTTTTTAAATGTATGTGTTAAAGCAAAAAATGTGGTTGGTTATGACCACGTGGTCCCATGTAATGCTCATGACAGAGACATAAAATAAATAATTTCTACAACAAAACTTAGTTTGTTACACAGATTTGCTGATGCACACTGCATCACCCCCCTCCTTGACCCTGCCTATCTTGGTGCAGCCATGAGGTATAACCGGCAATTGTAGCAAAGTTCTCAGGGGTCTTGTCATCTAGAAATGTTTCTAGCACAACAACCACATCAGGACGATGAGTGATCACAAAGCTGTGTGAGAGATCGCCAACATTGGTCATGAAGCCCCTGATGTTGGCAGACAATATGCTGATCGATTGACTCTTCATGTCTGCAAGTTGTTAGAGAAGGCAGCTGTGTATGGTGGCAGACTTCGTAGCTGCTGTGCTGGTGGAGTGTAAATCTGCTGCACCGAGTAAGACACAGCGACACCGATTGGGTGTGGATAGTAAGGATGCTGATGAGTAAGAGTATGCACCAAGTATGAGTATTTCTGATATTGATCCAAGATAAGGTCTCTAAACATTTGTTCCTGTCTATCCAGGACTCTTTTTGGTTCGACATGAGTCCTCTTGATGACCTGTTCGGTGGCAGTGATTACACCTGAGATCACTCCTACAGGTATCAGCTGTATGCCCCCTGCGATTGCATTTAGAGCAGGGCCTTACTATAAAGCTTTGAAGTTGACTGTCAGAGCTAAGCCGCTGATTCAGGCGTTGAGACCAATGCTGAGTGTGCTGCTGGTGTTGATAAGAACATAAGAACATAAGAACAAAGGTAACTGCAGAAGGTCTATTGGCCCATACGAGGCAGCTCCTATCTATAACCACCCAATCCCACTCATATACTTGTCCAACCCGCGCTTGAAACAATCGAGGGACCCCACATCTACCACGTTACATAAGAACAAAGGTAACTGCAGAAGGCCTATTGGCCCATACGAGGCAGCTCCTATCTATAACCACCCAATCCCACTCATATACTTGTCCAACCCGCGCTTGAAACAATCGAGGGACCCCACCTCCAGCACGTCACGCGGTAACTGGTTCCACAAATCAACAACCCTGTTACTGAACCAGTATTTACCCAAGTCTTTCCTAAATCTAAACTTATTCAATTTATACCCATTGTTTCGTGTTCTGTCTTGTGTTGATATTTTTAATACCCTATTAATATCCCCCCTGTTATGTCCCTTCATCCACTTGTAAACCTCTATCATGTCACCCCTAACTCTTCGCCTTTCCAGTGAATGCAAATTACGCGGCAATTGGTTCCACAAATCAACAACCCTGTTACTGAACCAGTATTTACCCAAGTCTGTTCTAAATCTAAACTTATTCAATTTATACCCATTGTTTCGTGTTCTGTCTTGTGTTGATATTTTTAATCCCCAAATTAGAAATCCCCAAATTAGAAATCTTTCATATGAAGAAAGATTAACAAAGCTTAAGTTGCATTCACTGGAAAGGCGAAGAGTTAGGGGTGACATGATAGAGGTTTACAAGTGGATGAATGGACATAACCGGGGGGATATTAATAGGGTATTAAAAGTATCAACACAGGACAGAACACGAAACAATGGATATAAATTGGATAAGTTTAGATTTAGGAAAGACTTGGGTAAATACTGGTTCAGTAACAGGGTTGTTGATTTGTGGAACCAATTGCCGCGTAACATTGTGGAGGTGGGGTCCCTCGATTGTTTCAAGCACGGGTTGGACAAGTATATGAGTGGGATTGGGTGGTTATAGAATAGGAGCTGCCTCGTATGGGCCAATAGGCCTTCTCCAGTTACCTTTGTTCTTATGTTCTTATGTTCTTAATACCCTATTAATATCCCCCCTGATGTTCAAGGTCTTGTTGAGGTTGGCGAAGCAGTGCCTGGTTATGGTTATGTTGTGACTGAGAGTGTGGAAGCCGGTGTTGGTGTTGTTGAGGGCCTTGTAGAGGTTGGTGATGCAGTGCCTGGTTATGGTTATGTTGTGGCTGAGGGTGTAGAGGCCGAGAACGCTGGGTAGGGCAGATCTGCCTTCGCCCACTCCCCTTAGGCCTATACTGGCTAGTTAAGTTTTGATTTGGCCCTTGTACTGGTACTGTGGGCACCGCTTGATTGACAGCTGAAGATTTCGGTGCCAGTGTGTCTGAATTGGCAGGAGTGGAAGTCACACTGTGTATTGTATTTAAACTGCTGTGCGTTTCCTCAGTTGGTGTGACAGAAGGTGTTGGACTAGTTTACTAGGACACTAGAAAAACTAATTTTTCTAGTGTTTTGAGTGTGGTTGTGCCTCAACACTTAACCTCCATAATTCTTAAATTTCCCTGGTGGTCTGGGTGTATAGAAACGATTTTGCCTATAGACCACTCTGAACGTGGTCTGTCACTGCCCACTAGGACAAGATCACCTGGGTTTAAATTAATTTTGTTGTATAGACTACCTGCACCATAGTGGCACTCTCTCAGAGCAGTCAGATACTCTCGAGTCCACATGTCATTCAACAGACCTATAACATCTTGAAAGATGTTTGTAACTCTGTATTGAGTCCTTCCCTCTGACATATGAGGGGTCTTCGGGCTCATCGTCTTCTAGGGACACTAGAGGGCACTAAGAAGACCCCCATCTATCAGATGGCATGGACTTAGTGATTCTCGTTGTGAGATATCATCAGAGAGAGGTAGGTTAGTGGTCGGTTGTTGACTCCAGCTTCTATTTCTATGACAACGGTTTGGAGTTTATGCATGTTAAGTTTTTGACGGTGTAAGGCTTTCTTCAGACAATGCTTTACATTGCCTATCATGTGTTCATAGAACCTATTGTGCCACAGTGCTCTGGGAGGTATAAACTTCCAGTGACACTGTCTTTGTTTCAAGACTGTCTGTACCTCTGGGTGACTCCGTCTCTCTCGCAGACATGCCTCTCCAGCCACAAAGTTGGACCCATTGTCGGAAATCATCAACTTGGGGCTGGATCTATGGGCTGCAAACCTGCTGAAGGCTTGTAGGAACGCTTCTGCACTTGTGTCGGGTATCACTTCTAGGTGAACACCTCTCGTGTTGGCGCAAGTAAAAATACATTATGTAGGCTTTTACAGGAACCGTATCCTGTGTGCCAGTAATGTGTAAGCGCCCCCTGTGAAATCCTCCCCAGTGGTGTCAAAAGGACAAAGGTGGACTACTTGTTCTCTAGGGAGTGGTGGAGGCCTGGGTAAGGACACACTGGAGCATCATACCTCCAGCAGATCACATAAGATTTAATTATAGACTTAAAAGTCTGACGACCCTGGGAAAATCAGAACTGATGTGTTAAATCGGTGAGTGTTTCCAGCACTCCAACATGCAAAGTGCCTTACTCGTGTTTATGTAATACAATTAATTTACTGATAATGTGATAACGGGGGAGGAGTATGGGAACTTTCACATCCAAATCTACATCTGCAAGTTGTAGACGTCCCCAACACTGTAAGATAATAATAATAATAATTTATTTTATTTAGGAAAAGTACATCCATAGATGCAGTTACAAACATTCTGATTGATTTATAGATAGAGCTAGTACATACAATACCTAAAGCCTAATACCTAAAATACCTAAAGATATTGTAGTTATGAGTCAAAGCAGATACCCAAAGATTTCACTAATTTGTCGAGGACATTTTCATAATCTCTCCCAAAAGTTTCAGTCTGGGCTTGCTTGACCCAATATTCAGTGGACCAAGGAATTGGTACTTGATCTCTATTCTATTTAGAGTCAAATAGTATTTGCATTACCCCTAGTAGTTTGCCTAATCTAGAGTATCGACTAGGATCAGTAGCCAAGATCTGAGGTATTTCTGATATCTGTGTCTTACCTCCTCTCTCTATCTCTCCCCCGTTCTCTTCTCCCTCCCTTTCTTTGCCTCCCATATATCTCTCCTCTCTCTCTCTCTCTCTCTCTCTCTCTCTCTCTCTCTCTCTCTCTCTCTCTCTCTCTCTCTCTCTCTCTCTCTCTCTCCTCTCTATCTCCCCTCACTTTCTACCCTCCGTCATCTCTCTCTGTTTCCCCCTTCGTCTCTCTCTCTATCTGTCCTCCTCTCTCATTCTTCCCTCCTCTCTCTCTCCCCCTCCTCTTTTTCCTGTATTTCTTTCTCTCCTCTCTTGTTACCTATCTAGTACGCACAGCTGCTCATGTATCACTTGATATAAGTTCTAATGTAGGATGTGGGGTAAGTTCACTATCTTTAAAGAAACGTCAACACCAGAGTGCCCCTATGTAGGACAGGAATATAAGTTTAAAAGATGAAATGAAATAAAAAAGCACATAATAAAATATTTATATATTAATTAATAAACAAAAAATATTATGCACGTTTTCAGTATTACAAAAATATGATTTCATTTCAATAACACGAGAGAATTAACTGGCTTTAAATATATAATAAAATCTCCACAGACAAATTAATCTACCTTACGGAACAATAAAACAAAACAAATGACTTTTGGAAGCGATGTTTCCCAGGTGGTGGTGTGTGTCAACTCCTGACAGCTCCCGGGCGGTCAACCAACACTCCCCCTCCCTTAGATGAGAAACGTAATCGTGCTAACACAGACATAAGATGAAATAAAATATAAATTTCAACATGCAAATGACAAAAATAAAAGCACAATAAATTTATATAAGGTAAATATTAAGGTATGAATTATTTAAGAGGTGACATCTGGCAACTCTACAAGTAAACAGATACAATTTCTTGGTCCAGAAGCTGACCAGGAATGGACAGGTATTAAACAGGTGAATAAGTAAGCCGCTCCTTGCTCCAACTATGCTGCCCCATGTCCTACTACACATTACACAAAAGCCCACACACACAATTACATTTATATATATATATATATATATATATATATATATATATATATATATATATATATATAAATATATATATATATATTTAATAATATATATATATATATATAAATATATATATATATTTAATAATATATATATATATATATATAAATATAAATATATATATATATATATATATATATATATATAAATATATATATATATATTTAATAATATATATATATATATATATTGTGACGGTAACGCGTTGGTGTTCGGCTGTTTAAGGCTAGGGGTATGGCCTCGTCACATAGTTATAAAAAAAATAGAAAAACTGGAACTTCGTCTGTGGTAAGGTAAGGAGAAGACACACAAAACACAAGTAAAACTTTAACAATGAAATTTTAATTACGTTAAATAAATCAAAACATGAAAATATGGACAAACAAATATGTATAATAAAATCAATGAATCAAAATAATAAGAATACTTAAATGACACAATGAAAGTTACGTTAAGGCAAAATAATAAGAAGTGCAACACAAAAGTTAAGTGGGAGGTGCTGGAATATTGGCTTAAAGCCACCACCTCTCTCAGTACACGCTAACGTCTAGCTGGGAGGAGTGCTGGCTACGAAAGCACGGAACATTCTGAAGACTGATGTTGGGGCGACCCCAGACATCAGGTAGTATTGGGGGGCGAGTGCAGGTGCAGCCAGACCGGCGACCAATCAGCGGAGCCGTAGCGATCAACGGGTAGTTTGGTGATTTGGGTCCGAACAGGTGGCGGGCTGCATACGTTTCTGCTCACCCTGGCAAGCCTTGCTGGTGTTTGTTGTCGTTGTTGGACATTTCTTCCATAGTCTTTTATATAGTTGTGAAGACGTAATTATGGAGGGAAGAGCAGGCTCAATCTCTTGAAGGAGATTATCGTCACAACTCTCCCCCGAAGCTTGCGGTTCTGGAAGAAGTACGTCGTTATGTGGTGGAGTAATGGATGGAGTCGCTTCTACTTCATAAACTCTGGAGAGGGCATCGGCTATGGTGTTGTCAGAACCCTTGATATAGCGGATCTCCAGGTTGAAGTCTTGTAAATACAGAGCCCATCGTAGAAGACGCTGGTTGGTGAATTGGGCTTGATGTAGGAAGCGGAGAGGGTTGTGGTCTGAGAAGATGGTGGTAGACCTGGCGCCTTGTAGGTACGGAGCGAAGTGTTGGAGGTTCAGGACGATGGATAGTAGCTCCTTTTCAATAGTGCTGTAGTTCCTCTGGTGTGGTTTCAGTTTGTAGCTGTAGTAGCTGACAGGTAGAACCTCTTCGCCTCGTTGTTGCATCAGGACACCACCAACGCCGGTACCACTGGCGTCGACATGAAGGACGAAAGGCTTGGTGATATCTGGAGAGGCGAGAATGGGGTTAGAACAGAGGAGGAATTTGAGTTGTTCAAAAGCAACGGTTTGCTGCATGGTCCAATTATACCGTTGCTTGGGACTGGTTAATAGAATTAGAGGTGTGGCGACTGTACTGAAATTCCTCACAAACCTACGGTAGTAAGAGGCAAGACCAAGGAAGCGCAGGAGCTGCTTCCTGGTGGTAGGCTGTGGATACTGTAGGATGGCTTGAGTGTGTGAGTCTAACGGAGCTATGCTGCCACTCCCAATAACATGACCCAGATAACGCACTTTACCTTTCGCGAAAGTGGACTTGCCCAGGTTGATGGTGAGGCCGGCTGTCAGGAGCTTGGAGAACAGACGTCGCAGCTGGAGCAGATGTGCACTCCAGGAGTTGGAGGCTACGACGATATCGTCCAGGTAGGCGTATGTGTTATCCAAGCCCTGGATGACACGGTTGACAGCTCTTTGAAAGGTGGCCGGGGCATTACATAGTCCGAAAGGAAGGCGTTCATATCTGAAAAGTCCAAAAGGAGTGATGAAGGCAGATATCTCTTTAGCGCGCTCCGTTAGACACACTTGATAGTACCCCTTAAGCAAGTCCACTTGGGACAAGTACTGGGCACTACCAATGGCATCAAGGATGTCATCTATCCTTGGCAAGGGGTAAGCATCCTTGACAGTGACAGAGTTCAGTTTTCGATAGTCAGTGCACAACCGCACCTTACCTTGGGGTTTGGGCACCAAGATACAAGGTGAGGCCCAGGGGGACTCACAAGGTGTAGCCAGTCCATGGTCCAAGAGGTACTGCACCTCAGCACGCATGACTTCCTTCTTGCTCGGGCTGATTCGGTAGAAGGGTTGACGAATCGGCCGGGTGTCGGGGAGCAGTTGGATGTCGTGCTGGGTAACATTACACTCTTGGGGATCATCTCTGAACAACTCTTGATGTTCTCTGAAGATCTTGACGAGAGGTGCACTATGATTATCCTGAAAGTATTTGGGAAGATCATTAAGGATTTCGGAATTAGAAAGCGCTGACTCCTTGTCAGTGCTTTCGGGAGGAGAAGCTGGGAAGGTCTCACTGTGGATGTAGGGTTCTGTGAATGTGGAATAATTAGTCAAGACAGTGGGAGGAGTACCATTATATTGCTTCAGGAGGTTGACGTGGCACAGCTGGGTCTTCCGCCGCCTATCTGGAGTCTCTATCACATAATTATTATTATTCCTGCACTCTTTGACGCAGTAGGGTCCTGAAAATCTGTTTTGTAAAGGTGAACCTGGGATAGGGAAATAAGCAAGGACGAAGTCTCCCGGCTTGAATTTTCTTACTTTGCTGGTCTGGTCGTAATGAGTCTTCATTCTCACCTGGGCTTTCAATAGATTATCATGGGCAAAGCGGTGGACTCTCTCTAGAATGTGTTGAAGGTTTTGAAGAAACTGGGGCACATTCTGATGCTCACTGAAGGTGGCATCTCTGAGAGAGTCTTTGAAAGCCTTAAGGGGAGTACGGCACTTACGGCCGTAGAGCATCTCATAAGGAGATACTCCTAGGGACTCATTGGGGAGACTTCTGAAAATACACATTATTAGGTCAATCTGCTTATCCCAATCCTTTGAGGTTTCACTACAAAACTTTTTCAAGAGTGCTTTGATGGTCTGATGACTACGTTCAAGAGAACCCTGTGAAGCAGGATGATAGGGGCTGGACAATACCTGTTTGATGTTGAACTCCTCCAGTGTCCTTTTGAAGAGATCACTGGTGAAGTTGGTGCCACAGTCACTTTGAATCTCCCTGGGAAATCCGTATTGAGTGAAGATCTTCAATAGATGTTTGATAACCGTAGCAGCCGTGATGTTCTTCACTGGAACTGCTATGGGAAATCTGGTGGTAGGACACAGGATGGTTAGGATGTAGGCGTTACCTGAACTGGTCCGAGGTAAAGGACCAACACAGTCTATTATGAGTCTGTGGAAAGGTTCCGCAGGCACCTGTATGGGAATCAGTGGTGCTCTGGGAATGGAGACGTTCGGTTTGCCTGCCATCTGACATGTATGACACTGTTTTACGTACTGTTTGACGTTGTTTACCATACCTGGCCAGTAGTAGTCTTGACGAATCCCATGGTAAGTCTTGTTGAAGCCGTAGTGGGAGAATGCTCCATGGGCCAGGTGTAGAATAGTGGGCCGCAGGCTGGTGGGAATCACAAGTTGTTCGGTGTTGGCCCAATCGTCCTCCTCCTTCAGTTTACTGGGTCTATATCTGCGGTAGAGCAAGTCGTTCTCTAGGAAGAACCCAGGAATACTGTCGGGTTGAGTCTCAGCCTGGAAAAACAATGGTGTTAAAGTAAGATCTTCCCTCTGCAACTTACGGAACTCCAACTTGGTCAGATGCGGGGGTAGTTTCTGAGGGTCTTGAGGGACAGCGGTAGCAGTAGAGTCAGCTGGCTGTGGACGTGCGGCTTGTGCACGGGTGGTCACGAGAACCGGAGGAGAAACTTCATCACTCTCTTGAACCTCTGCTGGAACATACTCGAGAATAGGATTTATGGGCACAGAGTTACACACCTGGGGTTTGTCCATGACGATCAGGTTGGTCGGTTGCAGGTCTTCTGCCAAGTCGTTGCCTAGGAGAAGTTGCACTCCAGGCATGGGAAAAGGCTTTTCCCTGACGGCGACTTGGACTTCCCCGTTCACGTAGGGACAATTCAGGTGGACTCTGGCGAGAGGGTATGGAGTGGTAGCAGTGAGGTCAGTGATGAAGACTGTTTCCCCGGTGTAGACGATGTTGGGCACAGCCGACTTCAAGATGATCGATTGTAGAGCCGCTGTGTCCCTCAAGATCTTCAATTTGAAACGTCCCTCCGGATTTGAACCGTTGGCAGAGACAGTTCCAGTATACAGGTGGTTACTGAAAAGAGAAAGATCATTAACATCAACACCAACATTCATCACAGGCTTACCGGACTTAGGAGGAGTTGGTTTGGGTCGTTGTTGGTCAGTGGTTCCCTTGTATTGAGACTTACCACATTTGTCTATGGTATGTCCATAGAGTCTACAATATTTGCAGTACAGTTGTGAACCAGCTTGATCGGGGCTCACCTTCTCGTAACTGTACCACGACTTCTTACTGGAGGATGGTTCAGGTGTCAGCCGGTGGATGAGGCTGTAAGTGTCAGCCGACTTAGCACACTTCAGGTAGTCGGTTTCTTCTTTATCTGCTAAGTAGAGGCGGACAGGAGGCGGCACACGTCTCAAGAATTCTTCAACAAGCATCAGGTTCACGAGTTCTGTAAAAGTAGAGACATGTGCTGCTTCCAGCCATTTCATGAAATACCTCCGTTTCGTGTTAGCAAACTCGAGGAAGGTAGTGGTACTTGCCTTCAGGTGGTCACGGAATTTCCTTCTATAACTTTCGGTGGAAAGTAGGTAGGCGTCTAACACTGCTTGTTTCAGAGTGTAGTAGTCATTCTCAGACGCCAAAGTACTGAGTGTGACTGCAGCTCTACCTGTAAGATGGACTCTGAGAAGTGTGGCCCATTGGTCGACAGGCCAACTGAGTTGATTAGCAAGGGTTTCAAAGGTGGTAAAGAACACATCAACTTCTGCTTCTACAAAGGATGGCATTAACTTACTTGCATGTGATATATTAAAACTGACGGGAAGATTGGCAGTAGCTTGCTGGCGTTGAGTGAAGTGTGAAGTTTCCAGGGCGATTTCACGTTGACGACACTCTAGAGCCAGAGTTGCTTGTTGCTTGTCATGTTCGCGTTGCATCTCCAACTCGCGTCGTTTGGTTTCAAGCTGTACTCGTTCCCGCTCCTGGAGTGTTTCAAGCTGTACTCGTTCCCGCTCCTGGAGTAGTGCAACCTCACGTTCCTGGAGGGCGAGTCCACGTTCGTGTTCTTCTCTTCTCAAAGCAGCTTCACGTTCTCTGAGGGTGATTTCTCGTTCTTGTTCTTCTCTTCGTATGGCAGCAGCTCGTTCTTGTTGTTCGAGGGCTTCCCTTTGCTGCTCACGTTCAATCTTGGCCAGCTCTAGTTTAAGTTTCATCGTTGCCAAGTCAGTTTTATCTGCAATATAGTAAGTTTCATGAGTTTCAGAGTCTATCTTACCTTGCTCTAAATAGTAATCCAGCAACAGGTTGTGTAGGTCATTTTTGTTGGCTTGGTAGGGAACTTCTAGTTGATACTCATGTGCAAGAGTTTGTAGTTCAGTCCTCTTGGCACGACTCAAAGTCCCTATTTCACCTGCTGGATTTGCACGGAAAGTTTGGAGACGAAACATGGTGAAATTAGCAAATAAAGGTACACGAATGTTCAATAATGAAATGTCAGAAACAGGACAACGTGGCAACTGGTACCTATCCTGTGTGATCTTTAACAATTAACGTTAAGTGAAAGATATTAAATTAAATCAAGGGCGCAGGAAATCTTGTACCCGGTACTCATGTAAGAGAATAAGGGCAAGAAAATCCTACTAACAAATGAAACAAAGTTTCGAAAACAAATGAAACAGTTAAATGCTTCAAAAGTAAAATTGGTAGTCCAAGGATGTAGGCATACCTTGCCAAGTCTCTATAGGACATAAAGCAAGTTTTTCCCACTGAATTTAATATGATACTTACAGAATTAGCGAACTTTTGTGCTCTGAAAAAATAAGCTAATTCCCTACCGTTGTATGTATCATCATCATCTCTGACTGACGTGTAGGGGTGCGAGGTGTCAACTGGTGACGAGAACTGCTGCTGAGGTCCCAATTCAGCAACTAAAGTTCGAGCTAGAGGAACTATGGCCCTCTTTGTCCTCCTACAGTCAGATTGCAGAAGATTGGGTACTCTTGACCCGGGGCAGACCACAGTACCAGGGTACCAATATGATGATCTGTCAGAATGAGAAATATTCAAGGGACATAGATGGTAAATACGAGTAATAACATGGAGGGAGAGATGACCAATTAAGAGTATGACTGAGGCCTACAGTCACCACGTAATCCAAAGTTGTCTCACCTTCACTATATGTTACTCTCGTAATGCACAATACACCGCACCTTATAAAAAATGAAATTGAATGAAAAATAGTAAAGCTACGTTAACAAAGTTAAATACGCTTACCATAAATTACCACTTGGCACCAGTACCTGAGTGAGGCTCCTAGGACAGGCCCCCATAAAACTTGTGACGGTAACGCGTTGGTGTTCGGCTGTTTAAGGCTAGGGGTATGGCCTCGTCACATAGTTATAAAAAAAAATAGAAAAACTGGAACTTCGTCTGTGGTAAGGTAAGGAGAAGACACACAAAACACAAGTAAAACTTTAACAATGAAATTTTAATTACGTTAAATAAATCAAAACATGAAAATAATGCACAAACAAATATGTATAATAAAATCAATGAATCAAAATAATAAGAATACTGAAATGACACAATGAAAGTTACGTTAAGGCAAAATAATAAGAAGTGCAACACAAAAGTTAAGTGGGAGGTGCTGGAATATTGGCTTAAAGCCACCACCTCTCTCAGTACACTCTAGAGTCTAGCTGGGAGGAGTGCTGGCTACGAAAGCACGGAACATTCTGAAGACTGATGTTGGGGCGACCCCAGACATCAGGTAGTATTGGGGGGCGAGTGCAGGTGCAGCCAGACCGGCGACCAATCAGCGGAGCCGTAGCGATCAACGGGTAGTTTGGTGATTTGGGTCCGAACAGGTGGCGGGCTGCATACGTTTCTGCTCACCCTGGCAAGCCTTGCTGGTGTTTGTTGTCGTTGTTGGACATTTCTTCCATAGTCTTTTATATAGTTGTGAAGACGTAATTATGGAGGGAAGAGCAGGCTCAATCTCTTGAAGGAGATTATCGTCACAATATAAATATATATATATATTTAATAATATATATATATATATATAAATATAAATATATATATATATATATATATATATATTTATATATATATATATATATATATATATATATATATATATAATATGAAGAAATTAAATTCAACAATTTATTTTACATTAAATATTGAGAGTATCCATAACTAGAGATACGTAACACACCCTTACCTCCGAGAAAAAAAATGCAATTGATTGAAGATCAATGACATTTTTCCTGAAACTAAGAATGTAACAAACAAAATGAAAATTTAAAATAAACATACCTAATTATTATGTTACTTCATACATAAAAGTATGTATGTATAAAGTACATACTTCATACATAACCTATGTTATGCCCGAAACGCTTTGCGTAATAGTGGCTTTAGGCATTGTATGTACTAGCTATACCTATAAGTTAAACAATCCTTGTAAATATTTATTGTATGTATGTACCTTACCTAAATAAAATTGTATTGTATTGTATTGTATAAAACTCCTAGATAAAACATCTGCAATTACATTTTACCTATCAGGAATATGCTTAATCTCTACATTCATTTATTATTGATTTATTTATATACAAGAAGGTGCATTGGATTTGTGAGGATACATAACATGGTATTTACAATCTTGTAAAGCCACTAGTACGTGCAGCTTTTCGGGCAGAAGACATTGAACTTTTGTAGAAATAAGGACCATCTAAGAATCCTTTGGTTTAATTTTTATCATGTTGATGAAGACAAGTGGGTTGTAATCTGTGAAAACTAACACTTTATTACCTGAAAGATAAGTTTCAAATTTCTAAACTGATAAAATGAGACCTAGTGCCTCTCCACTACTGAATAGTTCTGTGCATTATTGAATTTTCTAGAATAATAACCTACTGGGTGTTCAATGTTATCAATCCAACTTGTATAAGAACTGTAACGTTTCCTTAATCAGACGCATCAATATGCAGGATAAAAGGTCTGTCATATTGATGGCTGGCTAGAACAGGTGACGTAGATAATATTCCCTTTAAATTCTGAAATGAAGTTTGACAATCTTGTGTCCTTTAATTTCACTTGCTTACTGCAACAAATTGGTTAATGGCGCAGCAACTGTAGAAAATTTCTTACAGTACCGCCTGTAGTAAGCACACATTCCAATATATCTTTGAACTCCCTTTTTACTAGTTAACACTGGATAGTCCACTATTGCTTGTATTTTATCTTGCAAAGGAAGTATCTTACCCTGTCCCACTTCATGTCTAAGATAGATTATAGTGCCCTTTACCCAACTACACTTGTTGACATTTACTGTTAAATTGGCACTCTGCAACACTGTAAATAATTTCTTGAGACATAACAGGTTGTCTGTCCAACACTTACTATACAAGACTATATCATCTAGGTACGCCCTGCAATTTGGCACGTCCGTAAGCAGAAAGTTCATAAGTTTCTGGAAAGTGGCAGGAGCATTTCTCAAACCAAAAGGCGTTAAATTAAATATGCACCATCAGGTGTAATAAAGGCTGTCACTTCCCTAGCATAATCACTTAGAAAGATCTAATGATAACCCTTAGACAAATCAAGTTTAGATACAAATTGAGCATTACCAATCTGGTCTATACACTCTTCTAACAATGGTAAGGGGAACACATCAACTGTTGTTACCTTGTTTAACTTACGATAGTCCACACATAACCTCCAGGGTCCCCCTGGTTTGGTACCAGCAAACAAGGAGAACTCCAACAACTTTGGCTTGGACAGATGAAGTTATGTTGAAGTAGATAATCCACTTCCTGTTGGATGAGTTGTCTTTTCTCGGGATTCACCCTGTATGGATGCATTCGAATTGGAGTGTTGTCAAGCAGTTGGATGTCGTTGGTGATGAGATGAGTCTGTGTGGGAATCTCCCCAAACAGATTCGCATGTGTGTCCAGCAGGACCTGGAACTCATCTCGCTGCTGCTCCTGTAAATGGCATAGCAACTCCTGCCCTCCGGAACTGGAACTGAGATAAGGAATGTTAACATCTTTCCCCTCATTATAATCCTATTCAGGTGGTAACTCCTCTTGACAAAAACAAGCTACAACATCTAGTCCACAATAGGCTTATAATCGGATGAGATGCACAATCATTTGTTTTCCTGAAATATTAAGGTTAGACATTTTATAAGATAAACATTTTATAAGATTTTATAAGATAATAAGATAAATCTCCCACCTTTTCTACCACTTGGTAGGGTCCTTCAAACTTATAAGACTTGGAAGTCCCTAGATGAGGTTTCAACACCAACACTAAATCATTGACTGCAAACGACCTGAACTTTGTCTTAAACTTCTTGTCATATTGCTGCTTCATCTCTTGCTGAGTCTTCCCATAGATGTTCCATAGCCAACTCTTTTGCCCGACACAACTTGTTCTTGACATCACTCCGGTAGCGACCACTCTGATGAACAGAGACATCACCAAGCAACCTCTCTTGAAGCATCTTCAATGGACCTCTTACCTGGTGTCCGAACACGAGATCAAATGAAGAACAACCAAGTGACTTGTAACCCCTCTCTGGCTGCAAAAATAACAAAGGAAGATTTTTCATCACAATGACGTGGATAAGTCTCCCCTATAATCTTCAACATCTGATTTAAAGTTTAATGAAAACGCTCAATTCCACCTTGACTTTGTGGATGATACGGACTCGATAACTTTTGTTAAATCCCATGTGATTCACAAAAAGTTATGTTAACTTGGGAACAAAAGTTTCCCCCATTATCAGTCTGGATAACACGAGGCATCCCAAACAAGGAGAAGAAATGCTCTAAACACTTGATAAGATTATGAGAGTTAGTGTTCCTCAAAGCATACGCCTCAGGAAACCTCGTAGTCATGCACATTAAGGTGAACATAAACATATTACCTGACTTAGTTCTTGACAAAGGACCTACACAATCCATAACATAAGAAAAAGGTTCTTCTGGAACTATAATAGGTTGTAATGGTGCTCTTGGCACAAATTGATGTGTTTTCCCACAGTTTGACATGTTACACAATTATGGCAATATCTGATCACATCTCTCTTCGAATTAGGCCAGTAAAAATACTTACATATTTAATGGTACATACTATTTATACCTTGGTGACCTCCCATTGGGTTATCATGTGCTGCCTGAAAGACATGCTCGCGATAATCACTGGGGACAACTAGTTGGGTTCTGGTCTCAATCATCTGATGAGAGAGCTTCCTTGGGTCTCCATCTTCTCATCAGAAGTTGATCCTTGAAAAAGAAACCCGTGCCGTCCTCCAATCCATCTACAGTAGCAATGGCTTCAGAACTATATTCAAATAAACTGGGATCAGTATTCTGTAAAGAACTCAAGGTTAAGGACTCAGACTCAGAAGCGAGCAGGCAAGTACCTAGCAACTTGATCTTCTTTTCTGACCGTGGCTGGTCAGAATAAAATGGAGTCACAGCTACTGCAGTCTCGCTCTCGACAACTGGTTCAGTGGAGACAAGCGGGCAAGTTACAGTTAGTTCAGCCTCCTTGCCTTCACCTTCCTTGTGGTTAGGTCTCGGCGGGGCTTCTACTAATTTATTTATTTATTTATTTATTTATTTATTTATATACAAGAAGGTACATTGGGTTTGTGAGAATACATTGGATAGTACAGTATTTACATTCTTGTAAAGCCACTAGTACGCACAGCGTTTCGGGCAGGTCCTTAATCTAGCAGATAATTTTAAGTAGGTAATTTCAATCAGAATTGATAAATGATAAAGATACATTACAAGAGAAAAATGAGATGAGAGAGATAAGTAGGTATATTAAAGCACATTGTTATATTAAAGCTCTGATTGATTACATTGACAGCTTGATTAGTAATTTAAACAAGGTTAATAGACACCATACAGCAGATTGACAGCACATATAAGACAGCAATGATCACAATGGTAAAGATTGACTCACTTTCATCATCCGAGTCATAAAGGAATCCTCAAGATCCACCTCCCACTCCTAAACTGAAGGGGGTCCTGGTCTTGGAAACATCTACCTTGGTTAGGACAGGATTACTATCACACTTTTCCCCATTGACCTGGTTACTTCACATGCAAGGGTAAATAATGCCATCTTCTGCATCTGGTTGGGCCAGTACACTTTTTGGGTTAATCAGCATTATTGGACACTTGATCCCTTCAACCTTACGGTTCCCAAATTTATTCCCTAGAATAATATCCCCTCCTGGAATGGACAACTGTTTACTCACACCAACATTACATCACCCAGAAGTATAAGTGGAATCAAGGTTAATCTTTATTAAAGACACTTGTTGCACACTACCTGCAATACCTTGTAGTAGTACAACCTCACCAAGTTCTCTTGTATCTATTGCAGTTGCAGTTAATAATTCACACATGGAAAATATCAAGAGGGACTGGAGCCAAATCTGCACACAGAAATAGCATCACACGAGACCAAAAGGCATGTCAGGATGTGCAGAATACCGACATTGAAAAGTAGAGGTGTGATAGGTACTCAGAGAGAACGCCATCAACATCCAAGGCCTGAGACTTGCAGTTGTTTGGCTTTGACCCATCAAACCCGGACTCGACTCACTGCTGCTCGCTCCAAGGCTTTTTCGTCATTCGATGCTGGCTGGTGTGAAGTAATTACTGCAAATCAAATTAACACAATTCATTAATTTACATAACCAATTAACATCGTCTCCTACTTGATTTTTACTAGTTGATAGGGCTGTTTTGGGTGTCCCCGAAGGGAGTGGACCGATCCCAGAGGTACTGCAATACCGGGCCGATCCGCGGCAAAGGTTGAGCAAGCTCCTAGCACTTCGCCATGTTGCAAAAATAAGTTTAATATCGACGATCGCATATGGGGATCGTATCAGATATTAAGCTGATAAGAACATATTATTTGTTTATTGAATAATGTTTACAGGAGTTGTACAGAATGCCTTGTGACAATTCCCACAGAGGGCTGCATATGGAAATTTTACATTGGAACATTACAATTTCATACAATACATAAATTCCTGAAACAGATAGCACAGACATATCCTGAAAGAAATGGCATGGTCTTGCAATAAAAAGCACAAATATATGTAAATCAATATTGCCGGGCGCCGGTAACGTGTTCAATGTAGATTATCCTTGACCATCGAATCATGTCGGTGACGCAAAGCTTCCTGAAAAGTTTCTGGTATGTTTTGGAGGTGAGCCTGTTCATCAGCTTATCGTTTTTCGGATCGTAGGTGCCTAGAGAGCCCACGATGAAGGCGTGGACGGAGACCTGCCTGTAGGTTCGTCTAAGCGCCGCTGCAATCGGCGCATGTTTTTGCTCCTTTCGTTGCCAAGCTTCATCCAGGGAGGCTTCGTCGTTCTCGAATGGGATCGTCACGTCGACGAGGAGAACTTCTCCATTCTTCTCGAGGACGATGTCCGGCCGTAGGTTGCTGTCGATGCCAGGGATCTGTTGATTCGCCATTATTATCTTTCAGAATCTTCCTTCGGTGGCTTTTACGATACGTTGAACCAGGGCGTTATGGTGCTTGTTCATGGGGTTAGACAGCCTCGTGCAGTGGTTGAGGACGTGTGGTAAGGTCTCGTTTGAGTTCCTGCATCGTCTGCAACGTTTGTCAGAGTTCAGATTGAAGCACCTTGCTCCATTGAGGGGGAGAAGATTAAGCCTCGCCCTATGTATGAACCTCCAGTCAGCGAAGGTAGTGTATTCTCCATCGTAGATAAAGGAGGACGAGGCTCGGACTTTTGTTACTTGTTTCATCACTTTCCCTTGGACTGGCTTGTCCTGTAGGCGTTCATCTCTTAGAGTCCCCGGTGGTGGTTACGGATGTTTCTCGCCACGAGTCTCCTTTCCTTTCGTGTCATGGTCCTCTTCCCGCACGTTAGTGCTAGTTCTTTACCGTCAGCAGACCATTTTGTGTCAAGTCGTGCAGATGCATTCCTTGCTCTTGACCAGACTGTTTCGTGACCGGTTGGCCACTGAGCCATGGCTTCCTTGGACAGGTACTGGCACACATTCGTTAATGTAGTGTCCTCTCGTAGTCTCTGTGTCACCGTCTTAGTGCAGTCCGCTCTCGTGATGTTTCGTGTGTCTTGGTCCGGCGTGGTAAGGAGTTTGAAGGCCGAATCAATCACAAACACGTCTTGAGTCCTCTTCAGCAAGGGGGATACCACAGGAGCTTGCTGCTGCGCTGCCATATAGACAATCGTTCGTAGCTCAGGGCGGGAGATAGAGCGTTGACTTTATGAATTCTCGTAGATGGTCGTCAAGTTGCTGCCAGTCTCCCTTCCTCAGCTGCCAGGTTCGCATGGCAAACACTGTTGTGGGGAATACAAAGGATTTCAATGCATTAATCCTTTGCCAGGGTGCCAACTTGCTGGTCAGTATGGTCTCCCCTAGTTTCTTGAATTCGTCTATTGCGGTCAAGTTTGGCAGTAGGTGGAATCCTACTGGCCTGCCAAGGAACGTCGTTTCTTCGCCGTTCTCATGGCAGCTGATTTTCGTATCACCGATTTTGAAGGTTGTGTTCCTCATACCTCTCGGCTGCCTCCCAGACATATGCATAGAGAAGCATTTTCTGGGGTTTAGCACCAGTCTCAGGTCCCCACAGTTCGCCATTGTGACGTCGAGGAGGCACTGTAGACCCACTTCAGTTCTGGCCAGCAGTGTGATGTCATCTGCATAAGCCAGGCAGGGGTGTTTAAAGTCAGGGTCAGTGTCGAGGCCAGTTGCGATGGCTGTTTGCAGAATGGGTTCAATAGCAATATTAAACATTAGCCCACTGATAGGGCAGCCTTGGCAGACTCCACAGTGTACAGGAATCACGTTTGTCTCACCACCGGCTGTCATGATCCGTGTCGAGTTGTCCCTCGTGATGCTCTGAACGACGTCGATGAAAGCTTGCCCTGCACCCATCCGGCGGAGAGAGGCGTCGATCAGCTCAGTTGGCACGGATCCGAATGCGTTCGTGAGGTCCAGTGATGCAATGTAGACGTTACTGTTCTCCACCCCCCCCACCCCCCGCAGTGATGCAATGTAGACGTCACTGTTCTCCAACCGCCGCACCTCATCAAGGTAGTGCTGGAGGATGAAATTGTGCTCCAGCATGCTGTCCGTGGGCATGAACCCCTTCTGAGCGTTGCAAAGTACGTTGTTGTGCACGATCCAGCTTCTCAGGCGGGCAGCCAGGCACCCTGTGTATAGCTTGTATATTGTGCAACACAGGGCATTTGGTTGCCAGTTGGTGACAGCTTCAGGGTCCCCATCTTTCGGTATCAGGATGGTTCGCGATGTCTTCTAAGTCAGTGGTATTTTCTTTTGTTGTAGACATATGTTTAATATTGCTGTGAGCACCTTGCACTCAGGTTCGACTTGTTTCCAGTGTCGATATGTTAACTTTTCGTCACCCGGTGCAGTATTCTCCGCTTTCGATAGTCGTATTTCAACCTCCCCCTCCCTAAACGCAGCCACGTTGAGCTCTGCGCGGTCTGCTGGCGGTTCAGGGATTGCTTGAAGTGCTTGGGGGTCTTCTAGGGCTGGCCTGAGTACCAGCATCTCTGTGAAGTGCCTTTCAACCTCCTCGCTTGGTATCTCACATCTGGCACTCTCCCCGGAGGTGATAAGTCTGACTGCTCTCCTCCTGTTGTTCCTGTAGAGACACTGGATCGATTTGCAGTCATTCACATCAATTACTGGGGGTGCTTGTTGTTCCCCATTAGTCCGGATGTGGAAGCGTGTGTGTGCCACCTCTGTGATTTCTTCAAGGAGGCAGGTGAAGCCCTCCCAGTCAGGGGTCCGGAGAATGGCCAGTAAGGGGTCGTAAAACGACTCTAAGACCCACTCTTGTGCTGCATCGTCAGTGTGTCGTTGCAGTGGCTTTCCTGGGATCTTGTGATCGTGGTGAGGCGAGGCATCTACATCTTCGTTGTCGGAATCGTGGTTGCTGGTGGCTGGGGAAGCTGGGTCACCCACATCGCCATTGTCTGGCTCAGGGGGGTGGGCGAGGGCAGGTGTGGGAAGGGTATTACTGTCACAATGGGTGAGAGCGGGTGAGTTCTCTGTGGTGGCCTAAGCCGGGGTGGTGACAGGTCCGGTCCGGTGAGGGTATTGGGCTACAGGGCGTCGGAGATGAGCTGGCTGAGGCGATTATCAGTGGTGCAGGCGCCTCCGTGGAGCTGGAGATTACGGCAGGGGTCAGGTCGTCAGGGCTGGGTGGTAACACGTGGCCAGGGTGTCGTCGTTCATGGTCTGGCAGTGGGCCACGCTGTCATGGCTCCCTATCCAGTGCAGGCTGCATGTTGCCCCGAGCTTCTCTGGCCGCAACAGAGGTCCCCCTCGAGGCCGCCTCACCAAGGGCGACCTCTGGGCATCCGTCATTGCCGGTAGCTTCATGGGTCAGCCTAACAACGCTGACCCCCTCGTCCTCATCTCGAGAGCTGACCCCACCCTGAGCCAGCCTCCCAAGACTGACCCCAGGGCGGGGGAGTATGGTCGTCCTCGATGCCGCCTCGCCGAGGCGGCATCGACCCCGGTGTTGTAGGTAGAGTCACAACCCTGGAGCGACCCCGGTGTTGTAGGTAGTCATGGCTGACCCCGCCTCCAGAGTCGACACCACCTCGAGCCAGCCTCCCAAAACTGACCCCAGGGCGGGGAAGTGTGGTCCTCCTCGAGGCCGCCTCGCCAAGGGCGACCTCGTGGCCAGCAGGCATCGTCATCCATGAGGCCGATTCATCCAGGTCGATCACCAGACATCGTCACTGGAGTCGTCAGCCTCCAATCCAACATCGCTGATCCTTGGGCTGGGGTCCGGGCAGGCAGTCGTCCTCGAGCCGGGGTCCATCGTCAATGCCGAGGCCGACTCACCAAGGTCGACCTCGGGGCGTCGACCTCGAAGCTTGCTGTCGCTGCATTACTCAGGCGGCCGGGTTGGTTTGTATATTGTAGGTTTGGAGAAATTTGGTTATGGGCAGCGTCCTGTGCTGCTGCCTGCAGGGCTTCCACCCATGGTACTGGCAGCACCGAGGGCCGTCGTGGATCCATCAAAAGAGACAGAAGCACGATGCAGTGGTTGCGACAGAGATGGACATTGATTGTGTTGCCCCATTAACTCCGTAAACGGGCGTGCGGAGGGCAACACAATCAATGTGAACACAGGCTATGTTCATCCTCCAGCACTCGGCACAAGGCACAAGTGTGGAGGGAGACAGAGTCTATGGTCTCCCTTTCAGGCGACTGGCCCCGGACAGGCCAGCCCCTGAAGGTTGACAGCAAGCACGGTGACCTTGGCGTCTCGCCAGCCAGCTAGGTAAAGTGTTAGGAGCTTGCTCCCCCTTTACCAGTGAGTGGTCCTGGGCGACTGAGCGAACCCAGAACCCACCACTAGGTGGCTGCACGATCAGTGATGTTGGGAGCGCGCTCGCTGATTGGTACGGTCCTTTAACTCCTCCTTGCTCGGAAGCAAAGGGCTTGCGGACACCGGCACAATCTATGCAAGCATAAATTGAGTTTCCCTCCAAACTCTTTGTGCCTTGTATAAGGCGGGAGCTCAGAGAAAAACGCAATTCATTGTGTTCCCCACCGAGCGACTGGCCCGGGACAAGCCAATCGTTGGTGGTGGACAGCAAACACAGGGGCCTTGCTGTCTCACCGGCGGAAGCGGTTGGGCGGCGCAGCGACCCAATCCGCTTCCCCTGCAGGCAGTTTTAAGACTACCAAGATAGCTAAAATGTAGAATATACTACTCCTTTAACTCCTTTCTGGCGTGCAGACAGTAGTACAGTACATATTTTTTATTAAAGAATGTTTACAGGGTTTTTACAAATACCTTGTGTCTTCACAAGGGAGCATAAGTATTGTCGGGGTGTGTATGGTTTTTACAAATACCTTGTGTCTTCACAAGGGAGCATAAGTATTGTCGGGGTGTGTGGCTCTCTCTCTCTCTCTAGCCAGTCAATCACCACCAGTATTAGTAGTGGTAATCGTTACTTATTGTAGCCCCACGGATCTTCACTCAATCCTCATGGTGCCAGTGTTCACCAGGAGAGTCTCAGTCTGTCTCCGGCCGGCCTCATAGCCTAAAGACGAGTGAGAATACGATCACCTCACTTGATCATGTGCCCGCCCCGACAGAGGGCTCTACCGCTCACTATAGGTCGCCAACTGGTGTTTCCCGTGTCCAGTAACACCTCAGTGGAAATAGTAATAATGTAGTAGTAGTAGTAGTAGTAGTGGCCCAAGAGAACACTAATCAATTTGGTAACAGGCAAGTATATGTTTAAATCACTCACTCTCAGTAGCAACAAGGTAATGGAGGGTTGACACAAACACGGCAGTGGTTTTGTAGTTTACTTAAAAGATTAAAGAATCACAACTCTGCGTCAACAACATGTCAAAGGAATAAATGGGCAGTCTTCTCCGCCTCTCCACAATTCTGGAACACTCCAGGAAATGGCAACACACCCAGCTGTCGCGCGTTCCCATGCTCCACATGCAGTGTTATCGAACATTTGGCAACTCGCGAGATGCCACGCCCCCTCACACTCCTCACTGTTTCCTCTCACTGCTCGCTGTCCTCACTATACTCACACTATTGGTGTGAGGCGCCTATTATTCCTTCATGTTCACAGTATATCACAACACTGGCATAATCACCGTTAACCACTAGACATATGGATATATCATTTAACAACTCCAGTATATAGATCACTTCATCAATATTCATAATAATAAGGTAACTCTAGGCACACAGCCTTACACTACTGAATTGTACATTTATATATATAATATATATATATATATATATATATATATATATATATATATATATATATATATATATATATATATATATATATATATATATATATATATCCTCTGGCACAAACTTGTAATATAAATGACACGTAAATATAAATGTCCTCATCACAGTAATCTCTTCATCAAACCTCAGGTGCAATCACACACCATATATATATCTCGTGAGAGCTCTATAGCATCTCCCTTCACAGCTGTGTCTTACTTGAAACATAGACATTGGTGAGCCCTGCTCACGACATAGAAGATACTCTGGGTAATCGCTAACTAAAGGGGAATGGGAGGGAAAACTGAATTACCTACTTCCACCATCAATGATGTGGACTCGTCCTCTGTTGAGGGTTGAATTGAAGCTCCTGGTCCCGGCTGACGGCTTGCTGTAGGGAACACCCCCACACACACTGATGCTCTTCCCAGGACCTCAACCAACACCCAAAAACGCGTTTTCTACGTACTGCTTCCCTTTGCAGACTCCGTGCTCCTACACAACTTCTTGAAGAGTTGGAATCGGTCTCCTGGTCGTCGCCTGCTCCTCACACACTACGTCTGCAGTCCTCGCTCACAGCTGCAGTCCTCGCTCACAGCTGCAGTCGTTCGTATTCCCAACTAGTTTGTTCTCCTTCCTCATGATGAACTAGCCCAGCCGCTACGTCATCACCCGACTGGTGAAACTGTACAGTCGTCCCTGACGTCACTGCCCAGGCTCCACTCTTGCTAAGCACCTGTCACTGGAGCACTTGTTGCTCGTTTCCCGTCAATTCCTTCTTCTGTCCGCCTCACGAAGTTCAGGAAGACCTCATAGGATGCTCGCAGACCACTGGTGATGCGTATATTCACCGGATAGGGGCGAAAACTGTCAGACTGACAGGACCCCCTATCGCACGTCTGCCCTTGACGATGTGCCCTTGACGACGTGTCGTATCTAACTCCTGACGCCACGGGGGCGCACGCCCGGACCTACCTTCACTCGTGACGTCACACTTGCCAGGGGCGTTTCTCATTGGCTCCCTGTATCACGTCACAGTTCTTGGCCAATTTGGTGCCACTGACTTCATAACATTTTGGCGCGAGAACGTAGGAGTCGGCGCCGTCTTGGCGTATTAAAGGGCCTAAGCCACTAGCCAAAACACTTCTTTCGTTAATTTCTCGCCAACGAGAACACCTCATGCTCCCACATATGTCAAATTGTTCTCTGGAAGGCAGAGAACGTTCGGGTAATGTAGATATGACTCTTCCAGCTGGCGTGGGAGAAATAGAAGGGGGGGGGGGGAACACCGTCACAGTATATATTGTGTAGTTTACATACATAATATTATACATTGGTTGATATGAGTTTACATAGATTTATAATATACATTGGTTTATACGAGTTTATATAGTTTACAATATACATTGGTTCACATGGGTTATTATTTTATCTTTATTTACATAGTTTCATTTTCATAAGATACAGAGGTATACATTATACAGTTTACATAGAATATAATATACATAGGTTTACATAGATTATAATATACATAGATTATAATATACATTGGTATACATAGATTACAATACACATTAATTCACAAGGGTAATTATTTTATCTTTATTTACATAGCTTCTTTACTCATATAATACTTAAGTTACATATTGTCTGCCATTAAGAAACTCAAACAGATGTGTTATATAAATTTCTGAAATGAGAAAAAGGTACAGACATGTAAATTAGTATTGACGGGCACCGGTGATGTGCTTTATGTACATCATTCGCGACCACCGGATGGTGTTGCTCACAAACATCCTCCTGAATAGTCTCTGGTATTTTCTTGACGCCAGCCTGTTCATTGGCTTATCTTCTTTGGGTCATACGAGCCGAGCGATCCGACGATAAAGGCGTGGACTGTGAATTGCCTGTAGATCCGTCCCTTTGATGCTGCTAGCTCAGCGTATTTCTCTTCCTTTCCCAGTCTCGCCTCCTCAAAGGCGTCTGAGCCATTTTCGAAGGGGCAAGTGACGTCGATCAGCAGTACTTCACCGTTCTTTTCTAGGACGATGTCAGGTCTTAGTGTTATTCATTTCCAGGACTTGCTGGTTTTCAGATAGTACTTTCCAGTGCCTGCCTTCTGAAGCCTTCAGGATGCGAATTACCAACGCGTTGTGTCGCTGGATCATCGCATTTGACAGTCTCATACAATGGTTGATGACGTGGGGTAGAGTTTCATTCGGGTGGGACATCTCCTACATCGTTGGTCTCCGTTGATGTTGAAACGGCGAGCCCCGTTCAGAGGGAGTAGATTTAGTCGTGCCCTATAGATAAAGCGCCAGTCTGCAAAGGTGGTGAATGCTCCATCTCTGATGAATGCAGACGAGGCTCGCTCTTTTCCAACTTGCCCCATTATTTTTCTTGGTCTAGCTTGTCCCTGAGGATGTCGTCACATAGGCCTCTGTGGTGGTTCCTTATATTTCTTGCTAAAATTCTTCTCTCTTTGTGGGACATGGTTCTCTCCCCACATGTGACTTCCAGCACTTCTCCGTCTGTAGACCACTTGGTATTCATCCTTCCAGACGAGTTACGGGCTCTTGACCAGAGTGTCTCGTGTCCAGAGAGTCTCTGTTCCATGTCGTCCTTCGACAGATACACATGTTTTCTAGAGTTGCTTCCTGGCACAGTCTTTGTGAAGTCACCCTCTTGCAGTCCTCTCTGGCGATATTCCTCATCTCTAGATCCGGCGTAGTGAGTAATTTGAATGCCGAGTCTATGATGAATATGTCTGAGTCTTCTGCGGCGAGGGGGATGCCACACGAGCCTGCTGCACTCTTCCCGAACAGGTATCTGCCAGTTGCACGCTGTGGTAGGTATAGAGTCTCCTTTATCAAGGGACGTAGCCGGTCATCTAACTGTTGCCAATCTCCCTTCCTCAGTTGCCACGTTCTCATGGCAAACACAGTTGTAGGAAAGACGAAGGACTTTAGGGCGTCGATTCTTTGCCAAAGAGCCAATTTGCTGGTCATTATGGCAACTCCTAGTTGTTTAAATTCTTCAATAGCGTTGGCGTTTGGTAGGATGTGGAAACCTACTGGTCTTCGAGGAATTTGGTTTCCTCCCCATCTTGTCTGCTTTTCATTTCCTAGGGTTTAGTTTTAGTTTCAACTCTTCAAAGGCTGCAGCGGTGGTGTTAAGGAGGCTCTGTAGGCCTTCCACAGTCCTGGATAGCAGGGTTATGTCATCTGCATAGGCAAGGCAGGGGTGCTTGAGGGCTGGGTCAGCTAGCAGTCCTGCGTTGATAATCGTTCTTAGTATTGGCTCAATTGCGATGTTAAATAGCAGCCCACTGATTGGGCATCCCTGCCTGACCCCACAGTCTGCCGGGATCTCGTTTGTTTCACCGCTTGCTGTCAGGATTCTTGTCGTATTTCCCCTTGTGACGCCTTGGATCACTGTGACAAAGTCTGCTCCCACGCCCATCCGTGTGAGGGAGGCATCTATGAGCTTTAATTGCACTGAGCCGAAGGCGTTTGTTAGGTCAAGCGACGCAATACAAATGTCTTTATTGCCATCACGTGCTTTGTCGAGGTAGTGCTGGAGAATGTAATTATGTTCAAGGACCCCCATCTGAGGCCATGAATCCTTTTTGTGCAGAGCAAAGGACTTGGTTTTGCTCTATCCATTTCGTTAGGTGTGCAGCAAGGCACCCTGCATATAGCTTGTATATTGTTCACCAATGAGCAATAGACCGCCAGTTGGTGATGTCTTGTAGGTCACCGTCCTTGGGTATTAGGATGGTGCATGACGTTTTCCATTCTTGGGGAATCCTCTTTTGTTGCAGGCAGATGTTATAAGTCGCTGCGATCACCTTGCAATCAGGGTCGGCCTGCTTCCAGTTTTTGTAATTTATTCTATCGTTGCCGGGGGCACTGTTCTCTGCCCTCATGAGCCTGACCTCTACTTCCCCTTCTCGGATCGGGTCTAAGTTGATTAAGGCACGATCCTCTGGTGGTTCTGGGATGGACTGGAGTGCTACTGGGTCTCCCTGTGGTGGTTGGGCTGCTAACACCTCCGAAAAGTGCCTCTCTATGACTTCACAAGGGATTTCACATCGACTGCTTTCCCCTGATATGATCAGTCTTACTGCACGTCGTCTATTCCTTCTATACAGGCGTTGGATTGCCTTGCAGTCGTTGACATCAATGGCTGTGGGTGTTGGCCAACTGACATCTATGCGGATGTTGCAGTGGGCTTGAACCGCCTGTGTGATATCTTGCAGGAGGCTTGAGAACTCGTCCCAGTCAGGGGAGCGTAGTAACGCGAGCAGCGGTGCATAGAAGGGTTCCAGTGGCCAATCTAGTGCTGCTTCATCGGGTTGTAGTTCAGGCTGGACTGCCTCGTCAGGTTGTTGATCAGGCTGCATTGCCTCAGCCACGTTGTCATGTAGTTGTGACTCATCAAAAATTCCGTTATCATTGTTGTCGCTGCTGGCTTCTGGGGAGGCCGGAACTTCATCAGGCCCTAGGGGATCTGGATGGGTAGGAGGGGGATGTTGGAGGAATGGAACTTTTATCACAATGGGTGATAGTGAGGGTGGTGGTTGGCGAGGCTGTGGATGCTGTAGTGGGAATAGGATTGGTGGGGGTGAAGGAGTGGGGGACGGCACTGGAGAGAAAGGAATGGGTGAGGCAGGTGGTAGTGCGGGTTCAGGGGTGGGATGGATGGGGGCGGGGGGGGGGGGGGGGTAAGGTTTCAGGGCTTGCAGGGTGGTAGTTATCAGGGCGCTGACTTGCTGGCTTGGGAGATGGGGTAAGGCGTGGCAACATTCTGGCCGGAATCTGTTGGGTGACGTTCCATCGCCCCTGGGCTGCTTGCCTTATGTGGTATTGCTCATGGCTCATCTTCCCTATTACGGAGTTATACGAGAAGTCACAGTTCGGTCTGCTACAAGGAAATGCCAATTGAACATTTTCCTCTTGCCTTGATGCCAGAATTCTCTGTAACTGTGCACATGAATGTGTAGATGGCCGTTGTCCTAGGGTTAAGCCGCACCCTGCGCACATACACCTGGTCCTCTCTATCTTTAGTCCGTGCCCACCTCTCAGTTGTCTAATTAGTGATACTCTCTTGCAAGTCCATGTCTTCCCTGAGTGGACGTGGAAGCAGGCAGTCTCTGTGCATTTGAAGTGCTTGGGGAGCGGGAACCAGATGGTTAGGGTGTCTCCCTGTCTTTGAGGTTGCTGGTTTGCCCTTGGAGCGTTTGGGCCCGCCATGACAGTGCTGTTCTCGGCCCCAGGGGCAGGGGGCGCACCATGAGAGGGTATCTGGGCGTCGTTCCCGTCTTCTGTTAACCGAGGGATTCCATTCCTTGCTTGATTCAGGAGTCCATTAATCCCCTGACTCGTTATTGGGAAGGGTTGGGAGTCGTGGCTATTACTACTATCATCTGACCCATTGTTAACCCTCCTGAAGGTATACCGCCTGTTCCGGGGTCTTTGGGAGAGAGGGCTGTCCCAGAAGTCACGGTCGTCGTCGTCTACATGTGCTTGTTGTTCGTCACCGGAGAGCCCGTGGATTGCTGGCACGGTGGGTGTGGCCCTGATAGTGGAGCTGGAGCTGGAGCCCGCCCTCACAGAGCCAGCCTCCTGGTGCTGGCCCCAGGGTGAGTGGAGGAGCAAGGATCCTTTCCTGCCGAGGCCAACTCCCCAGGGTCGACTTCGGGGTTGCTGGCGTCGGAGTCATCAGAGATCAACCACACAGTGGTGACCCCCGGGGTTCGGATTCGCGTTGTCTCTCAGGGCCGACTCGCCAGGGTCGACCTTGGGGCAAGTAGTGTCACTATTGTCTTTTTTCGCACTATTGTCTTTCCTACCACTAGAGTCTCTACTAACGCTAACCCTTTTGTCTTTCCTGCGTGGGGACAGCCACACACTACTGGTGGTTGGGGAGGTACTGCCACGATAGTCTTTTCTATCGGAGGCCAACCTCGCATAACTGACCCCTGGGTGGGCAATGCCACTATAGTGTTTTCTATCAAGGGCGAGCCTGACCCCTTGGTGGGTATTGTCACTGTAGTCTTTGCTCTTGGGTTCAAGCCTTGCACAACTGACCCCTCGTTTGGCATTAGGGGTTTGTTAGATGAAAATTAAAAGTTGTTTTAGGGCATTGAAAATTTATTATCCTGATACATGTGAAAGGTGCTGCAACTGGGCCAAGTTTCAGCATCGCAGCCTAAATAGAGAGGGAGAAAAAAAATAAAAAAGTTTTTTTAGAAAATTTTTCAACAATGTTCAAATCATTTCACAGCCCACAATTGTGAACCGAAATCAGTTCTATGAAACTTAGCTATGACCTTACTATATAATAAAGATTTGTCTGGTGGATTTTTATCCCAGATGTATTTAGTGCAATAATACAGATTTTGTAAATTTCCCAAAAATCCTATGCAACAATATGATATTTATAAATATTTATAAAATCAATAAATCTACGTAGAAAGAAAAGCCACCACAATGTTTTAAAGGCATAAACTTTACATATAATGTGCAAGTTTCATGTAAATTGAATAATAAATAAAGTCTGTGAAATCAGATAAAATTGTAAAATATTTACCTGCACAAACGGAGGTTAAAGTTCAGCCACCTTTAGCTGAGGTTGATGTTGACCAATATCATTCAAAATTTGCACCCTTGTAGATAGGCATGGGTTCAGTAAGGTGTGCAAGTTCCATGCAGATCGCCTGATAAATAAAATAAAAAAAAATATTAAAAAAAAAAATAATAATAACAATATATATATATATATATATATATATATATATATATATATATATATATATATATATATAATATGTACATATATATATATATATATATATTTGCCACCAGTTTTATATGTACAAATATATATGAAGTAATATCACAATATAACACTAAAACATACTAACCTAATATAATTGGTCAGAAATATGGGTCCTCAAGGTGGCACTGGAGTGGCACTAGTAGGCACCGCCATAGCCGGGGTCAGCTCCCTCAGGGGCCTTTCTTGGTATGGTTGTGGGTCTCGTTGGTCTCTGCTTATCCTTGTCCTTTTTGTTCAAGTACCAGTCTCGTACGTCACTTTATGGTAGACCGAGGAGGTTGTTCAGTGATCCCATCACATACCCAGCGTTATAGTTGACAGCTGTCATTGCCATGGCAAATTCTACCATTACACGACTGACAAACTGGTGTTTGGGGGCGAGTTTCCAAACTCGTTGGTGTAATGACTCGTTTGGATTTTGAGTCTTGCCCTTCAGACACTTAGTCATGTTGTCGTCTGATACAAGATTATAGTATATCTTCAGGACTTCAGTCATGTGGACACTGGGTAGCTGGAAATGTACCCTCATCGTCTTGTGTGATCTTGGGGTTTTTTCATTTGCAATATCTTGCTGGTAAAAACACCAAGACTCTTTCCCTTTAGGGCAGTGCACGTGCATTGGCTTCTCATCAGTCGATGTTGTATGAAACAGTCCGGACAGACAGGCATCCCTCATTCGTTTCCAGTCTGTGTTGATGTTATCCCGGATGGCTTTGGTGAAGTAACTTGCTAACTTTTGAATGGTGACATCAGTTAATTTACCTTTTCCTTTCACCAGTGACATTCGTCTGGTCTTTTTCACATTGCCTTTTGTCTCTTTCAATTCCACAGCCGTTTTCTGAAAGTTCCGGAGCTGTGTTGCAAGTCTCTTGCTGAAGTGATTTATACACTCAGCCTTTTCCACGGTTACATTTCGATATGGACCAGCACCATTATTCATTGCACAAATTTTATTGAAGGCTGATGAATCCCCATCACTAACCAAGGTCGTATACCTGAATTTGAGCTCTTCAGATCGACCCCACATCAATACTGCGGCATCAGCCTCCATATTTTTGGCAGTGCCGTCATAGTTCTTATCACAATTAGGTACATGTTTACGCATCTCACTGTCAAACTCGGTCTGTGTTAATTTTCCGTTTTGTTTTCTAGTCAGTAACACATGGCACTTTCTGCAGTTTTTGCAGAAACAACTGTAGTCCACAACGAGACCTGTGAATATCTCCACAACAAAGGCACACCCAATTTGTGAATGATGGCCCCTTGTGTGCCACGATCCATCAAACGATACATCAATGTCCAGGATCCCACCAACGGAGTGCCTATCAAATTCTTCTCTATAATGATTGAAGATAATATGACGAGTGTTTTTGTTTCAAGTACACCCATTTCTCACTGGCAGCATTTTTTACCATTTTCTGGATCCTATTATATACACTATAGGATACACATTTCATGTTTGCCATGGAACACATACCCCTGTAATATGAATATCCATGTCCATTTAGCATATTGGTGTACACTAAGGATATCAGATTTTCATTATTTCCCATCAATTCTTCAGTGAATGAAAAATGACAATGATTACAGGTTCTTTTCACATTTACATTATGTTGCACAATCGTAATGTGATGACGAAAATTATCCAGTTTACAGTTTATGCACACGCTAAATTTATCAAGGCATTTTTCCATTTTCCTATCCGTGACAATTAGCGCAGACTCACGTGGCTTTACTCTATATTTCACTTCACTGTCACCTTCAGTGTCACCTTCAGTGTCACCGTCCTTGTCAGTGTCACTGTCACTTCCAATTATTTGTTTTCTAAATAAACTTAGTCGTTTCTCGGCACTGTTCTGGATACGTTTACGCTTTCTGGAAATGTTTGCAGTTGTCAAATCAGCACGTGAGGTGCTGGGCCCTGCAACAGCACTTGAGGTGCTGGGCCCTGCAACATCAAGAGCGAGAACGTCTGGAGTAGCAGGTGGAACGTCTGGAGTAGCAGGTGGAACGTCTGGAGTAGCAGGTGGAAGACCTGGAGTAGCAGGTGGAACATCTGGAGTAGCAGGTGCAAGACCTGGAGTAGAAGGTGGAGAATGTGCGGTGGCAGAGGGTGGGATTGTTTAGCGGGCTGCGGCACTCGTGGCTGAGAGGCCTCCACGATCTTCACTCGTCAAAGTGCGTAATCCACGGATTCTAGCCAGCTCGCACCTTCTACGGGCAGCTAGCATGCTTTTAGCTTTCAGAGTTTTCCTCATCTTCGTTTTGTACGTCATTTTGCAGTAAAAATAGCACATACTGATAATTCTGGGAGATATTGTGAGCGCGCGTCCACGATAGATCCGCCAGATATGGGACACAAAGAGTGACTGACTGTATGCCAGCAATCCCATCCCTCCCTCACACGAGACTGTTGCCAATGAGTGAGTTTATATTTGTTTTATGAATCACACGTTATTTTCAACGCTATTATGAAATATTAGACAGCTACAACGTAAGACGCAATACCCCACGGCGCACCCAGGCCGCGAGAACCGGAATGGGGAAACTTGCAGCAGGAATTTTGACTCTACATTATTTTTCAAGATAACATGAAAAGGTTTTCACCACAGTGTTGCCAGAACGTTGTAGTATTTTTCAGAATTTTTTGTAAATTTTCGAAATTTTTCGGATTTGAGCATAGATGTCCCCTTACTCGAGCCCACTGTCATTGCACCCACCTTACTGTGTCTGATCGGGGCTGTTCCACTAAGGTCAATCACAAGTGGAGCGTCCCTGCTGGCGTCAGATTCGTCGGGGGCTGGTCCTCCATTGTTGACTCCCGGGTTGGTGTTGCTGCAGCCCTCCCCTCTTGGGGCGGTGAGTGGGTTCCTGCAGCCCTCCCCTCCTGGGGCAGTGAGTGGGGGCTTGCAGCCCTCCCTTCCTGGGGCGGTGAGTGGAATCCTGCAGCCCTCCCCTCCTGGGGCGGTGAGTGGAATCCTGCAGCCCTCCCCTCTTGGGGCGGTGAGTGTGGTCCTGCAGCCCTCCCCTCCTGGGGCGGTGAGTGGAATCCTGCAGCCCTCCCCTCCTGGGGCGGTGAGTGGGGTCCTGCAGCCCTCCCCTCCTGGGGCGGTGAGTGGAATCCTGCAGCCCTCCCCTCCTGGGGAGGTGAGTGGGGTCCTGCAGCCCTCCCCTCCTGGGGCGGTGAGTAGGGTCCTGCAGCCCTCCCCTCCTGGGGCGGTGAGTGGAATCCTGCAGCCCTCCCCTCCTGGGGCGGTGAGTGGAATCCTGCAGCCCTCCCCTCTTGGGGCGGTGAGTGGAATCCTGCAGCCCTCCCCTCCTGGGGCGGTGAGTGGAATCCTGCAGCCCTCCCCTCCTGGGGCGGTGAGTAGGGTCCTGCAGCCCTCCCCTCCTAGGCGGTGAGTGGAATCCTGCAGCCCTCCCCTCTTGGGGCGGTGAGTGGAATCCTGCAGCCCTCCCCTCCTGGGGCGGTGAGTGGAATCCTGCAGCCCTCCCCTCTTGGGGCGGTGAGTGGGTTCCTGCAGCCCTCCCCTCCTGGGGCAGTGAGTGGGGGCTTGCAGCCCTCCCTTCCTGGGGCGGTGAGTGGAATCCTGCAGCCCTCCCCTCCTGGGGCGGTGAGTGGAATCCTGCAGCCCTCCCCTCTTGGGGCGGTGAGTGTGGTCCTGCAGCCCTCCCCTCCTGGGGCGGTGAGTGGAATCCTGCAGCCCTCCCCTCCTGGGGCGGTGAGTGGGGTCCTGCAGCCCTCCCCTCCTGGGGCGGTGAGTGGAATCCTGCAGCCCTCCCCTCCTGGGGAGGTGAGTGGGGTCCTGCAGCCCTCCCCTCCTGGGGCGGTGAGTAGGGTCCTGCAGCCCTCCCCTCCTGGGGCGGTGAGTGGAATCCTGCAGCCCTCCCCTCCTGGGGCGGTGAGTGGAATCCTGCAGCCCTCCCCTCTTGGGGCGGTGAGTGGAATCCTGCAGCCCTCCCCTCCTGGGGCGGTGAGTGGAATCCTGCAGCCCTCCCCTCCTGGGGCGGTGAGTGGAATCCTGCAGCCCTCCCCTCCTGGGGCGGTGAGTAGGGTCCTGCAGCCCTCCCCTCCTAGGCGGTGAGTGGGGTCCTGCAGCCCTACCCTCCTGGGCGGTGAATAGGGTCCTGATGCCCTCCCCTGCTGGGGCGGTGAGTGGAATCCTGCAGCCCTCCCCTCCTGGGGAGGTGAGTGGGTCCTCCCTCAACGAGGCCGACTCGCCAGGGTCGATCTCGGGGTCGTCGTCGTCGTCGTCCTGCCCGTCAGAGGCCAGCCCCACAGTGCTGGACCCCGGGAGGCTGCAGCCCTCCCCTCTTGGGCAGGTGTGTGGGTCCTCCTTCGCCGAGGCCGACTCGCCAGGGTCGACCTCGGGGTCGTCATCGTCGTCGTCCTGCCCCGGGTGGCTGCAGCTCTTCCCTTCTGGGGAGGTGGGTGGAGTCCTGCAGCCCTCCCCTCCTGGGGAGGTGAGTGGGACCTTCCTCCTCGAGACCGACTCGCCAAGTTCGGCCTCGGGTTGGCAGTCCTGCCCATCAGAGGCCAGCCTCACAGCGCTGGCCCCCCGGGTAGCCCGTAGTCGTCCTCACATCGACCGTCCTTCTGGGGCGGCTGGGAGGGCAGGGACGTTGGGTGGCATCCTGCACAGCAGCTTGGAGGGCCCTGAAGTCCATCACAGGGCAGCACCAGGCAGCATCGGGGACAGGGTGAAGCAATAAGACTTCACCTGTCTGGACACGCTGCCACCTCTGTAGATCAGAGTCAGAGGTGGAGCAAGCTCCTCGACTTTGCCGTACAGTGGCAAAGGCAGATCAAGCTTCTTCTAGACGTCTAAGAGGCAACTGGACAATCCGAGGCAGCGGTGGAGCTGCCTCGGATTGTAGGAGATTACTGTATCCTCGGATCCTAGGAGCTTGCTGTAGTGCGTTCAAATCGCTTCTCATCAAAGGTAGAGGCCATCAGTAGTCAGTTGCGTTACTGTGCTACAAGTACAGATTTTATTCTTTATTTTAAAAATGTTTTACAGATTGTTACAATTGCCTTGTGTCTTCACAAGGGTGCATGGGTATATATTGTAAAAGTTACATAACAATGTTTTACATTGGTTGATTATAGGTTTACATGGATTATAATATGCATTTGTTTACATTAGTTTACATAGTTTACAATATATGACAATTAGTTACATACTGTCTGCCATTAAAAAACTCAAAAACAGATGTGATATATATAAATTCCTGAAATGAGAAAAAAGTACAGACATGTAAACTAATATTGGCGGGCGCCTGTGATAAATGGGATGAGGCTCGCTCTTTCCCAACTTGCTCCATTACTTTACCTTGATCTGACTTGCTCCTCAGGCTGTCGTCTTGTAGTCCTCTGTGATGGTTCCTTATATTCCTTGTGACCATGTTTCTTTCTTTGTGGGACATGGTTCTCTTCCCACAATAGACTTCCAACGCCTCTCCGTCTGTGGACCACTTGGTTTTCATCCTCCCAGATGAGTTACGGGCTCTTGACCAGAGCGTCTCATGTCCAGAGGGTCTCTGTTCCATGTCGTCCTTTGATAGATACTAACACACGTTTTCTAAAGTTGCTTCCTGGAGAAGTCTTCGTGCCGTTACCCTCTTGCAATCCTCTCTGGCAATATTCCTCGTCTCTAGATCCGGCGTGGTGAGTAGTTTGAATGCCGAGTCTATGATGAATATGTCAGTCTTTTCTGCGGCGAGGGGGATGCCGCAGGAGCCTGCTTCACTCTTTCTAAACAGGTATCCGTTGGTTTCTTTTATCAATGGTCGTAGCTGGTCATCCAGTTCTTGCCAATCACCCTTCCTTAGTTGCCAAGTTCTCATGGCAAACACAGTTGTTGGGAAGAGGAAGGACTTCAGGGCATCGATCCTCTGCCAGGGAGCCAATTTGCTTGTCATTATGGCGACGCCTAGTTGTTTAAATTCTTCAATGGCGTTGGCGTTCGGAAGGAGGTGGAAACCTACTGGTCTGCCTAGGAATTTGGTTTCCTCCCCATCTTGTCTGCTGCAAATTTGCGATTCCCCTATCGTAAATATGGAGTTTCGCATTCCTCTTGGTTTTGGCCCAGACATGTGCATTGAAGAGCATTTCCTTGGGTTGAGTTTGAGTTTCAACTCTTCACAGGCTGCAGAGGTGATGTCAATGAGGCTCTGTAGGCCTTCCACCGTCCTGGATAGCAGGGTTATATCATCTGCAGAGGCCAGGCAGGGATGCTTGAGAGCTGGATCTGCTAGCAGTCCTGCGTTGATGATCGTTCTCAGTATTGGTTCAATGGCGATGTTGAATAATAGCCCATTGAGTGTGCATCCCTGCCTGACCCCACAGTCAGCCGGGATATCAGTCGTTTCACCGCTTGCAGTTTGGATTTTTGTCGAATTTCCCCTCGTGATGCCTTGGATCACAGTAACAAAGTCTGCTCCCGCGCCCATCCGTGTGAGGGAGGTGTCTATGAGCTCTAAGGGTACTGAACCGAAGGCGTTTGTTAGGTCAAGTGACACAATGCAAATATCTGTATTGCTGTCACGTGCCTTGTCAAGGTAGTGCTGGATAACATAATTGTGTTCGTGCTGGATAACATAATTGTGTTCAAGGACCTCGTCTGAGGCCATGAATCCTTTTTGCGCAGGGCAAAGGACTTGGTTTTGCTCAATCCATTTCCTCAGTCGTGCAGCAAGGACTGCTGTATATAACTTGTAAATTGTTTGACATAGGGCAATAGGCCGCCAGTTGGTGATATCTTGTGGGTCAATATCCTTAGGAATGAGGATGGTTCGTGACGTTTTCCACTCTTGGGAAATCCTCTTTTGTTGCAGGCAGGTGCTGAAAATAGCTGCGATCACCTTACAATCAGGGTCAGCCTGCTTTCAGTTTCTGTAGGTTATTCTATCGTTCCCTGGGGCGCTGTTCTCTGACCGTTATAAGCCTGACCTCCACTTCCCCTTCTCTGATTGGGTCTAAGTTGATTGAGGCGCGATCTTCCTGCGCTTCAGGGATGGATTGGAGTGCTTCTGGGTCTCCTATTGGTGGTTGGGCTGCCAACACCTCGGAAAAGTGCCTCTCTATTATTTCACAAGGGATATCGCAGCGGCTACTTTCCCCTGATGTAATCAGCCTTACCGCACGTCTTCTATTTCTTCTATATAGGAGTTGGATCGCCTTGCAGTCGTTGACATCGATGGCTGTGGGTGCTGGTCTACTGTCATCTATTCGGATGTTGCAGTGGGCTTGAACCGCCTCTGTAATATCTTTCAGGAGGCTTGCGAACTCGTCCCAATCTGGAGAGCGTAGTAATTCCAGCAGCGGAGCATAGAAGGGTTCCAGTACCCATTCTTGTGCTGCCTCATCGGGTTGTTGTTCTGGCTGGTCAACTTCGTCGGGTTCTTGTTCCAGCTGTGCTTCCTCATCAACGTTGTCATTTACCTGTGACTCATCAAACCTTTCATCATCATTATTATCCTTGCCGCTAGCCTCTGGGGAGGCCCGGTCTTCATCCTCAGGCCCTGGGGGATCAGGATGGGTAGGAGAGGGATGTTGGGGGAATGGAACTTGCATGAGTTCCATTCCCCCAACATCCAACAGTATGAATGGTGGTCGGTGAGGCTGTGGATGCTGAAGAGGGGGTAGGATTGGTGGGGGTGAAGGGGTGGGGGATGGTACTGGAGAGAAAGAAATGGGTGAGGCAGGTGGTCGTGCTGGTTCAGGGATGGGGTTATTGGGTGTGGGTGGGGGTAAGGTTTCAGGGCTCGTTGGGTGATGCTTATCTGGGCGCTGATTTGCTGGTTCGGGTGATGGTTTGCGGGGGTGGCGACCTCCTGTCTTGAGGCTGTTGGATGTCATTCCGTCTCTCCTGGCCTGCTCGCCTTATGTGGTATTTTTCATGGCTCATCTTCCCTATGACTGAGTTGCATGAAAAGTTACAATTCGGTCTATTACATGGGAATGCCAATTGAACATTGTCTTCCTGTCTTGATGCTACAATTCTCTGAAGAGGTGCACATGAATGTGTAGATGGTCTTTGTCCCAAAGTTCTGCAGCACCCTGCGAACTTATATATGGTCCTCTCGATCTTGAGACCATGTCCACCGCTCAGATGTCTCATTAGGGATACCCTCTTACAAGTCCATGTCTTCCCTGAGTGGACGTGGGGGCAGGCGGTCTCTGTGCATTTGAAGTGTTTTGGGAGGGAGAACCAGATGATGAGGGCTTCCCCCCCGCCTCTGCGGCTGCTGGACTGGGCTGGGTTCGTCGTTGTCGTTGTTGTTCATGATGTCGTTCTCCCTGGGGGCTGGTGGCGCCCCCTGAGGAGGCTCTGGGGTGGTGTCGTTTCCTACTGGGTCCGATGAAGCCTGGGGTCGACTGTCGTCGTCACTGCTGGTGTCAGAGTCTCTTGCTATGCATCGAAAGACGAATCTCTGGTTTCTCTGCCTGTGAACGTTGATGTCGTCCCAGGAATCATTGTCCCCATTGGTTTGTAGTACATCATTGTCGGGTCCAGGGCCGACCAGGCCTTTGCCAGGGCTGAGGGCTGGGGCAGCCCTGGAGGTAGTGTAGTGTAGTGGCGCCGACCCCCGAAACAGTCTCCTGAACTGTGGCTGTTTGGGAGGCGTCGCTGGGGTCGGCCCTGGTAGTGGCTGTCTTGGCATAGCCAGGGCCAGCCCTCAGGGGTGCATTGCAGGCACCAGCCCTCAAGGGCTTGTTGGGGGAGCCAGCTCCTGGGCTAGTGTAGCTGGAGCCGACCCCCGGGCTCGCATCGCTGGTGCCGACCCCCAGTTCCGTGTTGCCAGCAGATGTTGGTCCTGAGCCGGTCCTCAGGTGAAAAGCGCTAGATAATCTAGGCTTACTGGCGGGGTCGCTGGAGCCGATCCCATGGGTTGACGTCTCTGAGTCCATGATGGTGATTGCTGATGCTCCTTGCCACGAGTCTTCTTTCCTTCCGTGTCATGGTCCGCTCCCCGCACGTTAGTGCCAGTTCTTCGCCAGCAGACCATTTCATGTCAAGCTTGCGGATGCATTTCTTGATCTTGACTAGACTGTTTAGTGACCAGTCGGCCGCTGAGCCATTGCTTCCTTGAACAGGTACTGGCAGATATTCACTAATGTAGCTTCTGCCGCGCTGCCATATAGGTAGTCATTTGTAGCTCGGGTCGGGAGATAAAGTGTTGACTTGATTAATTTCCGTAGATGATCATCGAGTTCCTGCCAATCTCCCTTCCTCAGCTGCCACGTTCTCATTGCAAATACCGTCGTGGGGAATACACAGGTTTTTAGAGCATCAATCCTCTGCCAGGGTGCCAACTTGCTGGTCAGTATGGCTTCCCTCAGCTTCTTAAAGTCATCAATTGCTGTAGAATTTGGCAGTAGGTGGATGGCCTGCCAAGGAACTTAGTTTCTTCGCCGTTCCTACGGCAGCTGATGTTTGTCTCGCCGATTTGAAAAGTCGTGTTCCTCATACCCCTTGGCTGTCTCCCAGACATATGCATAGAGGAGCATTTTTTGGGGTTTAGAGTCAGTCTCAGGTCCCCACAGGTCGCCGTTGTGACGTCCAGGAGGCGCTGTAGACCTGCTTCAGTTCTGGCCAGCAGTGTGATTTCATCTGCATAAGCCAGGCAGGGGTGTTTGAAGTCAGGATCAGTATCGAGGCCAGTTCCAATGGCTGTTCGTAGGATGGGTTCAATTGCAATATTGAACAAGAGCCCACTGATAGGGCAGCCTTGGCGGACTCCACAGTGCACAGGAATCACGTTCGTTTCACCACCAGCCATCATGATCCGTGTTGAGTTGTCCCTTGTGATGCTCTGGACGACGTCGATGAAGGCTTGTCCTGCACCCATCCGGCAGAGGGAGGCGTCGATCAGCTCAGTTGGCACCGATCCAAACGCATTCGTCAGGTCCAGCGACGCAATGTAGACGTCACTGTTTCCTCCTCGTGCCTTGTCAAGGTAGTGCTGGAGGATGAAATTGTGCTCCAGCACGCCGTCTGTAGGCATGAATCCCTTCTGAGCGTTGCAAAGTGCATTGTTGTGCACTATCCAGCTTCTCAGATGGGCAGCCAAGCACCCTGTGTACAGTTTGTATATGGTGCGACACAAGGCGATTGGGCGCCAGTTGGTGAAGGCTCCAGGGTCTCCATCTTTCGGGATCAAGATGGTTCGTGATGTTTGTTACCTATCGTTCGTTACGGCTCGTGACCCTACAGCAGCCAAACTTTAATTACGTCTAGGGATACGAGACAACTGCTGTTCTCAATAGCGAATCACCAGTATAACCCCTTGATAAGTAATGAGCACATAAATAAAAATCTTCCTATAGGACTGAAGAATAGATACAAAATCTTATATAGATATATATTAAATAAATCTCAATAGCAAACAGATGATTATTTGGTCACAATATATCACATTAAAAATATCACTGTATCTTCCAGACATTAAATTAATATTATTATATGTATGGCTATGACAGAACAAAAATGTATAACTAAACTCCACTAGATGCTAACTCTCTGGTTCCGGATCAGCTACTCAATAACAATAACGCGGGAGTCAAAACACATTGCCTTGCCCCGCGAACAATTTGCCAAAGTTACAATATTTATTATTTCAACAATGGAGCAATACATTGTGACAAGAGTAATCTTAAACTAACTTAATGAATAATTAATACATATTGATATACAAAAATAAGGTAATTATTTCTTTACATAGTAATTAAAATATGCATACAGAAGGGAATAATGGCATGCACACCCAGCAACGGACGGTCCCACGACAATTTGCCAGATACAGTTCACTCAATTATTATTCACCTCTGTTACCCACATATGATCACATATAAATCATTAGTTCCCGTGGGAAAACTGAGCACACAAAGAAATAAAACAATCATTCCCAAGATACGTTGGGCCTAACGCCAACACTGTAACATGAATGTACGTTTGCATAGAACATATAAGTATATCAATATACATGCTTGTAATTTACACACAATTATAAATGTACATATTAATTTATTTACTTACGTATCTTATAGGGGTACGTAACACTTCCACCTCCAAGAAAAAAAATGCAATGGATTGAAGATCAATGGCATTTTTTCCGAAGTAAAAATGTTAAGTGAAAAGAAACATTTCATTTATGGTACATCAAAACTTCTTGACAAAGCATCAGCAATAACATTTTGCCTGCCTGGAATATGTTTGATTTCTACATTAAATTCCTGCAAAAACAATGACCAGCGCAGAATTCGTTGGTTCTTGACTTTCATCATATTTATAAAGATAAGGGGGTTGTGGTCTGTAAATACTAACACTTTGTTTCCTGATAAGTAAATCTCAAACTTCTTAATTGACAATATAAGACCCAACGCCTCCTTTTCTACCACGGAATAATTTCTCTGAGCTGCATTGAATTTTCTAGAGTAATAATACACAGGATGCTCAATCTTGTCTAAACCAACTTGAATAAGCACAGCACCTATTCCAACATCTGACGCATCAATGTGTAATATAAATGGTTTATCAAATTGGGGACTAGCAAGAATAGGTGAGGTGGACAATATGCCCTTTAGGTTCTGAAAAGCATTCTGACAATCTTGTGTCCACTGAAACTTTACTTGCTTGCGTAACAAATTTGTCAAAGGAGCAGCTACTGTTGAAAAATTTCTACAATAACGCCTATAGTATGCACACATACCAATAAACCGTTGGACTCCTTTCTTATTGGTTAACACTGGGTAGTCCACAATGGCTTGAATCTTATCTTGTAAGGGGATAATCTTACCTTGTCCTACCTCGTGTCCAAGATAAGTTATCGTACCTCTTGCCCAACTACACTTATTCATATTTATGGTTAACTTTGCATTTTTCAACACTGTAAACAAGTTCTTAAGGCCTAAGAGATGATCTGCCCAATTCTTACTGTACAAAACAATGTCATCAAGGTAGGCCCTACAATCTGGCACATCCTTGAGTAAGAAATTCATGAGTCTTTGAAAAGTAGCAGGTGCATTTCTCAAACCGAATGGCATGACATTAAATTCATACGCACCATCAAGTGTAACAAAAGCAGTAACCTCCCTAGCATACTCTGTTAATGGAATTTGGTAGTAGCCTTTTGACAAATCAAGCTTACTTACATATTCGGCATGTCCTATGGACTCAATACATTCCTCCAACAAGGGTAAAGGAAAAACGTCCACTGTAGTGTTCTTGTTCAGTTTCCTATAATCCATGCACAATCTCCAGGTTCCATCTGGTTTTGGCACTAACAAACACGGAGAGCTCCAAGTACTTTGACTTGGCCGAATGAAATCATGCTGGAGCAGATATTCCGGTACGGATGTTGTCGAATGGGGGTGCTGTCCAGGAGCTGAATGTCGTGTGTGATGAGGTGGGTCTGGGTAGGAACCTCCCCAAACAGAGATGTATGGTTGTTCAGCAGAACCTGGAACTCATCACGTTGTTCCTCCTGTAAATGACATAGCATCTCCCTGCCATTGGAACTGGAACTGAGAAGTTGAATATTAACATCATGTCCCTCACTACAATTATCCTCAGGTGGTAACTCTTCCCGACTAAAACAAGCTACTACACCAGGTCCAACATAAGCTTTTAATCTGTTAATGTGCACAGTCATTTGGGGTTCTGAAAGATTAGGGCTAATTAGTTTATAAGTTAGGTCTCCCACCTTTTCTACCACTTGGTAGGGTCCGGCGAACTTATGGGACATGGAAGTCCCCATACGAGGTTTCAACACCAACACCAAATCTCCGACAGCAAACGACCTGAGCTTAGCTTTGAACTTCTTGTCATATCTTACTTTCATGGCTTGTTGAGTCCTTCCCAGATGTTCTTTCGCCAACTCACGAGCCCGACACAACTTGGCCTTGACCTCACTCAAGTACAATCCACTCTGATGAACAGAGACATCTCCCAACAACTTTTCTTGTAGCATTTTAAGAGGACCTCTTACTTGGTGACCAAACACTAGTTCAAAAGGTGAACAGCCCAATGACTCTTGTAGCCCTTCTCTAGCAGCAAACAACACAAAGGGGAGATTCTCATCCCAATTACGTGGATGAGTTTCTCCGGTTGTCCTCAGCATTTGTTTCAAAGTCTGGTGGAAACGTTCAAGCCCACCTTGGCTTTGTGGATGATATGGACTGGATAATTTGTGCCGAATCCCTTGTGATTCGCAAAAAGTTCTGAAAACTTTAGAAACAAAATTTCCCCCATTGTCACTCTGAATAACTCTAGGCATTCCAAACAACGAAAAGAATCTTTCAAGACACTTGATGAGATTATGAGCCTTGGTATTCCGTAGAGCATAAGCTTCAGGAAATCTAGTAGTCATACACATGAGAGTGAACAAAAACATGTTACCCGATTTAGTCTTAGGTAAAGGACCTACACAATCAATTACAACATGAGTAAATGGTTCATCAGGAACTACAATAGGTTGCAATGGTGCTTTAGGTACAGATTGATTTGGTTTACCAACAATTTGACAGGGTATACAGTTATGACAATATCTGACCACGTCTTTCTTTAACTTTGGCCAGAAAAAATATTTGCTTATCTTATGGTACATATTCGTGATACCTTGATGACCTCCCATGGGGTCATCATGTGCAGCCTGCAGGACCTGCCTACGATAATCATTGGGGACAACGAGTTGGGTTCTAATCTCACAATCATCTGAAGAGGGAGTTCCCTTGGGTCTCCACCTTCTCATCAGAAGTCGATCCTTGAAGAAGAAACCCGTCCCTTCCTCCAATGCATCAACATTATCAGGAGCCTCAGAAATACACTTACTTAAACTAGGATCAGTAGTCTGTACAACACTTAAGGGCAATGACTCAGACTCAGCAGCGAGCGGGCAAGAACCTAGTAGCTTGATCTCTTTTCCCGATTGATCAGAATAAAATGGAGTCATAGCTACTTCGGCCTCACTCTCGACAACTGGCGCACTGGAGACAAGCGGGCAAGGTACAGATAGTTCAGCCTCCTCACCTTCACTTTCCTTGTGATTTAGGTTCGGCGGGGCTTCTACTACGGCCTCACTCTCATCATCCAGTCGAGTCATAAAGGAATCCTCAAGATCCACCTCCCACTCCTTTACTGAAGGGGTCCTGGTCTTGGGAACAGCAACCTCAGTGAAGACAGGATTACTCTCACCTGTTTGTCCCATTGATCTAGTTACAACACAAGCAGGGTAAATAATATCATCATCTGCTTCTGGTTGAGCTAATACATTATGGGGTTTAGTTAACATGATGGGACACTTGGGCCCTACCACCATTTGGTTGCCAAAATCATTACCTAGAATAATGTCTACCCCACGAATGGGCAGTTGTTTACTTACACCAACATTACACCATCCTGAAGTATAGTTAGAATCAAGGTTAACTTGCAATAAGGACACTGGTTGCACACTACCGGCAATACCTTGGAGAAGCACAACTTCACCCAGATCTCGGGTGTCAACATCAGCAAGTACATTCTGGGTAATAAGAGACTGTGAAGCTCCAGTATCACGGAGTAATTGAACAGTCTTATGTCTACCATTATTACATAATAAGGTACCTGTGGAAATATAGGGTTTAAATTCAGCCATCCAATTGGGACTGACTGTAATACATGAAGAATTAATAGGTTGCAATCCTTTACTCATAATAAGACCAGTTGGCCGTAGTTCAGGATGCAAACTAAAACATGAAGAAATCACATGTCCCCTTCTCTTACAATGGGTACAATGCTTGACAGTGGACACACTGGTAGAACCAACTGCCGGTTTAGAATTAGCATTACTAGGCTTAGATGATCCTGGTAATGGAGTAACCATCTTAGGGTTAGTAAGAGAAGAGTTCACGGGAGTAACTGTCGCACCAGGAGGAGACTTATACTGATAAGGAGTTCGGTGAGCATTATAATTTACTCTACGACTAGACTTAGGTGAAGTGGCCGTAAACGGGGCCTTAGTCAACAACTCATGCTCATCCGCGAGCTTTGACAGCTCATAAATGTCTGTTACATTCTTTTGTTCTGCCATAAAAGTAGACAACTGGTCTGGGAGACATGACAATACTTCTTCCATTATAAGAAGATTCTTTAGAGCATCAAAATCAGTGACTGCAAGTGACTTTAACCATCTGTTGCAAAAATTCGTCTTCTGACGAGTAAAATCTGCTATTGTCTGATCCCTTATCCTCCTTAGGTTTCTGAACTTTTGCCTGTGTGCCTCTGGATTTAACTGGTACGCATTTAGGATGCTTTTCTTTACAAATTCATAATCAAAACTATGAGCGTCAGGTAGGGATGTGAAAACCTCCTGACTACGCCCCTTAAATTGAGACTGCATAATGGCTACCCACTGATCCCTTGGCCAGTTCATACTGATGGCAATTTTATAAAAATGTGCAAAGAAAACCTCAGGATCCTCCTCATTGAACTTGGGTAACTCTATATACTTATTCATCCTGATGGGATTATTATCACTATTTATTGAAACATTACTAGTATTTCCATGCCCAGCTGCCATACGCTGTGATTCAAGCCTGAAGTTAGTGTCAGCCATTTGTTGTTGAATCTCTAATTGCCTAGTTTGTTCCTCGGCTTGTTGCTTCTTTGTGGCTTCTATTTGCAACTGTACCGCAATTTCTAAACGCCTAGTCTCAAGCTCCCTTTGCTGAGCTTCAGCCTCTAATATTTGCTGTTGCTTTTGAGCTTCAAGCTTAGCATTGGCTATTTGCGCTTCTAACTCAAGACGCTTTAACGTCATCTGATCACTCGACTCCTCTCTTAACTCTTCTAGAATTTCTTCATCTAACTCCCCATTCTCAACAAAATGCGTCACAATGACTTTCAATATTTGGGCTTTAACCATTCTATTGTTGGCGGTCAAATCCAACTGATTTGCCATTTGTATTAACTCAGTCTTTTTAAGGTTCTGAATCCCTTCAAAGTCTGGGTGAGCCAACAACGTTGCAACTTTCTCCTCCATCGTTACTAACACTTGGCACTTGATTCACAACAATAATTAAAAGCAATGGCACTGCACTACACTTCACTGTAAAATTGTCACCACACTGAAAATTCGCTTGGCCTCACTGCACAAACAAAATATATAGGATGACTTACCTCAAAATCGTGAAACGTTGTTACTTGACACACAGGAAGGCTTGCTTGGCACATGGAATAGTTCTTAAGAAACACACAGACACTTGACACACTGGTACCTAGGAAGGCAAGGTTAGATTAGCATAGTTAAGTTAAAGTGGGAACAATATTTCCCGGCACACGCCCCCATAACTCTTTGTTACCTATCGTTCGTTACGGTTCGTGACCCTACAGCAGCCAAACTTTAATTACGTCTAGGGATACGAGACAACTGCTGTTCTCAATAGCGAATCACCAGTATAACCCCTTGATAAGTAATGAGCACATAAATAAAAATCTTCCTATAGGACTGAAGAATAGATACAAAATCTTATATAGATATATATTAAATAAATCTCAATAGCAAACAGATGATTATTTGGTCACAATATATCACATTAAAAATATCACTGTATCTTCCAGACATTAAATTAATATTATTATATGTATGGCTATGACAGAACAAAAATGTATAACTTAACTCCACTAGATGCTAACTCTCTGGTTCCGGATCAGCTACTCGATAACAATAACGCACAATAACGCGGGAGTCAAAACACATTGCCTTGCCCCGCGAACAATTTGCCAAAGTTACAATATTTATTATTTCAACAATGGAGCAATACATTGTGACAAGAGTAATCTTAAACTAACTTAATGAATAATTAATACATATTGATATACAAAAATAAGGTAATTATTTCTTTACATAGTAATTAAAATATGCATACAGAAGGGAATAATGGCATGCACACCCAGCAACGGACGGTCCCACGACAATTTGCCAGATACAGTTCACTCAATTATTATTCACCTCTGTTACCCACATATGATCACATATAAATCATTAGTTCCCGTGGGAAAACTGAGCACACAAAGAAATAAAACAATCATTCCCACGATACGTTGGGCCTAACGCCAACACTGTAACATGAATGTACGTTTGCATAGAACATATAAGTATATCAATATACATGCTTGTAATTTACACACAATTATAAATGTACATATTAATTTATTTACTTACGTATCTTATAGGGGTACGTAACAATGTTTTCCAAGTCTGGGGTATTTGCTTGTGATGTAGGCAGATGTTAAATATCGCTGTAAGAACCTTACACTCGGGGTCGACTTGTTGCCAGTGTCGGTACGTTATTCTGTCGTCGCCCGGTGCAGTATTCTCTGCTTTTGATAGTCTTATTTCTACTTCGCCCTCCCTAAACACAGCCACGTTGAGTTCTGCACGATCGGCTGGCGGTTCAGGGATTGCTTGGAGTGCTTGGGGGTCTTCTAGGGCTGGCCCGGGCGCCAGCATCTTTGTGAAGTGCCTTTCAACTTCCTCGCTTGAGATTTCGCATCTGGCACTCTCCCCGGCGGTGATAAGCCGGACTGCTCGCCTCCTGTTGTTCCTATATAGGCGCTGGATCGATTTACAGTCATTTACATCGATCACTGGGGGTGCTTGCCGTTCCCCGTCAGTCCGGATGCGGAAGCGTGTGTGTGTATTGCTTCAGTGATGTCTTCAAGGAGGCAGGTGAAGCCCTCCCAGTCAGGGTTCCGGAGGAGAGCTAGTAGGGGGTCGTCGTCCCAGGCTCTAGCGTCACTATGGCGAACACGTGGTAGCTTGCTTGGCTTCGATGTCGACGCACTTATTTGGCCGGTCACGACGGATCGGATCACGTAGAACAAATTAACTAGTTCTGGGATGAGTATCAGGTTAAATCTTGCTGACAACTTCACCGCAACGTGTCCTAGACTCAGACACCAAAACGAGTTGCTCAATTCCGCAACAAGTCTTCACGCCGCACACTGGCGACTTCTCCTCGAGCTGTCGTCCACCACAATGGCGTCTCCCCCTCCACCCCGCGTCCAGCATTCGCCACAGAAATTACTTATCACGAATAATATTACTTCGCGCAGTTGTGGCTAAAATGCTTTGATAAAGACTGGGTTGTAATTCTAGGGAGCTAAATATTATTACTTTCTCGTCTTAAGGTGGTAAACGAGAAATGGAGATGATTTTAGTTTTCTCCATGGCATTCACGCGTGACGGTAAATTTATTACTTGATAACAATTATAACTAAAAACTCTCGATTTGGCATTATTTGGGAGTTAGGTTATCTGTAAATAATTATCACACGGAATACTGATGATTTTAGAGAATCACATTCAATTCTCTAACACACTGGATATAAATGTGTTTAACTTGGTAGAATCTGACGCAATACTGGTGCTTGGTTACGTAAGAATTCCAGCATTATTGTACAGATACAATTATTAGTTCATGTGAACACTACTGTTAGTTAATTTTAGTTACTACAGTAATTAGTAGATTTTAGTAATAGTTTATAAGAATAATACAACAATATTGTATTAGTGTTGGAAATTTCCAACATAACTCCGGGGGGAGATTTATCGGGTCGCAGTGTAATGTTGAGTACTGACATACCCATCCCGAAGTTAGTATTAATATTAGTATGTTAGTACACACATAACGGATGTCCCGTATTTGTCAAGGACATACAAGAAACTTAAGTCTTGCAGATTTCATGTTAAATGGAACATGTTATTATGAATTATCTAAAGTTAATAACTAAGAAAGCCTACAATAAATTCTGTGACTGGTGTCGCTATGACATGTAACGTTTATGTTACTCAGTCTTAAAGTCTAGTAAACTCTCCGATACTCTAGACGAAATGATGTTATTAATAGCCTATACAACAATTTAGAATTTAAATCACACAATTTAAATAACTGAGAATCTATTGTGATGCGAATGTTCTGGGTCATGGTAACTTGTAACGATTTGTTACTTGACATCACACCGCAGTATCATCATGATTACTTAAATTGGATGGAAAGGTATTTGCTCTTGGTCAGAGCTATAATAGGCTTGTAGTTTCCGCTTGCATTGTTGAGCAGCAGCTCTAGTGGGGCGGTTGCTCGGTGGATCAGAATCGCTGTCTTCGGAAACTATTGGTGAAGCTGGTTCTGGTAAACACACTCGTTCTGCTAATTCGAGAGGTACCAACTTCTCTAAGGTTTTCAGGGTAGTTTTGCCTCGACACAAAACTTTCACTACTCTCAGGATACCTTAGTGATCTGGATGGATAGCAACAATTTTGCCTATGGGCCACTCCGACCTTGGTCCATCACTGTCAACCAATACTAGGTCTCCTGGTTTAAGTTGTACTTTATTATAAGGATTCGAAGCTCCGTAGTGGTACTCTCGTAGAGCTGTGAGGTACTCTCGAGTCCACACCTCATTCCACCTTTCAATGACTCTTGAGAGATGTTGGTAACTTTCTACTAAGTCACTCCTGGTTACATGTGAAGGGTCGACGGGGTCCTCTTCTGCTAAAGATATGAGAGGACTCAGCAGGCCTCCATGTATCAAGTGTGAGGGACTCGGAGGTTCTCTCTGTGAGAAATCATCTGACAGGTATGTTAATGGGCGGTTATTGACTCGCGCCTCGATTTCCACAACAAGTGTTTGGAGTTCGGAGTAACTAATTTTCTGTCGATGTAAGGTCTTTCTTAAACATTTTTTGACAGTTCCTATCATTCGTTCGTAGAACCCACCTTGCCAAGGGGCTCTTGGAGCTATAAATTTCCAGTGACATTGTCGTCTCTGCAGGACTGATTGTACTTCTGGATGATTCCATACTTCTCGCAGACAGGCTTCTCCTGCCACAAAATTTGAACCATTGTCTGATATCATTAGTTTGGGACAAGATCTGTGAGCTGCAAATCTGCGAAAGGCTTGGATGAAGGCTTCAGCACTCATATCTGAAGTCACTTCTAAATGTACGCCTCTGGTGGTAGCACACATAAGGAGGCAAATGTAAGCTTTCACTGGTATCTTATCTGGGTTGCCAGTGAGAAGCAAGGCTCCTGTGTAATCAACACCAGTGGTTTCAAAAGGATGAACACCAGTGGTTTCAAAAGGATGAAGATGAACCACTCTTTCTTCAGGGAGTGGTGGAGGTCCTGGGTAAGGATATACTCTAGCATCGTATCTTTTGCAGATTACACAGAATTTAATAATTGATTTGACTGTTTGACGACCTTGGGGAAGCCAGTATTTGTCTAAGGTCGGTGAGAGTGTCTAACACTCCACCATGTAAAGTACCATATTGATGGTGATGTAAAACTAGAAGTTTGGTAATGATGTGGTGACGTGGTAGAAGGATTGGATTCTTTGTATCCAGATCAATTTTTGCATGAAGCAAACGTCCTCCACACTTTAATATATTATGAGTGTTGGCATCATTCCAAATACCTAGAGACTTAGTTAATTTATCTGGAAGATTTTCATATTCGCTTCCATATGTCTTGCTGTGCACGTTTGATCCAGTAGAGGATAGGATTGGGAAACTTATGTCGGATTCCTATCTTAGCAAGAAAGTCAAACACGTGTGCTGTCACTCTTAATAACTTACTTAAGTTTGAATAATTGTGAGGATCAATAGCTAAGATTCGATGAGGTTCTGGTTCTTTCATGGGAGTGGTGATATTGGTCAATATTGGTGATATTGGACTTGTGGCTTTTGTTTGGGCCACTGACCACCAACAAGCCATGAAGGTCCATTGAACCACAGCGAAGACTTGATAAGTTGTTTCAGTGTTAATCCTCGAGATAAATAATCCGCAGGATTGTCCTTAGTAGGAACATGTCTGAATTTATATCCAGCAGACAATTCATGAATTTCCCTAACACGATTACTGATGTAGGGAGTTTTATTATTGTTGTTTCTTACCCATTGTAAGACTGCCTCATTGTCTGACCACACGACAATCTCACCAAAGTGGATATTATTGAGTGTCTTGGTCAGGCAATGAGCCAATCTTACTCCCACCAGCAATGCAGTCAACTCCATTTGAGGTAAAGATCTCTTCTTGATGGGAGCAACTCTTGCTTTAGATGTGAGCAAAATTGATTGTGCACTATTAACTAAGTAGGCTACAGTGCCATACGCTTTGCTAGAGGCATCACAAAAAACATGCAAATTTGTGGGCAAGTTTGGTCTTGAAGCATTACGAGGAAATTTCAAAACATCTAACTGATTGAAATCCGTTGAGAGTATCTGCCATTTAGCTTGTAACTCACTTGGTAATGGATCATCCCATCCCATATGTTTCTGCCAGCATTCCTGCATTAGGAGTTTGCCCCTTATTAATATAGGACTAAGTAAGCCTAAAGGGTCAAAGGTTGACTGACATACGAGAGTAATTTTCTCATGGTAAGGGATGAATTATCGGTTTGTACCGATTTGACATTCATCTCGTCAGTACTTGTGTTCCATTCCACACCTAGAACTTTTAATTGATTAGGTACCTGATAACCTGGAAACTCTTTCTCGATTATCTGGTTTAATGATTTATTATTTGAGGCCCATAATTGTAGTGGCATATTGGCTCCTAATAACTCACGATTAGCCTCATGGTAGATTTCTACCAAATTAGATTGATCATTTGTTGTTCCCTGGAAATTGTTGACATACAAGTTGTCACTAATTTCTGCCTTATAAGAGCTATTTGACTTCCTCAAATGTGTATCTAATGTTGCTTGCAATAGAAATGGGGAAGACGTCGCTCCGAATAATACTGAGGCAAAACGATATGTGATGATATCACTGTTAGGATCCAGTGGGTCCTTAATCCAGAGAAACTTAGTGTAATTACAATCCTCTTCCTGTAAACCTACTCTAAGGAAAGCTTTACTGATATCAGCAGTATAAGCAAAAATACCAGTGCGGAATCGTAATAGCACATCATGTAGCCTTTGGGTTAGGCTAGGTCCCGTTTGGAGACATTCATTCAAAGACACACTGCTTGGCTTCACTCTAGCACTACAGTTGAAGACAATACGTATTGGTGTTGTCAATGAATCTTTGACCACAGCGTGATGGGGTAAATAGTGACCTATTTTCCGGTCATCATTATCAACAATTTCGATAAATTTACTGTTGAATTGTTGTTGGATGAGTTGATGATACATGTTCAGTTTGTCTGGTTGCTTCTGTAGTCGTGTTAATTGAGACTGCAATTGTGAGGCTGCCATGAAATAATTAACTGGAAGTTGTGGATGATTCAACTTCCATGGTAGTCTCACCCAGTATTGTTTATCTTTATAGACAACTGTATCCAGATATTGCTGGTAAGTCCACATATCATCAGGGCTTGGTTGTTCAGGGACAATACCTAAAGTGTCTAAATCCCACAGACGATGTACAGGTGGATCAGACTCCTTATCTTCAGATATTTCTCTGAAGTGTAGGGGTGACTGTTCCAAGTCTAGTCACGCCACTATTATGTTGTTAGATTGTTGGTTGTTTGACGCTGGGTTTTGTTGGAAAGGCACCGGTCCAGTAAGCAGCTTGCCTCCAGCAGATGACAACAAATTCATTCCGTGTTGTCTGGTGCATCCCGTTGTAAATTTATAATAATGGTCAGCGCCTATAAGTATTCCAACATCAGTGAGGCAGTCAGAATATATTTTGTAGTCTGCTAGCCTCATGCGGTTTCGTTTAAGATATTTTGCAGTGCGAGCTAATCCTGTGACCTGCAGGTCTGTAGGAAGTTTATCTACTACTTCCGCTTGTATTGGACTAGTGGAAGATCCAAGTCTCACTAATACCTTAACCACTTGGTATTCACGAGGTCCACTATTAGTCAAGAAACCAGAAATATTCAATCTCTCACTTTTGGCAGGTTTCAATTTTAACTGCTCGACTAATTGTTGTGTAATGAAGGTTTTCTGTGATCCTTGATCAAAAAGACCTCTAGTGTTAACTTTAGATTTCCTGTTTATTAGTCTAAGTTGAGCTGTAGGCAGAGTGGTATTGTTGCCTCACTCAGTAGCAAGTACATTTATTTCCTGATGTACTTTGCAATATTGTACTGTGGTAGAATTCGTGGAATTCTCCCCAGTTGTCATGGATTGGGTAGAAGGTTTCCTACATAAGGCATAGTGATGTACACCTTTGTTGCATCTACTGCATGAACGTAGTTGCACTACACATTTTTTGGGATCATGAGAGCCCATGCACTTGGTGCACCTGTGTATTTCTTGTAACCGTTTAATCCTGGTATTAAAATTAGGATAAACAGGGCATTGGTAGGTGGCATGTCCTTGACTACAAAACAGACACCTTCTTTCTTTGGTTGACTTTGTCTCTTTAGCAGACAAGTCATTGGTTACCTCAGAAGGCGATACGGAATAAGTACCTACATTACCACTCCTCTTTCCAGTGGATGGAGCAGTCCTAGATTTATACTTACTAGACTTATTCAAAGTCGGTTTGGGTTTGACTGAAGTGTCAATATTAGGTGGTTTAGACTCAGGTTTAATCTTATCATGGGTCTTCAACCTGTTAACCGTTATTCTTAGTCCCTCGAATATTTGGTCAAGAGTGAGAAACTCGGTTTTATAGTGTGAGCAGATCTCTTCTAAGATATTTCGAGGTAATTTCCTCTGCAAAAGTAACTTGATTGACCATTCTGAGGCTGGTATATCAACTTTAGTACCTAAGGCTTTCACAAGAGACTCTACTTCGTCTGAAGCTTTGAAGTGAGTCTGGTCTGCTATTTGGTGCATTCAGATCTAGCAACTGGTAATAAAGGTTAGCTATACTCAACTCTTTGTTGCAATAGTTCAACTTCAACAGTTTTTTAGCTTCCTCATAATTACTCTCAGTGAGAGTTAGGTTATGTATGACCTTTTTAGCCTCTCCTTTGAGAAGACTAAGTAGGTATGAGAATTTAGAAATCTTGTCAAGAGACGGTTTCTTATGTATATGAACTTTAAATGAAGTCCAAAAATTGTCCCAATTTTCTGTATCCAGCCCTGTAAATGTAGGTAAGTCTAAAGTAGGCAAACGAATCTCTGGTAATTGGTTACTGAATTGAGACATAGCATTATTTGTATTGGGTTTAGATTGTGTTGCTAGATTGGATAGCATGTAAAGTTTATCTTGAGTCTCATCTTCATACTGGGAAATACTGTATTTATTAAAAATACTACTCATCTCTTCATCACTATCTGTTATTTGACCTGTCTCAGTTTTTAATGGACCTATCCTTTCCCTAGTCTTAGTACGATATAACTGAAAAAACCCTTTAGGATTTGTCTTTGCTTGCCCTGCTATGGGAACTTCATAGTTTCTTTTTGCTTTCCTTATCTCTTTTTTAACATTTCTAACCAGTTGTACGAATTCCTGTTCTAAAGTGACCTCCCCATTTTTAATCCATTTGTACCAAGCTCTCTTTTTACCTATAAGATTCTTCAAATTCTTTGTTATCCACTTTGGGTCATTAGTATTCGATCTATTCAATTTGTATGGTATACTACGTTCCTGTGCTCTGTTTAGAATATTCTTAAATAAGTTATATATTGAATCCACATCGAAATCCCCATTTAAGTCACCTATCGCTGGGTTCATATCTCGCTCCAAGACCGGCCCACACCCCATACCCAAGACTTTCCAATCAATTTGACCCAAAAAATTTCTTAGGCTATTAAAATCAGCTTTTCGAAAATCTGGCACTTTAACAGAATTTTCTCCTACTGGTCTATTCCATTCTATGCTAAATCTGATTTCTTTGTGATCACTGTTCCCTAGCTCACTCCCTATTTCGATGTCATTAATTTGTGTTTCCCTGTTAGTTAACACTAAATCTAAAATATTATTTTCCCGTGTTGGTTCCTTAATGTGTTGCGTAAGAAAGCAATCGTCAATTAATTCTAGAAAATCTTCTGCTTCACTATTCCCTGTTTTGTTCAACCAGTTTATTCCGCTAAAATTAAAGTCACCCATGACATAAATACTGTTAGATCCAGATGCTCTAGATATTTCATCCCATAGGTGCTTTGCTTCCATTCTGTCTAAATTTGGTGGCCTATATATAGCTCCTATTATAATATTATTAGCTTTTTCGTTAATTCTATCCAAATCGTTTCTATGTGGCTCAGTTTTGATTCCCTCTTTGAGACTACATTTCAAATTGTCCCTAACATATATGGCTACTCCACCTCCTCGTCTAATATATCTATGTGTGAAATAGTTTAAATCCATTTATTTTATATTCAGCTAATAGTTCTCTATTTTCTACATTCATCCACGTTTCGGTAAGTGCAATAATATCTATTTTTTCTGTGTAGACAAGAGCATTTAATTCGTTAATTTTATTTCTTAGACTTCTACTGTTAGTGTAATATACCCTAAGTGAATTGTTATTTTGACGCCCTTCTCTTTCCCTGATCATTTTGCCAATTCCTTTCTCCCACAAACACATACTTTTATTACCTCCTTCCTCCAAATCAATTCCCATACCTCTATCTACTAACAGTTTAAACCCAAACAAACACCTCTAACCACTTCTTCCAACGAGTTCGCAACAGCAACAACCCCAGCTCTCGATTGATGCACCCCATCACGAGCATACATTTCATTTCTTCCATAGAAGTGTTCCCAGTTGTCTATGAAAAATATTGCATTTGATTTGCAATATCTTTCCAGCCGGCAATTGACACCAAGTGCCCTGGATATCCATTCATTTCCCACTCCCTTTCTTGGAAGAATGCCACATATGATCGGGATTCCTCCCGTGCTCCTAACTAATTCTATGGCTGTTTTAAAACCTCAGAATCAGTTCCTTACTCCTAACTCGACGAACATCATTTCCTCCCACGCTAATGCAAATAATGGGATTGTTCCCATTTCCAGCCATAATATCATTCATGTTGTTTATAATATCACCAATGCCAGCTCCGGGATAGCAAACCCTTAACCTGTTCCCCCTATCTCTAGCACAAAACGTTCTATCCAAATACCTTACCTGGGAATCTCCCACAACTAAGGTTTGCTTAGGTACTTCCTTTACTCTCTGAGGGGCCTGCGCTTCTTTGCTCTTCGTTGCTTTCCCTTTTGCGCGATCCGCAGTCTCACCACAGCACTCGTCCTCCAAAACGTCAAATGAATTAGAAGTTGCTATGGCGTTTGAAGGCGGCTTTATCAAAGTCTTCTTAAGGCCCCGGTCTTTCACAACTCTCCACAACGAGGTCCCTTTACTACTGGTCTCCTCCTTCGTTACTTCTCGTTGTTCTTTCAGCTGACGCATCCCCTCCCGCAGAGAGTCCAACTCTGTCCTCAGGGCTCCCACTAGAGTCACCAGGTCCTTCACTACAACTTCCATATTGCTATGATAATATAACAACACTCAGGAGCTCCGGTTAACACACCCTCTCACTGAGACTATCTGCGCCTGACTGAGACTATCTGCGCCTGACTGATACATGAGGTGAAAGTAGCAATGACTTGGTGTGACTTAGGCTAACCTATGTGTTACGCTGTTGGTAGACACAATTAATTAAAATGGTTAGTCTAGACTACTTCACACAGTGATTAGTTATTACTAATTAGTATTTATATTTATATTTTATGTTTATCTGGTTCGATAAGGACCATAATGTGGGACATTTGGGGCTTGACTCTGTTTATTTAATTATTAAAGTAATGAAAGCAATTACGAAGGACCACCTGCTTTTATAGTAAAGAGGGAAACTAATAAAATGTGATCATTAGAAATTCCTGGAAGAACCAGTGACTATGGATAAATATTAGGAAATATAATCACTTGAGTAATTAATGGGCTATATAAATAATTTACTAGAATCAAAGCCTCAAACACCTACATTGGGGGGTTATTGCTAGAACTTCTTATATGTCTAGGAACTAGTGTGGTTCTTACACCAGTTCATTGTGTAATAACCTAATCTTCTGACCAATTAAAGAATCAATAGAAAATTTATCACTAATAAGAATATAGATCATCAATATCAGAAATTAATCATTATAATAAACACGTATTATCTCCAGTGTACAGCATTCTATAAATGATAACTAAAATACTGATAATTTGAATAATTAAAGAAATACGAAAAGTCTTAGCTTGAAGACGTTTTCAAAGACATCAGTTATGAATCATCCTCGGGATCTCCGGAATTCCTCGTAGAACGCTGGGAGATGAATAACACGGGTAAAGTAGCAGCTCGTGGATGCCTCACACGCTAGCTGTAATGTAAGGGATATTACATAGCAATGTACTAGGCTACTAAATATCTATATTCAAGAAAATGGAAATAAATAAATCTAGAATACTAACATGGGTTTTGTTTAAGTTGCTCGACGTAACGACAAGCTACCCTGCCATATACAATCTCTAATGATGCATCAAAAGGGAGTTATATATACTTAGCTAATAGGGTACTGAATAAGTTGAAGCTTGCCGAAACCGCATCCCAGGCTCTAGCGTCACAATGGCGAACACATGGTAGCTAGCTTGGCTTGGATGTCGACGCGCTTATTTGGCCGGTCACGACGGATCACATAGAACAAATTAACTAGTTCTGGTATGAGTATCAGGTTAAATCTTGCTGACAACTTCACCGCAACGTGCCCTAGACTCTGACACCAAAACGAGTTGCTCAATTCCGCAACAAGTCTTCACGCCGCACACTGTCGACTTCTCCTCGAGCTGTCGTCCACCACAATGGCGTTTCCCTCTCCACCCCGCGTCCCGCATTTGCCACAGAAATTATTTATCACGAATAATATTACTTCGCGAATAATATTACTTCGCGCAGTTGTGGCTAAAATGCTTTGATAAAGACTGGGTTGTAATTCTAGGGAGCTAAATATTATTACTTTCTCGTCTTACGGTGGTAAACGAGAAATGGAGATGATTTTAGTTTTCTCCATGGCATTCACGCGTGACGGTAAATTTATTACTTGATAACAATTATAACTAAAAAACTCTCGATTTGGCATTATTTGGGAGTTAGGTTATCTGTAAATAATTATCACACGGAATACTGATGATTTTAGAGAATCACATTCAATTCTCTAACACACTGGATATAAATGTGTTTAACTTGGTAGATTCTGACGCAATACTGGTGCTTGGTTACGTAAGAATTCCAGCATTATTGTACAGATACAATTATTAGTTCATGTGAACACTACTGTTAGTTAATTTTAGTTACTACAGTAATTAGTAGATTTTAGTAATAGTTTATAAGAATAATACAACAATATTGTATTAGTGTTGGAAATTTCCAATCGACAGGGCCGGTGAAGGTATTGGGCTGCGGGGCGTCGGAGATAAGCTGGCTGAGGCGATTACCAGTGGTGCAGGCGCCTCAGCAGAGCTGGAGATGACAGCAGGGGTCGGGTCGTCAGGGCTGGGTGGTGGTACTTGGCCAGGGTGTCGTCGTTCGTCGTCTGGTGGTGGGTCAGGCTGTCGTTGCACCCTGTCTAGTGCAGGCTGCCTGGCGGGAGTGCGACTCTCTGTAGCTCATTATGCCAATTTTCGAATTGCACGAGAACCCGCAGCCGCGGGTACCACACTGGAACCACAAGGGGCGGTCGTCCAGGGTCCTACCCAGCAAACATTTTCACGTTTTTAAAACGTTCTAAAAACGACATTTCATTGTTTTCAGCACGTTTATAATTACGTTTTAAAAATGTTTTTTGAGAATTTTTTTATACGACCTTAGAACGTAAATAAATAACATTTAAAAAAACCTTTTTATAATCTTTTAATTACCTACATTAAAACATTTAGGGTAAATCAGGGTATAATAATTTTTTAAATTATATCTGAAATAGAAAGGGAGAGAAAGAAAGAAGACATATCTGAGAAAGAAATGGACATCCTATATATGTACGTGTAAATTACAAATAAATAGGGTACAAAAAGAGAATTAAAATATTATATTTATTTAAGATTGAGTAATACAACATAATATATGTAATAGCTCGAAATATATAGACTATATCTATAATAGAATAAAAAAGTAAAAATCTATATAAGCAATATGTGAACACAATAGATTTCGTGATCAAGCAGCCTGTGATTCATGTCATGCTGAGTGAGATCAGCCTGACATTACAAGCAGTTATTGTTACTTAAAACTAAAACAAGTAAAATTTCCCGAGTATACATATAACATTATAGTTTTTCTGTGACTAAAAATAAAAATCTATAAATCAAAAGTTTAGGACTAATTAACTAAAAATAAAAATCTACAAGTGAATGTAAACACAGTCAAGTATAATATTCATGTAGAAAGAGAAAGAAAGAGAAAGAGAAAAAGAAAGAGAAAGAAAGAAAGAAAAAGAAAGATAGAAAGAAAAGAGACAAAATATATATTATTCAAGAGAACTTGACAATTAAGCACCTTCAAACAATTCATGATCAAGCAGGCTGTGATTCATGTCATGCTGAGATCAGTCTGACGTCACAAGCAGTTATTGTTACTTAAAACTAAAACAAGTAAAATTTCCTGAGTATACACTATATACTATATAACATAACACTATAGTTTTTCTATGACTAAAAATACAAATTATAAATCATTTATTCAAATGTTAGCACCATGCAAGAAGAGAGGAGACAGAACAAAATTAAGGCAAGGGGAGAGAAGACAGAATAGAAACAACAGAGAGGGGAGAGAGAAATGAGAGAACATTGAAGAGAAGGGGAAGAGAAAGACAAGATAAGAAAAAGATACAAGATAAAAACGACGCAAGTGAATTCCACAAATGTAAAAAGTAAAGGAAGAGAGAAGCTAGAAGAGACAGAAAACGAGAGGTGTTAGAAGAGAGGAGGAAAGGAGAGATAAAAAGAGACAAGAAAAACAGGAGAGAAACGTAAAAGAAATTAAAAAAAAAGGGACATTTGTGAGGAGAAAATAAAGAGACCAGAGAAGACCATATATCAAGAGTGAGGATAAACACTTAATTGTGAATTTTCTTAGTAGACATCCTCTGCCTCTTGTTGCCCCTCTTGTATACGAATCGTACTTGCAAGTTTTCCCTGAAAAGATATTAACAAAATTAATTAATATTTATTTGTTTATATAAATTACACACACACAAATATATATATATATATTTGATATATGTATATATATATATATATATATATATGTATATATATATATATATATGTATATATATATATATGTATATATATATATATATGTATATATATATATATATATATATATGTATATATATATATATATATGTATATATATATATATATATGTATATATATATATATATATATGTATATATATATATATATATATGTATATATATATATATATGTATATATATGCGGAAAATCCACAGAGAAATATGAAATGAGGTGAACGTTTCGGCTTTGTTAAAGCCTTTGTCAACACCAGACTGATTGAGTCTGGTGTTGACAAAGGCTTTAACAAAGCCGAAACGTTCACCTCATTTCATATTTCTCTGTGGATTTTCCGCATAAAATGATCAGTGTTTTGTGATCGTCAATTGCATGTATATATATATATATATATATATATGAGGGAAGGGGATGTTCCCTCCATGCTGGATATTATATTTACCAGGAAAGAGGAGAGATTTATCATTCAGTACCTCCCTCCCTTGGGTAAAAGTGACCATGTCTTTTTGGGACTAAAGTATGCAATGCATTATAATCTGGAAGAAAATGAGCTTGAAGCAGTTGAAAAACCTGATTTGTGGAAAGGTCATAATGGGGAACTCAGATATTTCCTTAAGGAATTTGACAGAAACACTTGCTGTTAAGACATTAGGACATCTTCGGACATTAGGACATCTTCAGAACGAGTGGATTTACAGGTCGAGAACTGGACATAAATAGGCAGGAGAGAATGGTGGAGTGAGGCGAGGTACAATACGTGGACACTGCAGAGGGCCTATTGGCCCATCCGATGCAGCAACCACACACAGGCCCAAACATAGATTGGGAGATGGCTTCTTCAATAATGAATTGTAAAAGTACTTATAACAGAAACATAATTGGATCTGCTTTGATACAGATCACAAAAGAAAGTAAATTGAACATTAGCAGCGGTTTATATAACTTAGATCCATTTTTAATAGATCAATTAAAGGGCGATTTAAGTAGGATCATTGGAACACATTTGTCTCACTAATTCATTGTAAATATTTACTATTTTTATGCTATGATTATCCATGTTTGGGCCTGTGTGTGGTTCCTGCATCGGAAAAATTCTTGTTTCAATTTTCCTCCGTGGTCTGACACTGACTATCTATCTATCTATATATATATATATATATATAATATATATATATATATATATATATATATAATGTCGTATTTAGTAGCCAGAATGCACTTCTCAGCCTACTATGCAAGGCCCGATTTGCCTAATAAGCCAAGTTTTCATGAATTAATATATTTTCTCTAATTTTTTTCTTATGAAAAGATAAAGCTACCCATTTCATTATATATGAGGTCAATTTTTTTTATTGGAGGTAAAATTAACGTAGATATATGACCGAACCTAACCAACCCTACCTAACCTAACCTATCTTTATAGGTTAGGTTGCGTTAGATAGCCGAAAAAGTTAGGTTAGGTAGGTTAGGTAATCGAAAAACAATTATTTCATGAAAACTTGGCTTATTAGGCAAATCAGGCCTTGCATTGTAGGCTGAGAAGTGTGTTCTGGCTACTAGGTACGATATATATATATATATATATATATATATATATATATATATATATATATATATATATATATATATATATATATATATATATATATATATAACAGATAATTAGTGAAAACAAAAAAAATTTAAATTATTTTACCTTGTACCTAGATCCACCAGGCCTGTTTGGAGCATGTTTAAGTACTTCAGAAATTTGAAAGGTCACGTCTTCCACCTTAACTTGCGGATGTGCGTTGATAGATGATTCTGTAAAATTAACAGTTATTTATATAACAAATTCTGTATAACAATAATATTCTGTAAAATTAAAAGTAATTTACACATCAGATAAAACTCTCCAGAGATGGTGATACACAACATATAAAAGACAAGTTTCAGAACAAGATATGCATTTAGGAATAAGGTTTCGTACATGTAGGTAGCACATGAGAAAAAAAAGTGGAAGGTGATCAAGTTTATATTAACAAGTTAACGGCTTTATTGAGGCTTTGCAAGAATGAAAAAATATTACTAATATAATCTCACCGACCAATGAATTGTACGTTGTTTAAAAGTCAATTATTTACATTATTATTATTATTTAATACTAATGATATAAAAATGCATTTTGCAATCTACTATTTATGCAAGTATTAACCACAGGATCATGAAATAAACTGCAAAATACTGTAAAGGATAAACCAATTAAGTTTACTTTTTCCCATAGCTAAGTCAGTCAGTTCTACAGTACTAGCAGCAGAGAACAATTATGACCAACCTCTATTAAATGAAACAATCTTAAGAGCAAGTGATAGAAATATAATCATTTATACTTAATGTACACTTAATTTGAACTTAAAATTTTAATTTTTTAGTGAATTTTAAATAAAAAAAAATTATTTAATTTTTTTGTTACTTACTTAAAATAACATTATATAGTTCTTGTTTTTCTAGAAATGCTAATTTCTTCTTTTGTCCTTTTAGGCTGTATAATGGCCGAAGGCCGTTTGTTCCTATCTTCTTCATCATTCTTCGAACCATAGTTGCACAATCAGACCCACGTACACTGGTTAAAAGCAACACCTAAAAGCAACAACAAAAATGTAGTACACTAGTAATTTTGATATATGTATGTATGTATGTATGTATGTATGTATGTATGTATGTATGTATGTATGTGTGTATGTATGTATGTGTATGTATACATATATATATATATATATATATATATATATATATATATATATATATATATATATATATATATATATATATTGGTGTATACTGGCAGCAGGTTTTCTTTCAAACATGTTTCATTGAATATGACCGCATATTCTGTATTTATTATTTTCTGGTTTAGGGCTTCTATCCCCTAACTATTTTCTTAGCATCAGGGCTTAATTGAAATAGGAGTTCTCCAAAACTCATTTTCGTACTTTTAAGGTGAAGAAAAGAAGTGATTTACTATAGAGTGTATTACACTTATTTATATAATTTGCACGACGTTTCGAACCTCCATGGTTCATTCTCAAGTGAACAGATCTTACAATACTCTTAGAGAGTTCTCTGAGAGTTAGTTCTCTTAGAGAGAACAACAAGAGAAAACAAGAGAAATGTTTCTAACAAGAGAAATGTTGAACAAGAATACTTGCATAATAGACAAAACCCAAGATGCAAGAAGATTACAAATTCTTGAGGCAATTCACATAAGAATAGAGCGACCTACCATGAACACCCAAATCACGGAACTATTTACTCTACCTACCATGAGAGTAAGGACAAGACAAGAACATATCGATGCCAACACAGAAGACAATGTCCAACATAACATGCCAATTACACTGGATTAATCTTTGTTTAGATAGGAGATGCCTCGTATGGGCCAATAAGCCTTCTGCAGCCTCTATGTTTCACCTCACATTTATCCCTTATGTATCCCCCCATGTTTTCACCTTCATTGTATTATCACCTGACCCAGTGCGGGTATAAAATCAACTAGTATTGTAAGATCTGTTCACTTGAGAATGAACCATGGAGGTTCGAAACGTCGTGCAAATTATATAAATAAGTGTAATACACTCTATAGTAAATCACTTCTTTTCTTCACCTTAAAAGTACGAAAATGAGTTTTGGAGAACTCCTATTTCAATTAAGCCCTGATGCTAAGAAAATAGTTAGAGGGATAGAAGCCCTAAACCAGAAAATAATAAATACAGAATATGCGGTCATATTCAATGAAACATATATATATATATATATATATATAAATATATATATATATATATATATATATATATATATATATATATATATTATTAAATATGACCGAAAAAGTAAGATTAATAATTCTAACACGAATTTTCTCAATCTTTCGTACATTACGCTTCACTGTTGGAGGTAAATCAAAAATCACTTCTCCAAAATTCATTTTTATTTCTAGTCTGACGCGACACGGGCGCGTTTCGTAAAACTTATTACATTTTCAAAGACTTCACAAATACACAACTGATTAGAACTTACGTCTCTCTGATATTATATCTACATTTGAGTGAGGTGGGAAGGGTGATGTGGCATTAACACAAGACAGAACAGGAGGGGATATTAATAGGGTATTAAAAGTATCAACACAAGACAGAACAGAAACAATGGGTATTGAATAGAAGTGTTTGTAGAAAGCCTATTGGTCCATATTTCTTGATGCTTCTATATTGGAGCGGAGTCTTGAGGTGGGTAGAATATAGTTGTGCAATAATTGGCTGTTGATTGCTGGTGTTGACTTCTTGATGTGTAGTGCCTCGCAAACGTCAAGCCGCCTGCTATCGCTGTATCTATCGATGATTTCTGTGTTGTTTACTAGGATTTCTCTGGCGATGGTTTGGTTATGGGAAGAGATTATATGTTCCTTAATGGAGCCCTGTTGCTTATGCATCGTTAAACGCCTAGAAAGAGATGTTGTTGTCTTGCCTATATACTGGGTTTTTTGGAGCTTACAGTCCCCAAGTGGGCATTTGAAGGCATAGACGACGTTAGTCTCTTTTAAAGCGTTCTGTTTTGTGTCTGGAGAGTTTCTCATGAGTAGGCTGGCCGTTTTTCTGGTTTTATAGTAAATCGTCAGTTGTATCCTCTGATTTTTGTCTGTAGGGATAACGTTTCTATTAACAATATCTTTCAGGACCCTTTCCTCCGTTTTATGAGCTGTGGAAAAGAAGTTCCTGTAAAATAGTCTAATAGGGGGTATAGGTGTTGTGTTAGTTGTCTCTTCAGAGGTTGCATGGCTTTTCACTTTCCTTCTTATGATGTCTTCGATGAAACCATTGGAGAAGCCGTTATTGACTAGGACCTGCCTTACCCTACAGAGTTCTTCGTCGACTTGCTTCCATTCTGAGCTGTGGCTGAGAGCACGGTCGACGTATGCGTTAACAACACTCCTCTTGTACCTGTCGGGGCAGTCGCTGTTGGCATTTAGGCACATTCCTATGTTTGTTTCCTTAGTGTAGACTGCAGTGTGGAAACCTCCGCCCTTTTCCATGACTGTTACATCTAGAAAAGGCAGCTTCCCATCCTTTTCCGTCTCGTAAGTGAAACGCAGCACGGAACTCTGCTCAAATGCCTCCTTCAGCTCCTGCAGATGTCTGACATCAGGTACCTGTGTAAAAATGTCGTCAACATACCTGCAGTATATGGCCGGTTTCAAGTTCATGTCGACTAAGACTTTTTGCTCGATGGTACCCATGTAGAAGTTTGCAAACAGGACACCTAGGGGAGAACCCATGGCGACCCCATCTACTTGCTTATACATGTGCCCATCCGGGCTCAAGAAGGGTGCCTCTTTAGTACAAGCTTGGAGTAGTTTCCTCAGAATACTTTCTGGCATGTCAAGAGGAGTACAGGCTGGATCACGATACACTCTGTCGGCTATCATTCCGATTGTCTCGTCCACAGGTACGTTGGTAAACAGCGATTCTACGTCCAACGAGGCTCTTATCCCTGTTTACCAACGTACCTGTGGACGAGACAATCGGAATGATAGCCGACAGAGTGTATCGTGATCCAGCCTGTACTCCTCTTGACATGCCAGAAAGTATTCTGAGGAAACTACTCCAAGCTTGTACTAAAGAGGCACCCTTCTTGAGCCCGGATGGGCACATGTATAAGCAAGTAGATGGGGTCGCCATGGGTTCTCCCCTAGGTGTCCTGTTTGCAAACTTCTACATGGGTACCATCGAGCAAAAAGTCTTAGTCGACATGAACTTGAAACCGGCCATATACTGCAGGTATGTTGACGACATTTTTACACAGGTACCTGATGTCAGACATCTGGAGGAGCTGAAGGAGGCATTTGAGCAGAGTTCCGTGCTGCGTTTCACTTACGAGACGGAAAAGGATGGGAAGCTGCCTTTTCTAGATGTAACAGTCATGGAAAAGGGCGGAGGTTTCCACACTGCAGTCTATACTAAGGAAACAAACATAGGAATGTGCCTAAATGCCAACAGCGACTGCCCCGACAGGTACAAGAGGAGTGTTGTTAACGCATACGTCGACCGTGCTCTCAGCCACAGCTCAGAATGGAAGCAAGTCGACGAAGAACTCTGTAGGGTAAGGCAGGTCCTAGTCAATAACGGCTTCTCCAATGGTTTCATCGAAGACATCATAAGAAGGAAAGTGAAAAGCCATGCAACCTCTGAAGAGACAACTAACACAACACCTATACCCCCTATTAGACTATTTTACAGGAACTTCTTTTCCACAGCTCATAAAACGGAGGAAAGGGTCCTGAAAGATATTGTTAATAGAAACGTTATCCCTACAGACAAAAATCAGAGGATACAACTGACGATTTACTATAAAACCAGAAAAACGGCCAGCCTACTCATGAGAAACTCTCCAGACACAAAACAGAACGCTTTAAAAGAGACTAACGTCGTCTATGCCTTCAAATGCCCACTTGGGGACTGTAAGCTCCAAAAAACCCAGTATATAGGCAAGACAACAACATCTCTTTCTAGGCGTTTAACGATGCATAAGCAACAGGGCTCCATTAAGGAACATATAATCTCTTCCCATAACCAAACCATCGCCAGAGAAATCCTAGTAAACAACACAGAAATCATCGATAGATACAGCGATAGCAGGCGGCTTGACGTTTGCGAGGCACTACACATCAAGAAGTCAACACCAGCAATCAACAGCCAATTATTGCACAACTATATTCTACCCACCTCAAGACTCCGCTCCAATATAGAAGCATCAAGAAATATGGACCAATAGGCTTTCTACAAACACTTCTATTCAATACCCATTGTTTCTGTTCTGTCTTGTGTTGATACTTTTAATACCCTAGTAATATCCCCTCCTGTTCTGTCTTGTGTTAATGCCACATCACCCTTCCCACCTCACTCAAATGTAGATATAATATCAGAGAGACGTAAGTTCTAATCAGTTGTGTATTTGTGAAGTCTTTGAAAATGTAATAAGTTTTACGAAACGCGCCCGTGTCGCGTCAGACTAGAAATAAAAATGAATTTTGGAGAAGTGATTTTTGATTTACCTCCAACAGTGAAGCGTAATGTACGAAAGATTGAGAAAATTCGTGTTAGAATTATTAATCTTACTTTTTCGGTCATATTTAATAATATATGTCTACAGGAAAGACTGCTACCAAAATATACTAATATATATATATATATATATATATATATATATATATATATATATATATATATATATATATATTTATATATATATATATATATATATATATATCATAACTTATGATAAGGCATCTTATCATAAATAACATCTCAACAAAAATCACATCATTCTAGGAGGTGATTTCAATATTGACCTGGGTCTACAAAATAACCCTCTAGTTGACTATTTCCATAACAGCATGTAATCCTCTATGATAATCCCCACAATCACCAAGCACTAGACCAAAGTTCTCAAGTCAAGCCTAGCCTCGGGCCGGGCTTGGGGAGTAGAAGAACTCCCAGACCCCCATCAAGCAGATAAGTGTGTGTGTTATGAAGAGATACATCTCAACGACTAACAAAATTAGCAAGAGAAATATAGTCGTTGAAATGTAAGCCTCATCCTAACCATACACTCAAGACCTTGAGAAAGCACTCAGGAGAGTGTGAAAGACTCTGTGTTAATATTACATAATTTACAAATACATAAGTGTTATATTTTATCCTATCCTATATAAACAAGATTATATCATTATTCTTATTATTTAGCAATTTTATCTTTTCTGCATGAACTATCAAAAAATTTTAATTAGAAAATTAGCAAATATCTGTAATATTTAAGATGAAAAATTGAAGGAAACATTACTGTTAAAATACCACTTACAAATTTTGTTCTGAAACTCGATTCCGCTAACTTCCTATTGAGAACATTAAGATCACCTTCTGCAGCAATAGGATTTGGTATTAGATCTTCTATGATCTTGTCTGTTTCTTTTGTAGTCAAAGTTGCTTTCAATATCTTCACATCACTTTTCAGTTCATTCACATCACTTTTCAGTTCATTCACTTCAGTGTATATGGCCTGCAACATGTTACCTGGAAATTTATACAGTATATAGAAAGTGTACATGCTATTATATTACATATCTTGAATGTACATTTAAAATAAAAGCATTATAAAGTATATTTTAAAATAACTGACACTGAGAAAGCACCCAAAAAGTACCCAGCAAACATTTTCATGTTTTTAAAACATCCTAAAAACGACATTTCATTGTTTTCAGCACGTTTATAATTACGTTTAGAAAAGGTTTTTTGAGAACTTTTATATACGACCTTAGAACGTAAATAATTAACATTTCTAAAAACTTTTTTATAATCTTTTAATTACCTACATTAAAACGTTTAGGGTAAATTAGGGTATAATAATTTTTTAATTCATATCTGAAATAGAAAGGGAGAGAAAGAAAGAAGACATATCTGAGAAAGAAATGGACATCCTATATATGTATGTGCAAATTACAAATAAATAGGGTACAAAAAGAGAATTAAAATATTATATTTATTTAATTAAGAATGAGTAATACAACAAAATATATGTAATAGCTCGAAATATATAGA
>NC_091191.1:20598406-20763406 GCF_040958095.1 Procambarus clarkii | reverse complement strand
GCCATGTTATGGAATGTGGAACAGGAGAACATAGACCCCCACACAACCTATACATTATGTGAGAAATCTTTAAAGAATTCTGATAAAGAAAGAGATCTAGGGGTGGTTCTAGATAGAAAACTATCACCTGAGGACCACATAAAGAATATTGTGCGAGGAGCCTATGCTACGCTTTCTAACTTTAGAATTGCGTTTAAATACATGGATGGTGATATACTAAAGAAATTGTTCATGACTTTTGTTACGCCAAAGCTAGAATATGCAGCTGTTGTGTGGTGCCCAACAACAGAAGTTGGCCCATATCTTAAGAAGCACATCAACAAACTGGAAAAGGTGCAAAGACATGCTACTAAGTGGCTCCCAGAACTGAAGGGCAAGAGCTACGAGGAGACGTTAGAGGCATTAAATATGCCAAAACTAAAAGACAGAAGAGGTGATATGATCACTACATACAAAATAGTAACAGGAATTGATAAAATCGACAGGGAAGATTTCCTGAGACCTGGAACTTCAAGAACAGGAGGTCATAGATTGAAACTAGCTTAACACAGATGCTAAAGAAATATAAGAAAATTCACTTTCGCAAATAGAGTGGTAGACGGTTGGAACAAGTTAGGTGAGAAGGTGGTGGAGGCCAAGACTGTCAGTAGTTTCAAAGCGTTATATGACAAAGAGTGCTGGGAAGACGGTCTCATCCTTTAACTACACTTAGGTAATTACACACACACACACACACATACATATTATATTATATATATATATATATATATATATATATATATATATATATATATATATATATATATATATATATATATATGTCGTACCTAGTCGCCAGAACGCACTTTTCAGCCTACTATGCAAGGCCCGAGTTGCCTAATAAGCCAAGTTTTCATGAATTAATATATTTTCTCTATTTTTTTTCTTATGAAATGATAAAGCTATCCATTTCATTATGTATGAGGTCAATTCTTTTTTTATTGGAGTTAAAATTAATAGAGATATATGACGGAACCTAACCTATCTTTATAGGTTAGGTTAGGTAGCTGAAAATGTTAGGTTAGGTAGTCGAAAAAACATTAATTCAAGAAAACTTGGCTTATTAGGCAAATCGGGCCTTGCATAGTAGGCTGAGATGTGCGTTCTGGCTACTAGGTACGACACATTATATATATATTTATATATATATATATATATATATATATATATATATATGTATATATATATATATATATATATATATATATATATATACATATATATATATATATATATATATATATATATATATATATCGGACAATTAGTAAAAAAAAAAAAAAAAAAAAATTAAATTATTTTACCTTGTACCTAGATCCACCAGGCCTGTTTGGTGCCTGTTTCAGTACTTCAGACATCTGGAAGGTCACATCCTCCTCCTCAACTTGTGGATGTGCGTTGATAGATGATTCTGTAAAATTAAGTTATTTATATAATAATAAATTCAGTATAACAATAATATTCTGTAAAATTAAAAGTAATTTATACATCAATCAGATAAAACTCTCCAGAGATGGTGATACACAACATATAAAGGACAAGCTTCAGAACAAAATATGCATCTAGGAATAAGGTTTTGTACATGTAGGTAGCACATGAGAAAATAAGTGGAAGGTGATCAAGTTTATATTAACATGTTAATGACTTTGTTAAGGCTTTGCAAGAATGAAAAAATATTAATAATATAATATCACTTACCAATTAATTGTACATCATTTATAAGTCAATTATTTGCATTATTATTATTCAATACTAATGATATAAAAATGCATTTTGTAATCTACTATTTATGCAAGTATTAAGCACAGGATCATGAAATAAACTGCAAAATACTGTAATGGATAAACCAATTAATTTTACTTTAATTTTAAACTTTATATTATTTTAATTTTAAACTTTATATATATATATATATATATATATATATATATATATATATATATATATATATATATATATATATATATATATATATATATTAGTTGATTTTATACCCGCATTAGGTCAGGTGATAATACAATGAAGGTGAAAACATGGGGGGATACATAAGGGATAAACATAGGGGCTGCAGAAGGCTTATTGGCCCATACGAGGCATCTCCTATCTAAACACAAAGATTAATCCAGTGTAATTGGCCTGTTATGTTGTAACATAACATATATATATATATATATATATATATATATATATATATATATATATATATATATATATATATATATATATATATATGTCGTACCTAATAGCCAGAACGCACTTCTCAGCCTACTATTCAAGGCCCGATTTGCCTAATAAGCCAAGTTTTCATGAATTAATGTTTTTTCGTCTACCTAACCTACCTAACCTAACCTAACCTAGCTTTTTTTGGCTACCTAACCTAACCTTACCTATAAATATAGGTTAGGTTAGGTTAGGTTAGGTAGGGTTGGTTAGGTTCGGTCATATATCTACGTTAATTTTAACTCCAATAAAAAAAAATTGACCTCATACATAGAGAAAAGGGTTGCTTTATCATTTCATAAGAAAAAAATTATAGTAAATATATTAATTCAGGAAAACTTGGCTTATTAGGCAAATCGGGCCTTGAATAGTAGGCTGAGAAGTGAGTTCTGGCTACTAGGTACGACATATATATATATATATATATATATATATATATGTATGCCATATACATATATATGCTATGTTGTATGCTACAACTTGGCTGATAATAAAGCCATTCACAACTGCAGGCCTAATAAAAAAAGGAGGTGGCATAGCAATATCTTACAAAGATACCTTCATCTGCAATAGTCTCATTAGTAATAGAGACGACTATTGTGAATATACCTTTGCCAAGTTCTCCAGTAAATCCCTTAAATCCTCCTTGACTATAAGTGCCATCTATAGATTTCCCAATACCGACATAGCTTCATTCTCAGATAACGTAAGGAATCTTATCATAAATAACAATCTCAACAAAAATCAAACCAACTTAGTGGTTTGTAATGGTGAACAAAACATGCAGATACTTATATATAACCTGTGAATAGAGTGTAATAACACCAAAACTATTTGTTTATTGTTTTATGACCATAATAATTGAATCACTAATATGATTCACTAATATATAATCCTAATAATAATCACTAATATATAATCCATTGAGCATGCTGCATCTCTTTCAGTCTCTTTGCAATTTGAACAAGAGGGTTTTTAATTGATCGAACCATATTCTTAAAGTAAAGTAAATGAGATGTATTCCATATTTTGCAAAATATACGATGAAGGCACACAAACATTCATACCAAAACTGAAGGGCAGGATTTATGAGGAGACATTAGAGGCATTAAATATTCCAAACTAGAAGACAGAAGGAAAAGAGGAGATATGATCACTACGTACAAAACAGTAACAGGAATTGATAAACTTGATAGGGAAGATTTCCCGAGACCTGGAATTTCAAGAACAAGAGGTTATAGATTTAAACGAACTAAACAAAGATGCCGAAGAAATGTAAGACAATTCACTTTTGCAAACAGAATGGTAAACGGTTGGAACATGTTAGGTGAGAAGGTGGTGGAGGCCAAATCCGTCAAAAGTTTCAAAGCATTATATGACAAAGAGTGCTGGGAAAATGGGACACCATGAGTGTAGCTCTCCATCCATCTGATTGATAACCCAAATGAATTTTTCATGGATATGATACCAACATCAAATCATAAATCAGATGTGATCCTATCCCCACTGGATTTTGAAGAAGCCATAGACAGTATGCCTATGCACTCTGCACCAGGCCCTGACTCTTGGAACTCTATATTCATCAAGAACTGTAAAAAACGTTATCGCAGGCCCTTCACATTCTTTGGAGACAAAGCCAAGATACTGGCATTGTCCCTGACATACTAAAAACAGCAGAGATAGCACCGCCCCATAAAGGAGGAAATAAGGCAGAGGCAAAAAACTACAGACCGATAGCACTAACATCGCACATCATAAAAATCTTTGAGAGAATGCTAAGAAGTAAGATCACAAAATACATGGAATCACAGCATCTCCATAACCCCAGACAACATGGTTTCAGAACAGGGCGCTCTTGCCTATCACAGTTGCTGGACCACTCTGACATGGCACTAGATGCCATGGAAGACAAACAAAATGCTTTGACAAAAAAAAGCCTTTGACAAATGTGACCATTGTGTTATTGCACATAAAATGCGTTCAAAAGGAATTACCGGAAAAATAGGCAGATGGATATACAACTTCCTGACTAATAGAACCCAATGTGTAGTAGTCAACAAAATAAAATCTGGACCATCAACCGTAAAGAGCTCAGTCCCCAAGCGTACTGTGCTTGCTCCAATACTTTTTCTCATCCTCATATCGGACATAGACAAGGACACAACCTATAGTACTTGATCATCCTTTGCAGATGACACTAGAATCTTCACGAGAGTAGGCAACATAGAGGACACGGCAAACCTCCAATCAGATGTAAATCAGGTCTTTCTATGGGCTACAGAAAATAACATGGTGATTAACGAACATAAGTTTCAGCTCATGCGCTACGGAAAAAATAAAAAATATAAAAACGGAAACCACTTACAAAACTCAGTCAAATCATAACATTGAACGGAAAAGCAACGTAAAGGATTTGGGTGTACTGATGTCAGAAGGCCTTACATTTAAAGAACAATAAAGTAGCCGTCACAACTGCAAGAAAAATGACAGGATAGATAACAAGAACTTTTCACACTAGAGATGCTATACCGATGATGATAGTTTTCAAGACGCTAGTGCTCTCTAGAGTGGAATACTGCTGCATAATGAAAGCCCCTTTCAAAGCTGGAGAAATTACTGACCTATACTTATGCATTTATCTTCGGTTTAACACAACAGGCACCAGACACACGCTAGGCATCATACACACTAGGATAAAACAAACATTAGGCCAGAAGTCAGAAAAGAATTCAAAGAATTTTACTGGAAAGGCTTGCTGTTAGGAAAGGAAGTAATTGAGATGAATTAATGCACAGTATGTCAATTTTGTGAAATATATGATAAAGGAACAAAAACATTTATACCAAAACAAAGATGCAGAACTAGGAAACAGGATTTGTTCAACTGAAATTTCAAGACGGACAGAGACCAAAAGACACAAAAATGGAATCAATATACGAAGAGGCCAAACCCCCAAACATACCAGTAATACAAAGAGAAACAACTACACGGCAGTGAGGAGAGAGGCAGAAAGAAATTTTGAAAAAAAGGAACAAACAAATGTAAAGTAGAACAAATCATATTCTATAAATACAGCAACAACCAATTGCAGGTAAAGGATAATATTCAGAGCTTTTAAATGCATGGATGGCGAAATACTCAAGAAATTGTTCACGACTTTTGTTACACCAAAGTTGGAATATGCAGCGGTTGTATGGTGCCCATATCTTAAGAAGCACATAAACAAACTGGAAAAGGTGCAAAGACATGCTACTAAGTGGCTCCCAGAACTGAAGGACAAGAACTATGAGGAGAGGTTAGAGGCATTAAATATACCAAATATACTACACAAATATATATACTACACATGCACAATAAACTACCCTACACAGGCTGAGTATGGTGTGTACAATAAATTATTAGCTAAAAGATAAGACTGAGTTTGTATAAATGGGGGTTAAGTCAGAGTGGGAAAATGTAAGTGGAGTGCCTAAAAACCCTGTCCTGGGACCTCTGTAATTCATAATATATACAAATAATTTAGACTCAGGTTTGATCAGCAATATTTGAAAATTTCCAGACGATACAAAAGGGATTTTTTTCTGGATTCAGGATTATTTTTTTATGGCTGAAAACAGGTTTTCAGCAATAAAAGAAATACAGTATTGCTGGAACAACCGTCGACATCTTCAAGAGAAAACCTGAACATCTTCAAGAAGTGAAGATGACCTTGAGAAGAAGTATAGGTTGGGAGAAGTATAGGTTAGGAATTGTCTCCAAAGAATTCTCAAAGAATTACTCGTTATTGCTATCCAAGATAATTAGACGAGCCAAAGCTAAATACTACGAAGATAAATTTACCCAAATAAAGAGTACCTTACCTAAAAATATGTATGTACCTTACGTAAATAAACATTTGATTTTGAAGTGCCGGACAAACAAGGCTGTGGTGGATATGTGGGCCTGAGGGGCCTGTCCAAGCAACAGCCTGTTGGACCAAGCTCTCACATGTCAAGCCTGGCCTTGGAAGGGCTTGGTGAGTAGAACAACTACCAGAACCCTATAATGCATGTATCAAGGTGTCCAGGCAGTGAGCACCACATAATGCAGTGCAGTCCTGTAAGAATAAGCACAGTAAGTATGGGCATGGAGGGGGTGCAGCAGTGGCTTGTGAAGGGCTGGAGAGTAAATGGACATGCCCAGGGGTAAAAAGCATTAGGGTAACAGAACATAGCCCATAAAAATAGTAATGACAATGAATGAATAATTATATGAATGCAATAATACTTCATATCTCAATAGGAATACTGTAGAGGGAACCACATTCAAAGTGCCCGCCAAGGAGACATTTTACAGTATAGGCAGGGCTGTGCCCTGATTAGTGGACGACGACGGCGCACGGCCTACCCGCGCGGCAGCCCGCGCAGGCCGAGTGGGCCAGATTTGAACTGCATGTGACCCAACGCGGACGACGCCTGCCCACGCCTGCCCGGCACCACTGGCACTTAGGATATGTGCCCATAGGACCCCTAAGAGGCATTGATTCCCTCTGTCCTACCCTTCCTGAGGAGCCTAGACTTGCTCCACCTACCCTACCAGCCCTTCCTCTCCCTACGACGACAGTTCCAGGTGAATTACTGTACTATTGTTGTAACACGTGGGTCACCTCTACATTGGGGCAGTGAGTAAACGTTCCCACGCGGTGATCAAGAGGACCTCGCCAAGATATCTGCATCATCGTTCTGCCGACTTCAGTCAAGACGTCTTAGATAGTGTTCAACGGTTCCAGTCTCGAATTACTGGCTTTGGTTGCACCATAGATGTTCTTCGGTTTGTTGTTCAATAGCGGTGCCCAAGATATTTCAACCCCTGTTTTTTTTGTGCATATGTTTTATTCCACATCTCGTGCAATCCCCCAAGATTCTCCATAAGTTCCAGTTATCAGTGTTTTATACGGATTATTTCTCCGGATTTGTTGCATTTTATTGTCTTGTCCCCCAAGCACCGATTCCCGCGGCCCCCAAGTTCTTTGAAGAAGGGGAGACGAGTACCACCATTCACACGGAATACGGGCCACCGTTCATGAGCATACCCGACCTGTATTGTTTACGAATCCGCTCGCGGAGGATTTCAGGCTGTCGTTCCCGAGCGCATCCGTCTCCAGCGTGTTTACTACAGCGACGCTGGTCCCAGCTCTGCAGGGGATCCCACGATCGTCGTCGCCCCTAAATCAACACAACAACAACAGCTCTGCAGGGTGCTTGCTACAGGTCTGTTATTTTCTCATCTCTACTGTTAACTAGACGTAACCTGTTCTAGGCTTTCTACAGAAGTAACGGCTCAAGGGGAAGAGATACATTAAGTGAGCCAGTGAGTTTGTGTTCATACCAGATTTAAGGTGGATGGTGATCCGCCCTGCACACAGTTCCACACGTTCACCTGCAAAAAGTGTTTTTGAGAACCCTCAGCCCAGTGCTTATGAAAATCAGGCACATTGCTTGTTAAAGTTCCTCAAAGTGCCTGCCATGTCAGATTTTCCAGTTTTGCAAGTGCAGTAAGTGCCCAGTTTTTTGTCTAAGCCTCAAGGGATTTAGGTACCAATTAAGTGTGCAGTGTTTTATGTTGCTTGAAACCCACCTGGCCCCATCATTTACATTATTGACTGTGCAGTGCTTATTTTTCCTTGTGGAACATTTATCCCTATCTCTGAACATTGGAACCTTAAGTGTGGCCATTGGTGTCTTGTGTTTTTTTTTTTTTTTTTTTGTTGTATACATGTGAGGTGCCTGGCCCCAGATCTAAGGCTTATTACCAGGTGTGGCACGATATATCAGAGCTTTAACTTTCGACACCAGCACAATGGCTCTAATCAAGATAAACTCTGCTTCGGCTGCTGAGCTGCAGTTGCTACCGGGTGTAGGAGATAAATTGGCCGCTCGCATTATCAAGTTTCGGCATCGCCACGTGATCACGGAGGACAACATTTATGATATCAACCGCCTTCGGGCCAAACCCGAGTTGATGGCTGCTATATCGTTTGAGGTGGACCCGTCCCAACAGGGCCCCGGGCCCTTAGGTCAGGGGGCAGGAAGTCGTTCATCGTCCTCGTCCAGCAAAACGGGAACCCGCCACTCCTCTAGGGGTGCCGCCAGCAGCAGCCAACGTGGACGTCGACCTCAGTCACCAGCTTACTCCAGGGCTAGTGGCCAGCAAGGTACTCGGCAGGGGAGCCCCTCCCGCCATCGATCGGCTCGATCAAGGAGACGGACAGCTCGACACTCGTCACACAGCTCTCTGACTTCCGATTCGGATGCCTCTCTATCCCGCAGCAGGCGGACAGGTTATCGCCAACAGAAAGAGACCTTCCGCACACCACCTCGGGCGTTGGACTATGACGGGAAGTCAGATTGGGCCACCTTCTACCGCCGTTTCACGTCTTATGCCTCGGAAAAGGACTGGAGCGGACCTACGTTATTGACACAGTTAGGGTGGTGCCTCAAGGGTAAGGCAAGTGATTTTTACAATTACTTACTGGACAGAGAACCGTCGATCGATTATAATCGCATGATGCATAAGATGATCAAGCGATTTGGCGATAGGGAAGTTCTGGATGTAGCCATGATGAAGTTTAACCAGGCTCAGCAGGAACCAGAAGAGGATATCGCTGATTGGGCAGATAGGGCCCATCACTTGGCTCATCGGGCCTACAAACATGTGCCACGATGGGAAGTGGAACAAATCGCAGTAATGAGATTTGGCCAGGGATTACAGGATAAGAGTCTGGCAGGATACATTTCCAATGCGAGGAACTCCTCCATGGAGGAGGCTATCGATCGGGCCCAAACCTTCCAGCACAATGCCATAGCGATCCACGGTTCCTCAGGTTCCAAAGGATACGACTCCCATCACCGAGTGCCCCAAGGTCCAGCAGTGCGAGTGAATGCAGTGGGAAGGTACTCCCAGTATGAGCGGCCACCCAGGAGTAATGACGCTTCTCGGCGCTCGACACTCGCCCTTCCCAGCTCCCCAGGCACGTCACCGGCTACCAGCTCTTCAGGTTTTGGAATCAACACTTGCCGACCATCGAGTGCGGGCTCGCATCCTTTATCTTCCAGGGGCGTGGAGGCGAAGTTGGACACCTTGGTAGCAGGTATCTCAGAGACCAACGGGAGATTGGACCAGGTGTGTGAGAGTTTGAGGCACCTTACAGTTGCTCTTATGTCACCACAGCATCGCCGTAGCCCATCCCCTAGGCGACCTGTTCAGTGCTACAGGTGTGGGAAAGAGGGTCATTTTGCTCGGGACTGTGAGGAATCCGAAAGGGATGAGGAAGCAGTCCGCCAGCACGGGGACACCTCGGGCAACAGGCCACATGTTTCATTCAAGGACCAGAATTCGTCTTTAAACGCTGCCGGGTCGGCTCATTCGGTCTAAATCCGACCCAGTGCATAACAGGCCAAGGAGGGGCATCGGAGCAAGATGCTGACCAGATATTGTCTAGAGGTGTGGAAGACATCTCGGCTCACACTGACAGGGGGGACATGGACATTAGCACATCAGACACATACAACCAGCAGAGTTTGGTTATGCTAAGTGAGAACTCGTCAAGTGAGGCTCCTTCAGGAATCCAATGCAGGACAAAAGTGGCAATTCGGGACCATGCCACTACTGAACAAACAGGTCTGGATCAGGAAGCAAAGCAAATTTCTCACAGGAAGTGGGGCCCGTTAAGACACAATGTGGAAAGGAGGGCTCAGAAGAAAATAAAGAATGAACTAGCATTTGGTCAGTTCTTGGAAGGCATAGATCCAATTGCTTTCCCTTGGGATCCTGGGGGTGAGATGTGGGAAGAGGGTTGCTCTGTCAAAGGACTCACATTCAAGGAGCAGCGCTTCGGTGCGAGGAATATTGTTAGGACAGAGTAAATTCCTAAGAGTGAAGCTGAAAAGAAAAAAAAAAGAAAAAAGGAAAGGGAATAGTGTAGTGTATGCAATGTTGAAACAGTTCGTGTATAGTGCAAAGATAATACGGGTAATAATCGTAATGTTCGTGTACAGTGCAAAGATAATACGGGTAATAATTGTAATAGGACCCATTCATGAAACCAGACTTTTTTACAAAAAAGACATGTTGTATATAGTGAAACGTTTTCCCTCCAACATACCCATTGTTCTATAGGGACGGGAGGAGTGTAGAGGGAACCACATTCAAAGTGCCCGCCAAGGAGACATTTTACAGTATAGGCAGGGCTGTGCCCTGATTAGTGGACGACGACGGCGCACGGCCTACCCGCGCGGCAGCCCGCGCAGGCCGAGTGGGCCAGATTTGAACTGCATGTGACCCAACGCGGACGACGCCTGCCCGGCACCACTGGCACTTAGGATATGTGCCCATAGGACCCCTAAGAGGCATTGATTCCCTCTGTCCTACCCTTCCTGAGGAGCCTAGACTTGCTCCACCTACCCTACCAGCCCTTCCTCTCCCTACGACGACAGTTCCAGGTGAATTACTGTACTATTGTTGTAACACGTGGGTCACCTCTACAATACTAAGCAGGATGCAAGACAAGGTACTGGTGGTGATAGTGGTTGGTACAAGTCCTCACATCCCCACAGACACCAGTAACAGCCCTCACCTCCCAACACAGTACCCTTGTAGCGAGTTAATCTTATACTCGCTTCATTATCTTATAGCATAACTAATTAACACTAATTACAGAAGCTACACAGGTGATACTTTGGTGTGAGTTGAGCGCACTGAGCGTCGGTATCGCTACACCCTTGTTCCTTAACAACCCTTTGGACCTTTATTACAGAAAAATAGAATCAATTAATTTAATAAAATATAAAATATAAGTGCTTACTTACGATAATACTATCGGTGGAACACAAAATCTTCTTCTTCTTGATAGTAGGTGCAGTTTGCATGAAGGGTTAGTCCTCGCCATGACTGAACTGACGACAAAATGGCCGATGTGTTGATATGGCGTCAGGTGACGCTGTGACGTCACAGGTGAGGGACGCTTTGCGCATTACTCCCTCGTACTTAAAAAGTACTACAGGTACTTTTTGGTTTTATTTTTGAATATGGCAGAAGTTGGACAGCTTTTCAAATCATTATAAGGGAGTGAGTTCCATAGACTAGGTCCCTTTATTTACATAGAGTGTTTACATAGATTAAGTTTGACTCTGGGGATATCAAAGAGATATTTATGTCTGGTGGGGACGTGGCCATGTGTTCTATTACATCTGTCCAGGAAGAGTTTCAGAACAGGGTTTGCAGTTAGAAAAAGGGCTTTATAAACGTAATTTACACAGGAGAATGTATGGAGTGAATTTGTTTAGCATGTTTAAGGATTTGAACAAGGGAGCTGTGTGTTGTCTGAAGGTAGAGTTATTTATTGTCCTGATAGCAGATTTTTACTGGATGATGATGGGCTTGAGGTAGTTTGCAGAGGTTGAACCCCAAGCACAAACGCCATAAGAATGATAGGGATAGATAAGTGCATAATAGAGTGAGAGGAGAGCAGAGTAGGGTACATAATATCTGATCTTAAACAGTATACCAACTGTTTTAGAAACCTTTTTAGTTATGTGTTGTATATGGGTGCGGAAGTTGAGTCTCTTGTCTAAGTATAGGCTAAGAAACTTTCCATCATTTTTATTGCTAATGTTTACATTATCTATCTGAAGCTGAATTGCATTTGTTGATTTGTTTCCAAATAAGATATAGTAGGTCTTTTCTATGTTTTGTGTGAGGTTTGTTGGTTGACATCCACAAGTAGACTTTTTTTAATTAATTGTTTACAACATTATTTAACAGGAGTGGGTTGGGGTCAGAGTAGATGAGTAGTATCATCAGCCAACAATATAGGTTTAAGTATGTTAGAGACATTAGGGAGATCATTGATGTATATAAGAAACAGGAGGGTCAGTATAAGTCGTCACATCAACAATAGGTTCGAGATCGATCACAAGTACAGTTTCTAAATTAAGCAACTGACATATGTGGAGAGCTAGTGTCACAATTGATATGTTTGTCCTGCACACCGCCCCTCATCCAGTGGGCAGCGGTGGATAGGTTACAATCACTTAGTTACTACTTACAGTTAGCAAACTGGGGATATTTGGCTAAAATTTCTGGTACCAGATCATTTTGAATGAAATATTGACACATCGTTGGTACATTGGTTATAGAATTGTCTCTGAATTCACTATCACATAGTGACGGAGGGGTGTGCAAATAATTTTGTTGACAGTTAACATTTGGTCAGGTCTACATCGGCAGATAATGAGAATTCCCAGAAATACTTGTAACCGAGTCTAAGCCGAGCAGTAGTAACATCTAGAAGTCTGCTGATTTTATTGGATGAACCATAGATGTGTGGCTCCTTTTGCATAATAGTATTGAACGAAAGTTAATCTCCCCAAACACTTTCGCGTTTTGGGCAAGTTACCCCTCCACTCTCTCCATTTTTGTTTGGACATTCCCTGGCAGTGCGCGGAAATACTGAAAAGTGTATACTCTTTTCAACTTTGTCACCTTAATTCTCGTCCTATGTCTTTCATTTTGGTATCAATGCGTTCGCAATAGAATTCCCAACAGAACTATGTGCATATAATGTCAAAGACAGCAGCGCGCTCCACCCGCCGACAAGATGAATGTAGGCCAAGGGTACCAGAAAAAGAAAGCTGAGCCACCCTCAGGCAACTCTCATTACATTAGAGAGCGTGATAATACTGAAAAGTGTATACCCTTTTCAACTTTGTTACCTCAATTCTCATCCTAGTTTTTTCAATTTGGCATCAATGTGTTCGCAATAGAATTCTCTACAGGACTAAAGGCATATAAACTCCAAAAGCCCGGCTTACCATCCGCAACAAACAGAGTAAGCGAGAGTGTGTTACCAGGGAGCGCACAAGAGCGATAAAATGTATACACTCTTTTCATTTTGGTCACCCCAATTGTCATCCTAGGTCTTTCATTTTGGTATCAATGTGTTAGCAATAGAATTATCTACAGGTTTAAATGCATATAAACTCCAAAAGCAAGGTGTACCATCCGCACAAAACAGAGAAAGTGAGAGAAAGTAACCCGGGAGCACTCTAGTGCAATGTAATGTGAACACTCTTTTCACTTTGGTTACCTCAATTCTCGTCATATGTCTTTCATTTTGGTATCAATGTGTTCGCAATTGTATCTGCTGGCATTTTACCCTTTGCTTGGATCTGAAGGGTTTTAGGCTCACCACGATGCAATCTGATAGTACCACAGGTGTATATACCTATCTTCAAGCAGCAATTCACTCATTCAAACCGACTTATAATAGTTATCCATATATAAATGGTAATCTTTGTTCTACCTGTTAACCTGTCATATGAAGAAAGATTGTCAAAGCTTATATTACATTCTCTAGAAAAGCAAAGAATTAGGAGTGACATATGGTAGAGGTGCACAATGGGATGAATGGACATAACAAAGGGGACATTAATGGGGTATTAAAAGTAGCAACACAAGACAGAACTCGAAACAAAGTGTAAAAATTGGAAAAATTTAGATTTAGGAAAGAACTGCATGAGTAAATACACTGGGTTTGTACCTTAAGGTTCATGTATGCAATATTACAGAGTTCCAGTTAACTCCCATGCATGCAATTAATTTATGTTATGTTTATGTTTTTTATGTTAAAATGTTTTTGTTGATTTGTTTGTATATTTTCATAAGTAAAGCATGCTTACCGTCTTATTCCAAGTTTTATGATAACTTTACAAGGTTTAAAACATAAAGTTCAATATATATTCTGGTTTTCACACAGGAATTATACGTTAATATAACATCATAATAACGTAATGATGTCGTGTAAATAACGTTATACTGACGTCATATAAATGTTATATTTATGTTATAAGAACGTAAATTGGATAGCTTTACAGAAAGTAAACAAAAAAAACTAAATGTTGACTGAAAATTATTTATTCTTAAATATAAAGCATGAAAACATTATAATACCATAGCATTCACTATTATTTTTAAATTTTTACATAAATCTTAAAAAACTGTGTCTCAAGAATATATGTTTTTAGTTATATCCTTTGGTTTTAAGAACATCAGATATACGTATTTATGTCAAAAGTTACAGTATTACCTTTGTGGAACCATTTAAAAACGTCCACAAACGTTCTGTGTTTGCTGGGTAGGCTATGACTGATGTGATAGATAATGGGATAATTTCTTAGTAATTATGAAACTGCTTATATAATTGGAAGCAAATTCAGCAATCTAACCTGCTCAGTTTGCAGTCTACTTGAACATGAAACTTATGCCTATCACCCATAGGGTACATATAGGTTATAGGCTACATAATAAATTAATTAAACTTTCAAAACTTACTCATATTCTGCATCATTTCTTTCAAACTCCCATCGTTCTTGTCTGGTGACTTTGGGTCGAATAAATTCCTTGACCTTGGAGTCCTAACGACTGAAGTACTTGGCGTGACCAGCTCATTGTCTTTAAGATTGCAAGATTTAGCTATTAAAATCTAACTACTGTACTGTATAATCAACAAATTTCATGAGCTTTTACTACTGCATACTAATATTATAAGTTATACTATATGTCTACATCACATTTAAACTACCCAACATCAGAAAGAGGGTGAGCCAACATCAGAGAGGGGGGGGGGGTTATCATGAGAGAGAGGAGGGCCAACATGAGAAGAGAAGAAAAAAGAAAAGAAAGAAATAAATAAAGAAAAAGAAAGAAAAGAAAGATAGAGAGACATACAGAGACAGACAGACACATACACACAGAATAAGAAGAGGTGACAGAACAAAATTAACAAAACAAATTTCAACATGAGAAAAGGGAGGTCAACATGAGAGAGAGAATGAGGGTCAACATGAGAGAGTGGGTCAACATGATATATATTTTAAATAATTACTTATTACCTTCATGAAGAAATACTGATGGCGTCAACGGTGTATTGTGAAGTGTAGTCTTCACTGGAGACTGCTTTTGTAGGACTGTTCTATTAGCTGAAAAGGAGTTATGTTTATTTCAAACACTTTTTAACCAAATAATATTTTTAAGACTTTAATATAGTTTGAACTAACATGAGAGAGGTGGGGGTCAACATGAAATACACATTTTAAAAATTAACTTATTACCTTCATGAGGAAATACTGATGGCGTTGAAGGTGTATTGTGAAGTGTAGTCTTCACTGGAGACGGCTTTTGTAGGACTGTTCTATTAGCTGAAAAGGAGTTATGCTTATTTCAAACACTTGTTAACCAAAATATATTTTTAAGACTTTAATATAGTTTGAACTAACATGAGAGAGGTGGGGGTCAATATGAGATACATATTTTAAAAATTAACTTAAGGTAAGGGACAAATTAACACGTAAGGTAAAGGTAAGATAAAGGACAAATTAACACGTAAGGGACAAACAAAAAGAAAAGTAATAACAAACCTGCTTGTTTCTAGTGACTAGATCAAAGGAAAACCAAAATTTCCCTGAACTGTGACAAGTGAAAAGCACCTGCTAGACAAAGTGGGAAAAGTTCACTAGACCCCATATGCACATAAAAGAATAATATACTTAATATTAAACAATTAGAAATAAACACATATTTCTATACAGAAATTCCAGATAAGCATAAAAATTACTCAAAGCTTCTAGTACTTCCAGAAGGAATTAAACAAAAAAAAAAAAAAAAAAAAGCAAGAACTAAGTTTAGAGCAGTTTTTAGTTTTTTTTAAACCAAAAGCATAAATAACCAAACAAAGGAAGCATGGTTAAATATCAATTTAGAACTTTTAATGTTATTTACTACTAATCCTTACATTCACTTAATATACCAGAATAATATGGTATTTGCGGAGGACTTATTTCTTTTGAAGGTGTATTCTCATATGAAGATGGCGAACACTTCTTCTTGGATTGAGACGAGTGATGATTGCCTGAAATTATTTAAATTGCTTAATGTATTGAATGGCATTTTTCAAGTTGCAAATTTTTTTTTAAATTACTGTAGTAGGTTATCAATGCTTACGTTTGTTATTCTCGGAATTCTCTTCTTCATATTTGAAGCATGGTTTCCTTTTTCGTTGTCGAGGATAGCCCATATCGTCTTCAGTTTCGACATTTGAAGTGTCTTCCGCAGCTAAGCATCTTCGTTTTGCAACGTCAAAATCATCTGTAATAATTGAATATAATTAGTAATATATCAGCGAGATATATATTTATCGTTACCTAGTAGAGTAGTGAACACTAAGAAATAACTTAAATCAGCTTCCTAAAGAGATGTTTAATAAAACGACGTACATGATTTGGAACTTATAACTGGGGCACAAAAGTCTTAAGTAGCTATGAGGAAACCCATCTTGTGATTAAAATATAATTATAATGCTGTTTTTGTCTGCAGTGTTAAAGTTATGGTGAATGAATGAATAGGTGTCTTGTATCTTAAATCTTAATAATTATAAATTTAATACCTACCAGTTGTTGATAGGATTGTTGATACGACATGCACTCGCCAATTTGTCGTGTCTGGCTTTTCGTGCTTTTGGGCACTAACTGTATGCCTGCTCTGTGGCCACCAGCACAATATTTTTTCCTGAAAAGTCGAAATAAACTGTTACATGCTAATTTTAGCACTAATTTGGAATATTTTTAAAGCAACTCAATATATGCAATTTTTTAGTTTCAAAGTAATGCTTACATCATCAGATTTTTCAATCCAGGTTGTGGAGATGATACCCACACTACGATCATTGAAGCCTACCACTGCATACCGCTTTTCAGATGTCATCTACAAAATTGAAAAATCTTATTGAGGGTTGTTCTCCCCAAAAAAAGAAATTAGCATAAAGTTGGTAATAGATTTACTTGATTGTGTCAATCATAGATTAGCCACATTTGTAAATGATTTTCGGTTGGTATAAACAGTAGCTGCCATGTATGGACTAAAAGGCTTAATACAGTTTTATCTCTTAATGTGCTCTCAAAATATTAATAATTTTCATGAAATACAGGGTAATGGGATTTTTAAACAGGTAAATATTGGTCAAAAGATAATAGCTTTAATAAAAAACAAAATTGTGAATCTCATTAACTTACAATATTAGTTCAAACTATTATTAAAGCATGGATACAGTATTTAAATACGTACTTGTCATAAGTCATGTAGTATTGACAGAAAAGTATTTGCGCTTTCTGTCTCGATCATCATACCTGTGCGGTTTAGTTTTCTTGCAGGAATCACCTTCATGGATGAATTCCTAGTAAGAACCTTAAATGCTCCAATTAATTTGGAGTTACAAGGTTTCTCAAAGAGAGGTATACTTCTCGAATATACCCTGCAAAGGAACATGCTGTCTCCATTTTCATCGGTGTCACTGACAGTGTCCAAAACTTGGCAGCAAGTTTCATTATTCAGCAAATAGGCATTGTTTGGTGCCTTGGTATATATTTTATGTTCTGTATTTGGTGTATAAATCCTTTGAGCATGCTGCATCTCTTTCAGCCTCTTTGCAATTTGAACAAGAGGGTTTTTACTTGATCGAACCATATTCTTAACCTGCTGCAGGTAATTTTCAAATGGAAATGCTGAACATCTGTCCAAACTACCAAACTCTTTGGCATCAGAGGATATGTGTGTTAGGCAGTGTACATTGTACACTAAAAAATCCTTACCATACAGCTCACGAGCCTTTAACACAAAGTACAGCAAAAGATCATGTGCATATTGGCTGTAATTTAACTGAATCAATTTAGGTGATACAAGAATAGAAATGGCTACACTCAGAGTCAGGAAATGGTCATACAATTCTTTGGGTAAGATTCCCTTCAGTACAATCTTACCGGTGTAGAGAAGGAGTTGCCTGTATTCAGTCGCTTTCCATCTATCAACCTCTGAAAGACTTCGAGGTTTACGTGCAAAGTGCATAGGCACAAATTGTGTTAGTTGAATTAGACGCTGACTAATTTCATCAACTTGGCGAGCACATAATTTTACGTTTTTATTTCGTATCCAGGCAAGAAGTAACCTTTTCATAACCCCAAGACATATCTGATGCATATAGTCTATGGGAAAAGTACTCACCATATTTATATTTAAGTCACAGAATGGTGATCTACCATGGTGATGTTGAGAATTAGATTGATTACGAAAATCTTCATCTGTTATGAGTTGTAAATTTTTCACTTGTTGATAAGTCATTCTTCCATTCCAAACACCCTCTTGGGTACATCTATCACACCCAAAGTAGCCAGAGTGGAGTTTGATTGCCTTCACCATTGCTTTTGCTGGGGCATCACATATGACTCCTTTTAGTTTTACTGGCAATGTTTTGTCATCATTTTTAAATCCATAGTGCATAATTTTTTTCAAATCCTGAATGAATTCATTTAAAAAATCTAAATCACTAGGTTTAGAGCTTCCGTATGTGAGGACTACTGGGAAAACTCTTATAGGTTTGACATTATTGATAGCACAAAGAACAGGCCATAAACTTTCATTTTTCCTTCTAAATATTGGCAAACCATCAATGTTGCAAATTAAAGATATTTCTGCCAAATCTCTTATTGTTGATTTAGGATACAGCCTTAAAGTTTTCAACATTTCCTCCTCTAACCCCAAGTAGATATACATCATGCCTGATTTAGTCTCAGTAGGTATATGTTTAACTGTATTCAGTAACGAACGAGCTGTTTTTGGCAAGTCAGCATGTCCCTGTTTTCTCAATTTTTTTAATAAATTATCAATGGCATTGTGTGTTATGCCATATTTATTAACCCATACTAACAATACATCTGATAATGATTTATCATCCTCATCACCACTGCTCTCTGACTCTGATGATATTGGGTCATGCTCATCAATCATGTCCCAAGTCCAATCTCTCTCTCTCTCTGACTTTACAGAGATGATGCATCTTCATTGGCTCCACAACCAATATTAGGTTCTGAATTAGATGACAAAGCAGCATGGTCATCGTCTATGCTGTTTGTTGTAACATTGGCCAAAGGATCCTGATTCAACAACTGAATCTCAACCTCATCACTATTTTCATTTTTGCCACGCTGGGACGCCTGTTCTTTTAGGCGTCGCTTTTTGGCCCGTGACATACGCTGCCATCTTGTGTGGTATTCTCTTCTTTTTTCTATAATGTGTGCATACATTCTGAAGGAGAAAGGCCAAGTGCTACATTACCAATTACTATTACAAGATTATTAGTAAAGTACTGTACTGCAAAAAGCAAATAAAATGGGGTAAACTAAACTTTGAAAACAAATAATAATTAAAACAGGTAAATTAGTAAAATAACAAAGGCTTAAGCAGACATGACTCAGCTTAAGCCATGTAAAGCAGACAGATAAGATGGCAATATATAAGGGGAAAAAATTAAAAAGCTAGGATATAAAACTAATTGAGATCAAAAGCATAAATTACTATAGGGGAAAAAATAACAAATGACTTCATTAAAAAATTATCCAATTGCCAACAGCAACTTGGTAGTACGAGTCTAAGTCTAAGAAACAAACAAAATTTAAATGCTGTTATCTGCAATGAAACAATACATACTATTGCACGTACCGAAACATTGATGAATGTAAAAAATAGAGGTGTGAAAAAAAGGAGGTGTTATACCAAAACAGATGCAGAACTAGGAAACAGGATTTCTTCAACAGAAATTTTGAAATTGTTCACAATTTTTGTTAGACCAAAGTTGGAGTATGCAGCAGTTGTATGGTGCCCGTATCTTAAGAAGCATATCAACAAACTGGAAACGGTGCAGAGACATGCCACTAACTGGCATTAACTAAATGCCAAAAAATATGCCAAATATACTACATAAATATACATACTACACATGCACAATAATTGTCCTGGGTCCAATGTCCTGGGACCTCTGATATTCATAATATATATATATATATATATATATATATATATATATATATATATATATATATATATATATATATATATATATAGGGCCATGAACACACCTCCAGCTAGGGCCACCAACACACCTCCAGGGCCACCAACACACCTCCAGGGCCATCAACACGCCTCCAGGACCATCAACACAACACCACCATCAACACACCTCCAGCCAGGGCCACCAACACACCTCCAGGGCCACCAACACACCTCCAGGGCCATCAACACGCCTCCAGGGCCATCAACACAACACCACCATCAACACACCTCCAGCCAGGGCCACCAACACACCTCCAGGGCCACCAACACACCTCCAGGGCCACCAACACACCTCCAGGGCCACCAACACACCTCCAGGGCCACCAACACGCCTCCAGGGCCATCAACACAACACCACCATCAACACACCTCCAGCCAGGGCCACCAACACACCTCCAGGGCCACCAACACACCTCCAGGGCCACCAACACGCCTCCAGGGCCATCAACACAACACCACCATCAACACACCTCCAGCCAGGGCCACCAACACACCTCCAGGGCCACCAACACACCTCCAGGGCCACCAACACACCTCCAGGGCCACCAACACGTCTCCAGGGCCACCAACACGTCTCCAGGGCCACCAACACGTCTCCAGGGCCATCAACACACCTCCAGGGCCACCAACACACCTCCAGGGCCACCAACACACCTCCAGGGCCATCAACACACCTCCAGGGCCACCAACACACCTCCAGGGCCATCAACACGCCTCCAGGGCCATCAACACAACACCACCATCAACACACCTCCAGCCAGGGCCACCAACACACCTCCAGGGCCACCAACACACCTCCAGGGCCACCAACACACCTCCAGGGCCACCAACACACCTCCAGGGCCACCAACACACCTCCAGGGCCACCAACACACCTCCAGGGCCACCAACACACCTCCAGGGCCACCAACACGTCTCCAGGGCCACCAACACGTCTCCAGGGCCATCAACACACCTCCAGGGCCACCAACACGCCTCCAGGGCCATCAACTCAACACCACCATCAACACACCTCTAGCCAGGGCCATCAACACAACACCACCATCAACACACCTCCAGCCAGGGCCATCAACACACCATCCAGCCTACCACCACAAGCTTATATATATACTACACATGTCTAAGAGCAAATAAAAGAAAACAGTTACCTTAACTATTGAAGATGCAGCAGGATTTTGTGGATAAGCCAACAGCAGTCCCTCTCGACACGGTTTTAAAATGGCGGCGACTACCACAACATGCAACGAGCCTAAAGAATGTCCAGCGCTAGCATTATCTAAACGCTATTATATATTATCAAGCAATACGGAAATCTAAAATAAAAAAATGATACAAATAATTGTATTAAATATTTATTTGCAATTACAATACCTCGGGAATATATTTTTGCGTTAGCAAAACATATTAAGTTTGTATTTAGTTTAACTCAAATTAGAAAATTCTTTACAAATTCATTCATGTTTTTATTCATGTTGTTCATGTTTTTATGTTAAAATGTTTTTGTTGATTTGTTTGTATATTTTCATAAGTAAAGCATGCTTACTGTCTTATTCCAAGTTTTATGATAACTTTACAAGGTTTAAAACATAAAGTTCAATATATATTCTGGTTTTCACACAGGAATTATACGTTAATATAACATCATAATAACGTAATGATGTCGTGTAAATAACGTTATACTGACGTCATATAAATGTTATATTTATGTTATAAGAACGTAAATTGGATAGCTTTACAGAAAGTAAACAAAAAAAACTAAATGTTGACTGAAAATTATTTATTCTTAAATATAAAGCATGAAAACATTATAATTCCATAGCATTTACTATTATTTTTAAATTTTTACATAAATCTTAAAAAATTGTGTCTCAAGAATATATGTTTTTAGTTATATCCTTTGGTTTTAAGAACATCAGATATACGTATTTATGTCAAAAGTTACAGTATTACCTTTGTGGGACCATTTAAAAACGTCCACAAACGTTCTGTGTTTGCTGGGTAGCAGCCCGGATTTCACGCAGGCGGGCACAGGCGTGGGTCGTTGGTCGTCTTCTTAGAGTTGAACTGCAGCCAGCGCATTTGTATATTATTTCGGAAATGTGAAGCCCATGGCCACCCTCCAGGTGTTGTGTCAATGACACACGCTGGCTGGTCCATGCCTGTGATGAGTGGACGTGGGCGCAGGGCGTTTCTGTGCACTTAGTGTCTAAGGAGTGGGAACCAGATGGTGAGGGCTTCCCCCCCATCTCTGCGGCTGCTGGTCTGGGCTGGGTTCTACGTTGTCGTCGTTCGTAGCGTCGTTTCCCCTGAGGGCTGGTGGCGCCCCTTGAGGGGGCTCTGGGGTGGTGTCGTGTCCTGCTGGGTCCGATGAGGCCTGGGAGCGACTGTCGTCGTCACTGCTGGCGCCAGAGTCTCTTGCTATATGACGAAAGACGAATCTCCGGTTCCTCTGCCTGTGAACGTTAATGTCGTCCCAGAAATCACCCAGAAATCAACGTCGTTGTCTGCATTGGTGTGTGGTGCAGTATTGTCGCTGGCGCCGACCCCCGAAACAGTCTCCTGAACTGTGGCTGGTCGGGAGTCGTCGCTGGGGTCGGCCCTGGTAGTGGATGTATTGGCATTGCCAGGGCCAGCCCTCAGGGGTGCATTGCAGGCACCAGCCCTTAAGGGCTTGTTGTGGGAGCCAGCCCCAGGGCTAGTGTCGCTGGAGCCGACCCCCGGGCTTGCGTCGCTGGTGCCGACCCCCAGTTCCATGTCGCCAGCCAACCCAGGTCTTGAGCTGGTTCTCAGGTGGAAAGCGCTGGAGCCGATCCCATGGGCTGACATGCTTACGTCGCTGAAGCCGAACCCAGAAGCAAAACTATAGAACGGCGTCCTGGATGGAGTCGTCCTCGATGTCAACATGCTGGTGTCGTCCTCGGTGTCGGCATCGTTGATAACAGGCGTCCCATCAGAGACCAGTTCCTCTGCTGGCCCCCGGGTTTGTCCTGCCACGGATGGTCCCAACAGAGGTCCCTCTCGAGGCCGCCTCGCCAAGGGCGACCTCTGGGCGGCCGGTAACGTCATGGGCCAGCCTCCCAGTGCTGGCCTCCTCATTGGTGCCACTCGGGTCGACCCCACCCGGAGCCAGCCTTCCGAGACTGACCCCAGGGTGGGGGAGTAAGGTCCTCCTCGAGGCCGCCTCGCCATGGCGACCTCGGTATCGTCGTTGCTAGTTTCGTCGTGGGTCAGCCTGACAGCGCTGACCTTGTCCTTATCTCGGGTGTCGACCCCACCCTGAGCCAGCCTCACAGGACTGACCCCAGGGTGGGGGAGTAAGGTCCTCCTCGAGGCCGCCTCGCCAAGGGCGACCTCGGTATCGTCGTTGCTGGTTTCATCGTGGGTCAGCCTCACAGCGCTGACACCTTTGTCATTATCTCGGGTGTCGACCACACCCAGAGCCAGCCTCACAGGACTGACTTCAGGGCGGGGGAGTATGGTCCTCCTCGAGGCCGCCTCGCCAAGGGCGACCTCGGTGTTGTCTGTAGAACGGGCCAGCCTCACAGCGCTGACCCCCACGTCCCTGCCTCTCGCGTCCACCCTACCCCGAGCCAGCCTCCCAAGACTGATCCCAGGGTGGGGGAGTGTGGTCCTCCTTGAGGCCGCCTCGCCAAGGGCGACCTCGTGGCCAGCGGTCGTCGTCATCCATGCGGTAGATTCGTCCAGGTCGATCACCAGACAGTCATTGTCACTGGAGTCGTCCCTTAAGTCGTCATCTTCCACCTTCACATCGCTGGGGTCAGGGCAGGCAGTCGTCTTCGGGTCGTGGTCCATCTTCAATACTGAGGCCGACTCACCAAGGTCGACCTCGGGTCCCGCCGTCGACGCTGGTGCATCATTCAGGCGGCCAGTGTGGTGTGGGTATTGTGGGTTTTGCCTATGGGCAGAGACCTGGGTTGTTGCCTGCAGGGTTTGGTCCTCCTCTACCCACAGTACTGGCAGCCTCGAGGGCCGTCGTGGATCCATCACAAGGGACAGAAGCACGAGGCCGTGGCTGGGACAGAGACAGACATTGATTGTGTTGCCCCATTAAACTCCGTAAAAACGGGCGTGTGGACGACAACACAATCAATGTGGACATAGGCTATGTTCGTCCTCCAGCACCTGGCTCAAGGCACAAGTGTGGAGGAAGACAGAGTCTATGGTCTCCCCTTCAGGCGACTGGCCCTGGACAGGCCAGCCCCTCAAGGTCGACGGCAATCACGGGGGACTTGCCGTCTCGCCAGTCACTATGTAAAGTGTAAGGAGCTCGCTCTTCCCTTTACCAGTGAGCGGGTCTGAGTGAACTCAGAATCCGCCACTAGATGGCTGCACGGTCAGTGATGTTGGGAGCGCGCTCGCTGATTGGTCCGGTCCTTTAACTCCCTCTAGCATGGAGGCGAGGGTCGTGCGGACACCGGCACAATCTATACAAGCATAAATTGAATTTTCCTCTGAGCTCCTTGAGCCTTGTACAAGGCAGAAGCTCAGAGAAAAACGCAACTTATTGCGTTCCCCACCAAAAGACTGGCCCTGGACAAGCCAGTCGGTGAGACAGCAAGCCTCACGGCTTGCTGTCTCACCGGTGGAGGCGGTTGGGCGACGCAGCGACCCAAGTCCCTCCCCCTGCAGGTAGTTTTAAGACTACCAGGATCGCAAAAATGTAGATTGTACTCTTCCTTTAATTCATTTCGGGCGTGCGGACAGATTTAATTTTTTATTGAAGAATGTTTTGCAGATTGTTTACAATAGCCTTGTGTCTTCACATGGGTGCATGGGTACATATTGTGAAAATTGCATAATGGTTTACATAAGTTTACATAGATTACAATATACATTTGAATACATGGGTTATTATGGGATCTTTATTTACATCGTGACAATTAGTTACATACTGTCTGCCATTAAAAAACTCAAAACAGATGTGATATATATAAATTCCTGAAATGAGAAAAAGGTACAGACATGTAAACTAATATTGGCGGGCGCCTGTGATGTGCTCTATATACATCATTCGTGACCACCGGATGGTGTCGCTCACGCACAGCCTTCTGAACAGCCTCTGGTATTTTCTAGAGGCCAGCCTGTTCATTGGCTTGTCATTCTTTGGGTCGTATGACCCGAGCGAACCTACTATGAAGGCATATACTGTGACCTGCCTGTAGGTCCGTCTCATTATCGCTGCTAGCTCGGCATACTTTTCTTCTTTTCCCAGTCTTGCTTCTGCAAAGGCGTCTGGTCCATTTTCGAAGGGGCAAGTGACGTCAATCTGCATCACCTCTCCGTTCTTCTCTAGAACAATGTCCGGTCTTAGCACATTGTTCGTTCCTGGGACTTGTTGGTTAGTAGATATGACTTTCCAGTGTCTTCCTTCCGAGGCCTCCAGGATGCGATCAACCAACGCGTTGTGTCGCTGGATCATCGCATTTGACAGTCTCAGGCAATGGTTGATGACGTGGGGTAGCATCTCGTTCTGGGGGCGACATCTCCTACACCGTTGGTCCTCGTTGATGTTGAACCGGCGGGCCCCGTTTAGAGGTAGAAGATTCAGACGTGCCCTGTGAATGAAACGCCAGTCAGCAAAGGTTGTGAAAGCCCCATCTCTAATAAATGCGGACGAGGCTCGCTCTTTCCCGACTTGCTCCATTACTTTCTCCTGATCTGGTTTGCTTCTCAGGCTGTCGTTGCGAAGGCCTCTGTGATAGTTCCTTATGTTCCTTGTGACCACTCTTCTTTCTTTTTGAGACATGGTTCTCTCCCCACAACAGACTTCCAACGCATCTCCGTCTGTGGACCACTTGGCTTTCATCCTCCCTGACGAGTTGCGGGCTCTTGACCAGAGCGTCTCATGTCCAGAGGGGTCTCTGTTCCAAGTCGTCTTTTGAGAGATACTGGCACACGTTTTCCAGAGTGGCTTCCTGGCGAATTCTTCGTGACGTTACTCTCTTGCAGTCGTCTCTGGCAATATATTCCTTGTCTCTAGATCCGGCGTGGTGAGTAGTTTGAATGCCGAGTCTATGATGAATATGTCAGAGTCTTCTGCGGCGAGGGGGATGCCCCACGAGCCTGCTGCACTCTTTCCATACAGGTATCCATTGGTTGCCCGCTGTGGCAGGTATAGTGTTTCTTTTATTAATGGTCGTAGTCGGTCATCTAGTTCCTGCCAATCTCCCTTTCTCAGTTGCCAAGTTCTCATGGCGAACACAGTTGTTGGGAAGACGAAGGACTTCAGGGCATCGATCCTCTGCCAGGGAGCCAATTTGCTTGTCATTATGGCTACACCTAGTTGCTTAAACTCTTCGATTGCGTTCGCGTTCGGGAGGAGGTGGAAACCTACTGGTCTGCCTAGGAATTTGGTTTACTCCCCATCTTGTCTGCTGCAAATTTGCGATTCCCCTATAGTAAATATGGAGTTTCGCATTCCCCTTGGTTGTCGCCCAGACATGTGCATTGACGAGCATTTCCTTGGGTTGAGTTTGAGATGCAATTCTTCACAGGCTGCAGAGGTGATGTTAATGAGGTTCTGTAGGCCTTCCGCTGTCCTGGAGAGCAGGGTTATATCATCTGCGTAGGCAAAGCAGGGATGCTTGAGATCTGGGTCTGCTTGTAATCCGGCGTTGATGATAGTCCTCAGTATTGGTTCAATGGCGATGTTGAATAATAGGCCACTGATTGGGCATCCCTCCCTGACCCCACAGTCAGCCGGGATATCATTCGTTTCACCACACGCAGTTTGAATTTTGGTGGAATTTCCTCTTGTGATGCCCTGGATCACCGTAACAAAGTCTGCTTCCACGCCTATCCGTGTGAAGGAGGCGTCGATGAGCTCTAAGGGTACGGAACCAAAGGCGTTTGTGAGGTCAAGTGACGCAATGCAAATATCTTTATTGCTGTCACGTGCCTCGTCAAGGTAGTGCTGGATAATGTAATTGTGCTCAAGGACCCCGTCTGATGCCATAAATCCTTTTTGCGCAGAGCACAGGGCCTGATTTTGCTCAATCCATTTCCTCAGTCTTGCAGCAAGGACTCCTGTGTATAACTTATAAATTGTCCTACACAGGGCAATGGGCCGCCAATTGTTGATCTCTTGTGGGTCACCATCCTTGGGTATGAGGATGGTTTGTGACGTCTTCCAGTCCTGGGGGATCCTCTTCTGTTGTAGGCAGATGTTGAAGATCGCTGCTATCACCTTACAGTCAGGGTCAGCCTGCTTCCAGTGTCTGTAGGTGATTCTGTCGTTCCCTGGGGCACTGTTTTCAGCTCTCATAAGCCTGACCTCCACTTCCCCTTCTCTGATTGGGTCCAGGTTAATTTCGGCGCGATCTTCCTGCGCTTCAGGGATGGATTGGAGTGTTACTGGGTCTCCTATTGGTGGTTGAGCGGCCAGCACCTCTGAAAAGTGCCTCTCTATGATCTCACAGGGGGTATCACAGCGGCTACTTTCCCCTGATGTGATCAGCCTTACTGCCCTTCATCGGTTTCTTCTGTAAAGGCGTTGGATCGCCTTGCAGTCGTTGACATCGATGGTTGAGGGGGCTGGTCTACTGTCGTCTATCCGGATGTTGCAGAGGGCTTGAACTGCCTCTGTAATTTCTTTCAGGAGGCTTGAGAACTCGTCCCAGTCCGGGGAGCGTAGCAATTCCAGCAGTGGAGCGTAGAAGGGTTCTAGTGCCCAATCTTGGGTTGCCTCATCTGGTTGCTGTTCCGGCTGGTCAGCTTCGTCTGGTTCTTGTTCTAGCTGTACTTCCTCATCACCGTTGTCGTGTATTTGTGATTCATCACCCCCGTGGTCATCGTTGTTATCCTCGCCGCTAGCCTCTGGGGAGGCCCAGTCTTCGTCCTCAGGCCCTAGGGGATCGGGATGGGTAGGAGAGGGATGTTAGGGAAAAGGAACCTGTATCACAATGGGTGATAGAGGGAGGGGGGGGGTCTGTGAGGCTGTGGGTGCTGGAGAGGGGGTAGTATTGGTGGGGGTGATGGGGTGGGGGATGGTACCGGGGAGAAAGGAATAGGTGAGGCAGGTGGTTGTGCAGGTTCAGGGATGGGGTTAATGGGTGTGGGTGTGGGGGGGTAGGGTATCAGGGCGCTGAGGTGCTGGTTCAGGTCCTGGGTTGCGGGGTGGCGACCTTCTGTCTTGATCCTGTTGAACGTTATTCCGTCGCTCCTAGCCTGTTTGCCTCACGTGGTATAGCTCATGGCTCATTTTCCCTATGACTGAGTTGCATGAAAAGTCGCAATTCGGTCTGTTACATGGGAATGCCAACTGGACATTGTCATCCTGTCTCGCTGCCACAATTCTCTGAAGCGGTGCACATGAATGAGTAGACGGTCTTTGTCCCAACGTTTTGCTGCACCCTGCACACTTATATCTGGTTCTCCCGATCTTGATGTTTTGGCCACCACTCAGGTGTCTCACTAGGGATACTCTCTTACACGTCCATGATTTCCCAAAGGCTGCCCTGTTCGCGTTGTTCTCTTCCCCAGGGGCAGGGGACTCACGGTGGGGGGGTCTTTGTGCATTATTCCGGTCGTTTGTTGCCCCAGGGGTTCCATTTCTCGCTTGGTTCAGGAGCCCGTTGATCTCCTGGCTCATTGTTAGGGCGTCCTGGCTGTCATTACTGTTGTCAGACTCATTCTGAACCCTCCTGAATGTATATCGCCTGTTCCGGGGTCTTTGGGAGAGAGGGCTGTCCCAGAAGTCTCGGTCGTCGCGGGTCCGTCTAATTACCAAAAACTAACACAAGCTACACAAGCTTCAGAAAGCTTCCTGGCAATACGTTAGTAAAGAATAAATATGATATATTTACTCATTACAATGTTGGTGCGGAACATACAACATGAAAAAACATAATTTTAATCCAAAAAAGTATCTTTTTTTTATAAAGAAATTAGACGAAAATAAAGAGCAGGTGACGCCAAATCAAGTCGACGATCCAAGCGTCAATGTTGTGGAGCGACTTATCCAAGACAGATTGTTGCCTGGAGAGTGTTTGCTGGCATATCAGCCTCTTGTACACACGTCGTCACAAACTGAAATAATGGTATAAACTACAATAATGCATAGTTACAATAATATTTAGCATAAATAGCCAGAAAATATTGAAATTGTATTGAAAAATAGGTGTCTGGAAGTGAAATTAACTCCATGGGACAATAGTTTTGTTATATAGATGCTGATGATTATTCGCTGGTATGCGTTCGCTATACATGGACTCGCTCTGGGTGTGTGTGTAGTGTGATATACATTCAATAACATCATTATAGGGGGTAAATATGTCATATATCTTCATTACTTGTGTAATGCAAGGAGGTTTTATCTTTTTTAAAGATAAATATTTCAACTTTAAATATCTTTTCAAATATATGTCATTAAAGTATATATTCTGAAAATAATCATGTATTTTATTTACCCCAAAGTAGAGCACGAATATCAGTGTCATATCCTGTGATTAGTAATTTATTTTGCACCCCATACTCATTCCTTGAAGATTATTTACATTCACTCCTCGCTTGATAAATTCAAGATCTTTTGAGTACATGAAAATATGTTTTAGAATTAAAGTATTCAATTGAAATTAGTAGCGTATAGCTAGCTCTAAGCAGAACTACTACTGTACCAGTAAAACATTTTAATTAACATTTCAGATCAGGTAAGAATTGAGACCACAAAAATCCAGTAGCATTTCTATCACATTCGTCTATAGTTGAACCATTAAGAATGTCTCTTAAATGTTACCCAAGCACACATGTTTGTGGAGACTAAAGTTATTATCAATAGAAAGCAACAAGGCCAGATGGGTTTATTTCACCATATATGACAGAGGACTTTCTAAGTGAGCAGAAAGACATCAGATTAGTGATGTGAAAGGAATTAGATTCTCTGAATCTTTATCCTGGGAATGTGTGTGTGTAATACTAGATAAGAGAGAAAATTAGGTCTGGAGTCAGTACATTAGACAGCAGAGGGTTAGAAAGGCGGAATCAAAGAGCTAACAGCTTTAGCCTATGGATACAAATAGCAAATACACAAACAATTCATTTCATGAGGATCCCGGGGATCCTGTAAATTACTATCCTCCCTTCTCATCCAATATTGTTCTTCCGAAGAAATTACTATCTATTTGTTTGTGTTATATACAAGAAGGTACATTGGATTTGTCAGAGTACATAACAGTGGTGTTCTTACAATTATTGTAAAGCCACATAGTTTTGGGCAAGTGCTTAATCTATCAGGGGGGGGTCCGTCTGGCGCCCCCCTTTCCCGGCAATTAAATGTTAACCGCATAGAATGTTACAGTATTACACTGTCATTTTACCCAAGGTAGCACTTTTACTAATGTAAAATGTAATAGCCCCATTGTTAGACTTATTCTCTGGAAGTTACACATTATTACATTTACCCTTGTTACACTTACTAAGTTTAATATACAAGGTTATTCTCAGGATGATAACCTTCAAGCCATGTTAATCAAACCAGTACAGTGCATTAACTTACATCATTAATGTAAATAAGTTATTTTACCCAGGATAAAAGTTTTACCAATGGTTATTACCTTATAGGGATGTATGTACTTAATATGGGAAAGTGATCACTAATTAGCCATTGTCTTGAGGTTATCTTGAGATGATTTCGGGGGCTTTTTTTTTTAGTGTCCCCGCGGCCCGGTCCTCGACTAGGCCTCCACCCCCAGGAAGCAGCCCGTGACAGCTGACTAACACCCAGGTACCTATTTTACTGCTAGGTAACAGGGGCATAGGGTGAAAGAAACTCTGCCCATTGTTTCTCGCCGGCGCCTGGGATCGAACCCAGGACCACAGGATCACAAGTCCAGCGTGCTGTCCGCTCGGCCGACCGGCTCCCATTGTAATACCAATCTTTGGACAGCGTTGACTAACTGGCCTTCATTTATTACAGCCAAATCTTCCATCCATAAGGCGGATGGTGTTAGATGGGTTAATATAAAATAGTCATAACTTGTAATTATAGTTATGTAATTATAGTTAATGTTGCAGATGTCATAAGATAAACAAGTAAGAAACTTTCATGCAGTGAGAACTTACATACAATATGTAAACTTTCTATATTTAAATTTTAATTTATAATGAAGAAAATGGAGTTAAATGTAATGAAATAATTAAACAGAGTACGACAATGTTATTTATTAACAAAAAATTAAGGAAAATGAAATAAACTTGTGCTCTAAATATATAATTTTTAACAAATCAAATAAATTGAATATGCAATCTCTGTACCTACTAATTAATATGTATGTCAGTGACCACAGACCTTTCGCATATAAACTGTATGGCTGTGACATGAACCCTCACATTTATCTCTCGAGTGTATAGATGTTACCAGTTTCATTTAACATCTAAGTGAACAAAAGGTAAACAATAGATAATAATCGACAGTTTTAAATATCCGAAAATATGGTGTTGGATACAACGAGGAACTTAAAAAAAGATTTAACTAATAATAGTAATATTGTAAGAACTAGAACAAATAGAAGAACAAACAACTGACAGTTAATATTATTGAATATAAATAAACAAGGTCACCATATGTATAATACAATTAAGAATAAAGATAAATGAAATTAGATTCAAATAATTAATTAACTAGGATACATATAAATAATCAAATTGCAAACCCAATAACTTCTTATATGAAGATTGTAATACGCTAATAGGATAAAGATAAGCAAAATAAGCACACAATTGCCTGGTGGCATTTCCAAAACACTTATACTACTCTACTTTATACTGCCCTCTCACTTCCTGGACACTTACGCTCATGTGGTTTTCTTGCTATTGCACAAGTTTTGGGAATTGAAAATCTGTTGCCTTTGGCAAATATTTTTCTGTCCTCAATATATGGTTTTCTTGATATAAAGCTCCATAAGCACTTTATCTTTTCGTCTTTAGATTTTTTTATCCCAAACTTCCTTAGGAATAAGGTAACCTTTAAAATTGGATGAAAGTACATAATTACCTTCTCCATGTAACGCCCTCCTCAGATCTAACATTTGGAGTGTTGAAACATTGCAGATTCTTTCAATCAAATCTGGCAATTTTTGAGGTTTCCAGTCAATAGTTAGTTTAAGAATGTGGTTCAGTGACTCGCAATTGTTGTTAGTCCACAACTTATCCATTTTAGCCTTTGTGTGAGGAACACACACATAATTCCACAGAGAAGATTTTAAACGGCAATCAAAATATTCTTTGAAGTTTGGGTATTTGGAAAAGTACCAAATGAGATTGTTGATACCTGTTTCAAACTTTTCCTCAGTCACTTCTAACTAGTCCATTTGTACCAAAAATTTTCTTTAGGATAATAATCCTTTCGGTGGTCGTACAACCAATAATATCAGTCAAATAGCGTCTAACATTTTCCTTTAGGTGGTTGCTGCACAATAAGAGTGTTGCATTCGGAAGACAACACATAAGTGCCTTTCTTAAAGCTATTTCTTGATCACTTCCAATCATTACGTTCGCGTTATCAATATAGTCTCCTAGTTTGGTTCTTAGGTTGTAGAAAAATGTTGTGTAAGTTTCATATTCACCATCCCAGTGTAAATATATAGGTCTGAGAAATATAGGGTTGTTTGATGTTTCCATTTGTGTTCTTGTAAACAATTGTCGTTAGATCTATCCTGCCAAACTTGTCAAAAATTTTTGAAAAACTAATCTATAAGCAGCTTTACTCATATCTAGCCAAACTCAATATACTTAGCCCTTGCCAATTTGGCTTCAGACCCAAAAAAAGCACTAACGATGCACTTATTAGTATGCTTAACTCGATTCATACAGCTCTTGATAAAAATGAGTTCTCTGTTGGGTTGTTTGTGGACCTGCGTAAAGCTTTTGACACTGTCAACCACCAAAACCTTCTTCTTAAATTACATCATTATGGAGTCAGAGGACACTCCCTACAATACCTCAAATCCTACCTTACTGACAGGCTCCAATATGTTTCTGTGAATAATACAATTTCTCCCACCCTACCCATCAACATTGGTGTTCCCCAGGGCAGCATACTTGGCCCTCTCCTCTTTCTCATCTACATTAATGACCTTCCAAATGCCTCCCAACACCTCAAACCAATTCTATTTGCTGACGACACAACCTTCATTTACTCCAGTCCTTATCCCCTTGCTCTAAATGCCACAGTAAATACTGAGCTAAATAAAGTCCATCTGTGGCTAACTGCCAACAAACTCACCCTTAACATTGACAAAACCTTTTATATTCTGTTTGGCAATAAATCCTCTAATCAAATAAATCTCAAAATAAACAATACCCAAATTTGTAACAAATTAGATGGCAAATTCCTTGGCATTCTCATTGACCACAAGCTTAATTTCCAGGGACACATTCTAAACATATCAAAAAAAGTTTCAAAAACTGTGGGCATTCTTTCTAAGATCAGATATTATGTACCACGCCCTGCCCTGGTGACTCTCTATTACTCCCTTATCTATCCATATCTCAACTATGGTATTTGTGCTTGGGGCTCTACTACCCAAAATCACTTACGTCCTTAATTACTCAACACAAAGCTGCTATTAGGACAATATCCAATTCTGGCCCCAGACATCACTCGGTACCCCTACTTAAATCTCTGAATATGTTAGACATTAAGTCACTGCACATTCTCTCATGTGTATTATACATATATAAAACGCTAAACTATAATGCCAATCCTGATCTCAAAAGCTTCATAGAAGGTTGTATCAGAACCCATGAGCATCACACCAGAAATAAATACAGTTTTGATATTCCTAGAGTACGACTTAATCAAACTAGAAATGCTCTACAAATCAAGGGGCCCAGAATGTGGAATGACCTTCCCAACCATGTTAAAGACTGTACCTCTCTCAACCAGTTTAAGTTAAAAGCGAAGCTATACCTAATAAATTCCCTGTAACCTACCTTACCCTTCTATTGTCAACCAATGTCTGTTTTTTTCTTTAAAGAGCGCTGTTTGTCGACATAATTGTATTTGTGCTGCTTTTTCATCTATGTTTTCATTTCTTGTTTTCATTCTACTCATTATGCTCAATTAGTATTAAGCTTGTCATTTAAGTTTATCATGCCCGAAACGCTTTGCGTAATAGTGGCTTTAGGCATTGTATGTACTAGCTATACCTATAAGTTAAACAATCCTTGTAAATATCTATTGTATGTATGTACCTTACCTAAATAAAATTGTATTGTATTGTTGTATTGTAGATAACAAGGGCCAAGATTGAAGGTCCTGTCAGCACCGATGACAAAAGGGTTGTCTTTTCCGGCAGCACACAAATGTTGCTTGAAATCTTCCAATTGCTCCTTGGAATATAATACCATACAGGGGACTTTGTCCTGTGTATGAATTATCTCCTTTACATATTCATGACCGTCTAACATGCAAATTACAGTTAAAAGATCATCTGCAACATTGTGCCTATGGATAGGCTTACATTCCTTTTTCCTCTCATTGTATTTTTTATTCCTTATTTGCTTGAAGTCTCGTGGGGCTAAATCTGAATCTTCCATGAGCATATTTTGATAAACCTCTCGCGGAGGATGGCTCTTAACCATCTCCCCTATCTTTTCTAAACCCTCAGGCCTAGTCCGAATATATGGAATTGTTTTTTTTTGAATTACCATGCATGGTAGCTCCTGTAAACTTGCCAGAGTATTCTACGAGAGCTACAGACTGCATCTGTTTAATAACCGTTACTCTTTTTTTAAAGCATTCTTGACCTTTGAGGGCTGTGTAATACTTGTGCATGTTGATGATAGTATCTGGGGAGGGCTGTGAATCTAAGGGTACCCACTGCACTTTCCTTTTAAACATAACTCGATTAAAAAATAAATTATTTCTCATATATATCATCCGCAAACTTTTGTTACAATACAATACAATACAATTTTATTTAGGTAAGGTACATACATACAATAAATATTTACAAGGATTGTTTGACTTATAGGTAGAGCTAGTACATACAATGCCTAAAGCCACTATTACGCAAAGCGTTTCGGGCATAAGTTCGGGTTTCGGGCATTGTTAGTGTTCAATACATAGCAACTGTTCACTGTGGCAGTTTTAGCACTGTTCCACACTCCACAGTCGTCAGGAAAGTTACTTCGTATTTTGTCACCCCTATTAAGATTGTGTGTATTGTCAACCACATAAAATGTGTCTTCTTTAGCTCCACGAGGGATCTCTTTAAAAACATTGCGTTTCTCTTGCAAATGCCAATAGATTTCTTCTGCAAGTAAAATCTTCCATTGTGCAGCTTACCAGAATTTTCAATCTCGATATCATTCAACAATTTTTGCTTCTTCAAAACAGGTCCTGTCTCTTCAGTGTCATAATATATTTTGGACACACAGGGCATAGAGTAATTTCCAATTGGAGTTGAAGTGTATACAATTTGTGCAGATGATGTTGATCGACCCAAACTTTGAGGTGTAGATGCAATAGTGTTTAATAACGGGGTACTATCTGTGGATATGTGACCCAGTGGAGGCAATAACATTAATCGAACGAAATGGTTAGGTGTCCATATTTGTTCTCCTAGCTTAAGATTGCCGCTCCACATAATGTAAATGGGATCCTGCCTCACTTCACACCGAGGCAAAAATTCTCTATTGAGAATAGACATAATTTGCCATGTGACTGGCAGCACCTGATACATCTTAATTTGTTTTTTGTGCGGTTAAGCTCAATCATGTGTTCAGTTGACAACTTCTGGCAATGTAAATGGTAGCGCAGATGACAAGTGTCGCACTGGACACTATGTGGGCCACAAGCATCTTGACAAACACCACATGAAGTAGCCTGAAACAAGAAATAATCCTAAGAGTCAGTAATGGTAAATGTTTATGTATCATGTGTATCTACACGTATATAAATAAAATATTAAGAACACAAAAACATAAGAACAAATGTAACTGCAGAAGGCGATTAGTTATTAATATTGTTATTAATATTAGTATTATTGTTATATGATGCCTCTTCACCTAGAAGTTAAACACACCAACCAACACACACTTGTGACAGCAACACAAGACAGAACATAAGATAAGAACATAAGAACAAAGGCAACTGCAGAAGGCCTATTGGCCCATACGAGGCAGCTCCTATTTATAAACACCCAATCCCACTCATATACATGTCCAACCCACGCTTGAAACAATCGAGATTAATCGAGAACACGAAACAATGCGTATAAATTGGATAAGTTTAGATTTATGATAGACTTTGGTAAATACTGGTTCGGTAACTGGGTTGTTTATTTGTGGAACCAATTACCGCGTAACGTGGTGGAGGTGGGGTCTCTCGATTGTTTCAAGCGTGGGTTGGACATGTATATGAGTGGGATTGGGTGGTTATAAATAGGAGCTGCCTCGTATGGGTCAAAAGACCTTCTGCAGTTACCTTTGTTCTTATGTTTTGCTTTTAATTACATGGATGGTGAAATAGCGCATATGTATGCATATATATGTGACGGAAAACATATATATGTGATATATATGTATGTCTAGCTTTGGAAACAGGTACGTCATTGTTTGATTGTAATCTATTTAATGCTAGTAGTTAAGAAATTGAGTCTGAAAATATTTAGCTGTCTACTATAATGTTTTCAATCATTTTAAGGGGCACCAGCATTGCTACCAGTTCAATTTGCAAGGTGAATGCAACAATTACACCACCTCCCTTGACAACACTGCCCACACTACACTTACCTATATACAACCCCTCCCAGGAAATCCTAATTGAAAGGTCACAGCCTGCATACCATCATAAACCAAGAGTCAGGCAATGTGCAAGTGAGTCGTGGAAGGTTGCTAATGTGATACGAGTATTCCGGGTGGGACATAAATGGTTGGACATATTTCCTTTCACCTAATGCATCTGTTCATCTACCAGTAAGTAGGTACTCAGGAGTTAGCCAGTTTGTTGTGGAGTTGCATCCTGGATGGGGTCAGTAATTCCTCCTTGGGGACGTAGTGGGTGGCCTTGATAAAAGCCTAACGTGTATAAATACACTCCGGCTTCCTGTCCCCCGATACAATGAATTTTAAACTAAATTAAATTTCAGAAGGATGGGTTCCTTGCTTTCTTACTAATTCTTACTAATTCATAACTAATTCTTACTTCTTACTAATTCTTACTAATCTTACTAAATTCTTACTAACCATAACCCCCAGATCCCTTTCGCAATATTACTTCGCAATCTCAATACCATCTAGTAAATATCTTGTAACTCTATCATTACCTAGCCTCAAAATCTTACATTTGTCAGCATTAAACTGCATCTGCCAATCCTTTGACCATTCAAAACCCTATTTAGATCGTCTTGAATTGATAGAGTCTTTTTCTGAGCTTATTTCTCTCCCGATTTCTGTATCATCGGCAAATTTGCAAATGTTACTGCTCAAACCTCAATATAAATCCTTTATATATATTATGAATTGCAGAGGTCCCAGGACAGAGTCTTGAGGCACTCTACTTGCAACATTTTCCCACTCTGACTTAACCCCATTGATACTAACATTTTTTCCTTTGGTATAGCCATGCCCTAATTCAACTTAATATAGCACCCCCAGCCCGTCCGGTGTTACGAAAGCTGATATTTTCCTGGCCTCGGGAGTCAAAGAGATCTGGTAGTACCCCTTGAGCAGATCGACCTTGGATACGTACCTTGCACTGCCCACCTGGTCGATGCAATCGCTCACCCTTGGCATGGGGTGAGAGTCTGCCACAGTGATGGAGTTTACCTTTCTGTAGTCTGTACAAAAGTGGAATGTACCATCGCTTTTCTTCACTAACAAGCATGGGGAACTCCACTCACTGTTGCTAGGCTCTGCAAGGGCGTTCTCAAGGAGATACTCCACCTCCTTCCTCATCAGCTCTCGCTTCTCCGGGCTTACCCTATACACGCTCAGCTTGACGGGCCTGGCGTCCCTCACCTCCACCTCGTGCGTTACACTCTTGTGTCGTCGGGGCACGTCGGTAAAGAGAGAGGCATTCTCCCTTAGTAGGTTCGTCAGGTCCGCGTTCTGTTGCCCTTCCAGGTGTTGTAGCTTGTCCTCGATCTTCGCCAAACTCTCCGTATTGGTGAGACGGGTGCAGTCCACCCTGGACCACTTTCCTTCCTCCTCTGGAAGTTCCTGGTCCACCTGCATGCACAAAATCGTCTTCTGCTGGGGGTCTCGAGTCACCGTCCCGTCCTGCACGGCGGCTCCTCCTTCCTCAGGGAAGAAAGGCTTCAGGCGGTCGACATGACACACCTGTTTCTTGCGGGGTCTATCCGGCTTCCCGATTTCGTATGTTACAGGACCCAACCGCCGTATCACCTGATACGGTCCCTCCAACCGTGACTCGGTCACTCTACTCTTACCCGGCAGCAATACCATCACCTGGGACCCAACCTGGAACTCCCTCGGCATAGCTCTCTTGTCGTACCATTCCGATATCTTACGCTGCGCCTCCCTCAGATGTTTTCCAGCTAGTTCCTTTGCTAAAGTGAGACGCTCCTTGAACTTTTGAACGTACTCATTGACCGTTCCCACGGTCACTCCTGGTGTCCATTGTTCCTTCAGCATGGACAGAGGACTTCGCACCTCATGTCCATACACCAGCTGGAAAGGTGAGAAACCTAACAATTCTACCTCTGCGTTTTGAATGGCAAACAACGCAGGGTATACTGCCTCATCCCACTCAGCTCCCTGCTCTGTGCAGAACACTCTCAGAACGGTCTTCAAGGTGGAGTGAAACCTTTCGATCGCCCCTTGCGACTGCGGTCGGTAGGGCGACGACCGAATCTGAGTCACTCTCCAACTTGTCACTGTCTGTCTGAACCACTTAGACTGGAATATACTTCCACAGTCCGTCTGAATTTCTCTGGGTATTCCCACCCAAGAGAAAAATCGTTGTAGCTGCCCAGCTACTCCTCTCGACGTCAAACGTCGCATCGGGACAGCTTCCGGAAATCTGGTGGACGCACACATGATCGTCATCAGGTAGGTATTTCCTCGTTTCGTCCGTGGCAACGGTCCCACCCCGTCGACCAACAGACTCTCGAATGCAGGCCCAAATGCAGGAACAGGGACCAACGGGGCCTTTGGGGCCTTTGGTATCGCGGGTTGGCTCTTCCCTGCCCTCTGGCACGGTAAGCACATCTTACAATAACACCTCACATCGGCGTCCATACCTGGCCAGTAGAAATGATCCCGGATCTTACGCAGCGTTTTGGTCACCCCCAGGTGACCTGCAGAGTCCACCGAGTGTGACAGATCCAACACTGCCGCTCTGCACTGGGCCGGCAACACTACCTGGTGTCTTGTACCTAGAGATTCTTCTCCGGCCTCCATCCTCACAGGCCTCCACTGTCTCATCAGCATGCCGTCTCGTATGTAAAAATGAGTGGCCCTCTCAGGACCAACACGTCCTCCTTTGGCCTCATGAATTAATTCGGGGAACTCTCTCTGCTGCAACTCTCCAAGACGAGTGTGGTCTACCCCTAGAGAACTGGTGAAGGTCACCTGTAACTCACCATCCGGGCTGCCTTCGCCCTCCGCTCGTTCTCCGGGTCCCATGAAGAGGTGATTGATTCCCAGGCTGTCGGACGTCTCCTCAGCCCCATCAGGTTCACTCCCTCCGTATCTGTCGCACCGCCTTGGGACCACAGCGCATACAGGGAACACCACCACGGCAACTCCCTTCTCATCCCCACAGGCGTCTAACACTCCGCCTTTCTCCTTATAGTGCTCCAAGCACTCCTCGCCCTTCACGAGGTTCGGGAGGACACATCCTCCACATGCGTCATTTCCCAAGATGACTTGTGCCTCCATCTTGGGCATTGATGCGCAGACCCCCACCACAAGGGTCTGGCAGCCATAATCAGAATTCAGAGTCACCTGGTGTAGGGGCATCCTCACTGAGCCTCCCACAGTGGTCACACTTGCCACCCCTACACTGTTACTCTCGTAACCCTCGGGAACAGGGTTTTGCTCACCAGGGTAAAATCTGTCCCAGTGTCTCTCAATATCTTCACCGGGATGGGGTCTGCGTCCCCCATCCTTATGGTTCCCTCACACACGAACGGGTGAACTCTTTTCTCCCCACTCAGTACGGGTTCATCCCGCACCCTCTCGGCCAACTGGTCCTCGACCCTCACGAAAGCAACGTTCCCCCGCTGCTTAGTGTGTTTGCAGTCCCGCGAGAAGTGTCCGAATCCCCCACAATTGAAGCAGCGAAGCTTCCCCGCCGGAGACCATCCACCACCGCTCGCCCTGGCACCGCCTCCAGAGGCCGTCGCTCCGTGTGCCTTCCTCGCACCATCCGCCGACTCCTTCGTCGCAGCAACAGCTCCTGAGCTCTCAGCTTGGGACTTCTTTACCGGCTCCACAGCACTCTTCGATCCTCTGTTGTCCCCACTCGAGAGGTGGGACTTGGGAGAACTAGCTCCGGTTCCGGAGTATACGGGCGGTCGGTGCTGTCCCTCTCGGCGTGGGCGTAAGGCTTCTTCCAGCATGTCAGCTCTGTCGGCTGCGGCCCTTAGGTCCTTAATGTCCGCCTCCCTTACTCTAACCCTGATCTCAGGAGAGAGTACGGACATAAATTTCTCCATGACCATAAGCCTCTTGACATCCTCAGCCGACTTCGCTCCTTCAGACTCCAGCCACTTAAGGAACTTCCTCTCCATGTCCCTCGCCGTCTCCGCATAAGATTTTCCTGGCGAACGGGTACATTCCCTGAATCTCTTCCTGTAGCATTCCGGCGTTAACTTGAACGAGTGGAGCACGGCCCTCTTTACAGCATCGTAGTTGGTGCACTCCCTGAGGTCGAGCATATTGTAGGCCTCGCAAGCTTCACCGGTGAGCCTACTCTGAACCAGCTCCGCCCACTCTGCTCTCGGCCACTTCTTCAAGGTAGCGACGCTCTCGAAGTGGTCGAAGAAGCCTTCAGCTTCGTTTGGTACAAAGACCGGCAAATCTCGCTCCCTCACTCGGCGGTCTTCCTGCTGTGGCGGAACTGGTGGAGCTAGCCCTAGCTCAGCTCGCTTCAGCTCCACATCCTTGTTAGCTTCTATCTCCTGCTGTTTCAGCCTAGCTTCTAGCTCGCGCTCCTCTCTCTTCAGTTGCACTTCTTCTCTCCTCAGTTGTGCCTCTCACTCTTGTTCTTCCCTGCGCAGCTGTGCTTCTCGCTCTTGTTCTTCCTTGCGCAGCTGTGCTTCTCGCTCTTCTCTGTGCAGCTGTGCCTCTCGCTCTTCCCTTCTCAGCTGTGCCTCTCGTTCTTGTTCTTCCCTGCGCAGCTGTGCCTCTCGCTCTTGTTCTTCCCTGTGCAGCTGTGCCTCTCGCTCTTCTCTGCACAGCTGTGCCTCGCGTTCTTCTCTTTTCAGCTGTGCTTCCAGCTGCAGCTTCAATATTTCCAGCTTGACGCTGCGCCTGCTGCCGCTGGATCCCCTGCTGCTTCCACCAATGCTCAGATGTTCTCCCATACTGGCAGGTGTTTGTGGCCGTTCCTCCCCCAAAGCTTCATCTCGTGCCCTGAGCTGTGCCATGATCTCCAGTCTTCTCTCTCCCACTTTGGAAGATCTCAACTTTATCCCAAAGTGGTCGGCTATCGATTGTAGCTGTGCCTTGGTGCACTCCTCCAACACCTGCTCATCTCTAGTGTCAATGAACCTTGTTACCTTATCATCCTCCATCTTGTGCTATGAGTGATAACCTGTACCTGATACCTAATACCACTGCAAAGTACCACAATTGCAACCTTTATCTTGATCGTAATCCAGGCAAGGTCGCCAATATCGGGGTTCACCATAAGAGGGTGAGCAACAGTATACAAGATATCCTCTCAACGGTCGCACTATTAGCGATAACCGTTACTCACCGTTGCCCTGCGGGTCTTCACTCCATCCTCGCGGCGCCACTGTATGCCAGGAGAGTACCCCAGTCGATCCCCAACCGGCCTTAGTAGTTAGAGATGAGTGGAGAGACAGTTTGCTCTCTCCACTGTGTGCCCGCCCCGACAAAGGGCTCTAATACTATCTCCAAGGTCGCCAACTGGTGTTTCCTGTGTCCAGTAACACGGCAGTGGTTTGGTGAAATTGTGATAACAGTGGTAAGAGCACACTAAATAAATCTAATATCAGGCAGGTATGTATCTCTATCACACTCACCTTTTCAGTGGTTAAGTAGCAGCAAGAATTATGGAGGAGTAATGCAAACGAGAAGGAATTTTGTATTTTACTTAAAATTTAAGATATCATATTCATATATCCACAGGCGAACAAGTACAATGCAGAAGTCCCTCTCTCTTCAGTTATAATTTGGGCACATCTATATGGCAACACACTCTTCCCCCTAGTGTCAAATGTCAAAATCAGCTGAGCGATTCTCACCGTGGGAATGTTCGTTTATCTGTTTGTCTGGTGTGAGGCGCCTGTTTCTTTAAATTCTCAAGAATCACTGTATTGACACACAACACAATATTTGCAACAATGACAATAGAACGCAAATGATCACGGCACTGAGCTTGAGCTCAATCAAACATTTCTACATTAATGAACATAATAATTCACTATCATGGCGTAACACACTGTACTTCACATAATGATAACGAATGCAACAAGATATAATACTGGAGTTCTCAGTAATTCCTTTCGTAGGCGAATATTCAATTGATCACTGCACACATGAGAAATTATTCAACACACAAGCATGTACTTATATGGATAAATCATAGATATCAATAATAGTAGTAATATCAATACTGGGCACATAGCCTAACACCAATAACTGGTTCACTTTATATATATATATTCTCTGGCATAAGTTATACCATAAATGTCACATGAAAGAAATTATCAACTAACACAGCAAACTCTTCAATAATAATAATACGGGTGCATCCACACCACAAATATATCCTGTGAGAGCTATCTACGGCCCAACTTCTCACAACTGTGTCCTACCGTGACAATGGTGAGCCTTGCTCACAACGTGAAAGATACTCTGACTGAATATATATATTTATATATATTACCTGACTAAAGGGGAATTGGGAGGGAAACTAGAATCACCTACTTCCACCTATCCTCCGGTGAGAGTTGAAGTGTAGCTCCTGGTCCAGGCTCTCGCCTCTTGTAGGGAACGCCCCCACACACACACTGATGTGTCCTCCAGGAACCCAATCAACGTCCCAAAATAAACGCGTCGTCTCCGTGTTCTGTCCTCCGCGGGCCCGTGCTCCTCCTCAACATCTTGTAGGGGTTGGAGTCGGTCTCCCGGCCATCGACTTCTCCTCCCAGCTACGGCTGCCAACCTACTTCTCGGTTGCAGACGTCCGGATTCCCAATTAGTTTCTTCTTTCACTGCTCCCCGGTGGATTGGCCCAGCCTCTACGTCGTCACTGTGAAGCTATCAGGCGTCCCAGACGACACTGCCTAGACTTCACCTGCACAGCACCCGATCCTGAAGCACTTGATGCTCAATATTCCGTCAATTCCCTCTTCGGTCCACACGTGGAATGAAGGAAGACCTCTCGGCGTACTTGCAGACTACGGGTGACGAGTAAGATCCACGGGAGTGGCGTATTACTGTCAGATTGACAGGATCAACCTTCACACATCCGTCCACCTTGACGTGGCGCTATGACCGGACCTCCCCTGCCTTCGTGACGTCATACTTGCCAAGGGAGGTTTTCATTGGCTCCCTGTGCCACATCGCTGTCGGTGACCAATCTGGTGCCACTAACGTCACACAGTTTTGGCGGCAAAACGGAGGAGCCAGCGCCATATTGGCTTCCTAAAGGGCCTATACCATAGGCCAAAATACTTTTCTTTCACGAATTTCTCGCCAACACGAGAACACTACACTCTCCCACATATATCAAACTGATGCCCGCGACGCAGAGAACGCTCGGGTAAAGTGGACATGACTCTTACAGCAGGCGTGGGAGAAATATAAGGAGGGGAACACCGTCACAATGTACGTACGTATGAGCATATATCTATGTAAAATATGACAACTTGATGAAATACTTACTGCCTGCACAATAAAGGCGTCCGTCCACAGCTGAGGCAGTTGAAGTCTAAATGACCTGGTGGAGTGGAGAGGGAACACTGCACACAGAAGACCCTGCACTCCTCAGTTGTCTACATTTAGTTGTTCTACAAGAGATGCACTGTGATTTGCAAAAATGTTTACTTACACTTATAAGTTGTTGCACACATAGAGGGCATAATTTCATCTTGAAGTATGAAACACATTATTATTATCTTACAGGAATGTAAGAACTCTTGTATATATAAATAAATAAAATAAAAAAAAATAAAATCAATAAAATTGTAATAATACAATATTCAGAACTCAAGAATTATTATATATATAGTATATTATTTCCACTTGGCTTATGATCAACACTTTAAACATAATATATTTAGGGAGATATTGTAATAATATGGTATCTACTCAGCACAATAGCCAATATCTAAGTACTAAAACAACACATTATGATCTTAGCTCTCAGACCACAACTAGGTGTCACCACCCTCCTCCACCTACACCTTCATGCACCACCTCTCAGACGTCACCACCCTCCTCCACCTACACCTTCATGCACCACCTCACAGACGTCACCACCCTCCTCCACCTACTGAAGCCACACACCTTCATGCACCACCTCACAGACGTCACCACCCTCCTCCACCTACTGAAGCCACACACCTTCATGCACCACCTCACAGACGTCACCACCCTCCTCCACCTACTGAAGCCACACACCTTCATGCACCACCTCACAGACGTCACCACCCTCCTCCACCTACTGAAGCCACACACCTTCATGCACCACCTCACAGACGTCACCACTCTCCTACACCTACTGAAGCCACACACCTTCAATACTGACATACACTATCAGCATTGTATGGATGTGCATAAAATATAATATTTATTTATTTATATACAAGAAGGTACATTGGGTTAGAGAGAATACATAACATGGTATTTACAATCTTGTAAAGCCACTAGTATTCGCAGCGTTTCGGGCATGTCCTTAATCTAACAGATAATTTTAAGTAGGTAAATTCTAGTAGAATTAATAAAATGATAAGAGATACATTGCAAGAAAAAAAATGATGAGAGAGTATATTAAAGCACACTGGTATGTTAAAGCTCTAGTTGATTACATTGACAACTTGATTGGTAATTTAAACAAGATTAACAGACACCGTACAGCAGATTGATAGCACATATAAGAAGACAGCAATGATCACATTGGTAAAGATGTTCGGATTGGGTAGTTAAAGATAGGGAGATTGGGTAGCAATAGATACTGTGCAATTTTAAAGCAACAAGGTAAAAAAAACTATGCAGATGAGATTAGGTACTTTTTAGTTTTGTTTTTTGAATGACGCAAAAGTTGGATAGCTTTTCAATTCATTAGGGAGCGAGTTCCATAGACTGGGTCCCTTTATTTGCATAGAGTGTTTACACAGATTAAGTTTGACTCTGGGGATATCAAAGAGATATTTATTTCTGGTGTGGTGATTATGGGTCCTATTACATCTGTCCAGGGAGAGTTTCAGAGCAGGATTTGCATTTAAGAACAGGGTTTTGTAAATGTAATTGACACAAGAAAATTTGTGGAGTGAGATTATGTTTAGCATGTTAAGGGAGTTAAACTTTATGCGGATCAGGACATAACCTGGAGTCCTGTTTCGCCTACCCGCTTCCGCGATGTGGACAGAAAATGTCCTGAAAAAAATATTTGTATAAAATTCAATTTTAATCCGATTTACTTTGGGTTTGTTTCAAACTGCGCGCCATGAGGCTCTTTCTCACCACTAGGCTGCATGGGACAATAAGTTCATGAAAAGTGTGGACCACTTCGATCAAATGGCATTACCATTTTACCCGGAAAACTCACAAGTGGACCTAAAAGATAACGTTTATTTCCTGCAAATGGCTTTGCATAATGCCTTTGTTTTGTACAAATACAACACAACTGATCAAAAAAAGCTAACATTGCTACAGTTCCATGAGGTGGCAATTTGGGCCCTATTGTGCTGGGACCCGGAAGATTGGCCTCAAACAGCAACAGTATCTCAACACTTGAGGCACGCTCCAGACATAAATGATGACACAGGTCCTGCCTATGTTGACGCCATGCAAACTCCTGGACCATCTGGTGTGAGGCGGCCCTTGTTCACTTCAACACCTCAAGCTGAAGCAGCAACCAAATCAGAACCCGAGATGTCTGGCACACTGCCATTTGACGAGACGGTTTTGTCAGATGACTCTGACTCAAATGTTGAACCTCCAGCGATTCAGTTGATTCTGAAAATCGCATGAACTACAAACTTAAACGAGTATTTTGATACCAGAATGAACACTGTATCACATAAACTGCCATAAGTAGACTCGAACCTTCATAGATTTTTTTTTTTTTGGTGTAGCGTGTGTGTGCATGAGTGTCCCAAACGGGTTGCAGGTGGGTGACTTTAGCCGTTTATACTGGTAATGCTTCCCCCATATCATGTATTATATGCATATGTCTGTTTAGGGAATTTTATTCGGATCAATGTACAACCAAAAATAACTGTGTGCAACAAGTATAAACTTGACAAACATAACATCAGTAAAAACATTTCGTGTGTTTGAGACACTGATATGTTCCAGCGTTGTTTTATATTTGGCGCTATTCTATCTTACGCTTTGTTGATCTTTTTTACCTACGGGCTCATAGAACATTCTATTGCAAACACATTGATACAAAAATAAATGACACAAAAATAAATGACGTACATAGAATAATAATGTCAGGACAGTGAAATAAGTATAAACTTTCAAAGCGCCGTATCGTATCGCACATGTGTCGTCCCGTCACCGATACCTGCTAATAGTTCCACCACTTCCCACACTCTTGCGGGTGGGCCGCTACCATTATTCTACGTTTATATTCATATCACCGTGTTAGGAATTTCATTGCGAGTCCATTGATACCAAAATTAACACTGTAGGACAAGTGTGGAGGTGATAACAATCCCAAGAGTAAAAACATTTTGTTGCTGTTGGGTGCTCACAGCGAGTCATCTACGTAGTTATTTATTTGGTGCTGGTATCCCTATACGTTTCGTGCCCGTTTTTACTGATGTTATTCTAGAGAATTTTATTGCGAACACGTTGGTACCAAAATGAAATACGTAGCTCGAGAACTAAGGTCAAGAGAGTAAAAAGAGTATACACATTTTGGTTTTTACGCTTAAGCAACAAAAACGCCGTGCGCACATACCGCTTTTTTTTTTTTTTTTTTTTTTTTTTTTTTTTTTTTTTTTTTTTTTTTTTTTTTTTTTTTTTTTACCTTCGCCGGGCGCGCTTAAGTGTTTTAAACAAGGGGGCCGAGTGTTGTCTGAAAGCAGAATTTGTTATTATTCTGATAGCAGATTTTTGCTGGGTGATGATGGACTTGAGGTGGTTTGCAGTGGTTGAACCCCATGCACAGATACCATAATTAAGATTGGGATAGATTGGTGCATAATATAGAGAGATGAGAGCAGAATTAGGTACATAATATCTGATTTTAAAGAGTATACCAACTGTTTTATAGACTTTCATAGTTATGTGTTGTATGTGGGTGCTGAAGTTGAGTCTCTTGTCTAGGAATAGGCCAAGAAACTTTACATCATTTTTATTGCTAATGTTTACGTTATCCGAAGCTGAATTGCATTTGTAGATTTGCATCCAAATAAAATGTAGTAGGTCTTTTCTATGTTAAGTGTTAGTTTATTGGTTGACATCCATAAGTGGCCTCTTTTTAGTTCATTATTAACATCATTTAGTATATGTGGGTTGGGGTTAGAGTAGATGAGGGTAGTATCATCAGCAAACTAAATAGGTTTCAGAATGTTAGAGACATTAGGCAGATCATTGATGTATATAAGAAATAGGAGAGGTCCCAAGATGCTGCCCTGTGGCACTCCAATGGTTATTAGTAGAGTGGGAGAGGTTATATTATTAATGGCTACACATTGGAGTCTGTCACTAAGATAGGATTGGATATAGCCCAGTGCTTGGCCTCGGATTCCATAATAATGGAGTTTACGTAAGAATTAATTGTGATTAACAGTGCCAAAGGCCTTTCTCAGGTCAATGATGAGTCCAATCGGAAACTCATTTTTGTCAAGGGCAGAGTAAATTATATCAAGGAGACTAATTATTGTATCGTTGGTACTCTTTTGGGAGCGGAAGCCAAACTGACAGGGACTAAGAATGTCGAATTTTACGAGGTAGGAGTAGAGCTGTTTGTAGATAATTTTTTCAAATATTTTTGATAGTATGGGTAGGTTCGATATTGGTCTATAATTGTTTATGTCTGCCGGATTACCTCCTTTATGAACTGACATTACTCTTGCTTTTTTAAGGATTTCAGGGAAGGTATGACACTCAAGGGATTTGTTGAACAGCAGAGCTATAGGTGGCGTAAGGGCATGGGAGGCGCTCTTGTATACAATGGATGGGATTTCACTGATGTTCCCAGCTTTGGTTTTTAGTGAGTGTATGATGGACACAACATCTGTCGGGCTGACTGGTGAAAATAGTACTTAGGCCACTGAAAAACATATGTTATGAGTAAACTGACTCGCAGGATTTATTTATTTTAATAAAATTATTAATTTATTTAATGAATTCTAATTTATAATTTATTTTTAATTTATATACTAATTTATTTCTTACATTAATTTATTTCGATAGCGGACTGTATGATGTTAAAGTGGACTGTATGATTTAATTTCCCACAAGTAGCTTCTACACAAGTTGAGGTTTATTAATTATATTTTCTATCAATTGAAATTATCTATTTGTAGATATTCACTACAATGATACTAGGTGTTAAGACTACAAATGATTAGTAAATTAAATTAAATACAGCTTATCTGTATGGTTGTTTATGCCTGGTCAACCAGATATGAACAGGGATGATCACAGAATAATGCTCCTTGTAGGTGATGCTATTGTAATCCTACATGGCATGTTCTACCAGGTAGTTATTGTTAATTATTCTTCCCCTTTAATTTCTTCTGTCAAATAGAGCACACAGTAATAATCGTAGCCAACATATGACGCCTATATCAGGGGAAATTATTATGATTTATTAATTTACATTTACCCATTTGGGTGGCTCGCTGCGTGTTCTAACCGGTATACCTTAATCTACCTACTTAACTGACCAGAAATGACTATATTTAACGAGTTATCGGGTACAGAACACTTCCCTTATTATTGACGAAGATAATGCTGATGATGGGACGTTTGTTTGTCCAATAACTCTGCATCTAGAGGGAAATAATTGCGGAGATTCAAGCGGGCTCCAAGCGAGACTTTGTTAAAGTAAATGGCTACTGCTCCCACTCACACATCTGGCATCTTCTCCTGATGCGTTTTATCAAGACGCGTAAAGAGGTTTTGTATTTAATTTATTTTAATACTGATAATTAAGTTCATTCAAGACAAACGTTTTAATGATGTTTACAGTCCAGAGACTGATGTTTTAATGAACAAATCCTGATGTTTTAAGAATAATTCTCAATATTATTTGGGAATTATTTAGAGCTGGTGAATTTAATGGCGACATAAGTGATATCCCGTTTTCTTCGGGTAAAAGGCCACAACAATCTCGTTTTCTTTGAATGACTAAGCTATTTTGTTTAATTTGTTAGTACAAAATTAGCAGTATTATTATTTACATATTGTATTGAAGGTTAGTAAAAGGTGTCGGTTTGTCCAACATGGAAATTGTATTCATATATGACAAACTGAGGTGGGATGCATGTATAATTATACATATAATAATAATAATAATAATTTTTATTTAGGTAAAGGTACATACATAAAGAGATTTTACAAAGTTTGTTGGCTTTATAGATAGAGCTAGTACATACAATGCCTAAAGCCACTATTACGCAAAGCGTTTCGGGCAGGAAAAAACACTAATGACTAAAGCTTAAAACTAATGGGTAAAAAGAATAAAATGTGTTGAGTACAAATAAAAATAGAGGTAAAAGAGGGGGGGGGGAACATTGTTGAAAAAGCAGCACAAATACAATTACAAATTATAACAGAAAATTACATTCAAACAGTGTTGATTTGAAAAAACAAAAAAACAAAACAAAAAACATACATGGGTTGACAATAGAGGGGTAGGGTAGGTTACAGGGAATTTATTAGGTATAGCTTCGTTTTTAACTTAAACTGGTTGAGAGAGGTACAGTCTTTAACATGGTTGGGAAGGTCATTCCACATTCTGGGCCCCTTGATTTGTAGAGCATTTCTGGTTTGATTAAGTCGTACTCTAGGAATATCAAAACTGTATTTATTTCTGGTGTGGTGCTCATGGGTTCTGTTACAACCTTCTATGAAGCTTTTGAGATCAGGATTGGCATTATAGTTTAGCGTTTTATATATGTATAATACACATGAGAGAATGTGCAGTGACTTAATGTCTAACATATTCAGAGATTTGAGTAGGGGTACCGAGTGATGTCTGGGGCCAGAATTGGATATTGTCCTAATAGCAGCTTTGTGTTGAGTAATTAGAGGACGTAAGTGATTTTGGGTAGTAGAGCCCCAAGCACAAATACCATACTTGAGATATGGATAGATAAGGGAGTAATAGAGTGTCACCAGGGCAGGGCGTGGTACATAATATCTGATCTTAGAAAGAATGCCCACATTTTTTGAAACTTTTTTTGATATGTTTAGAATGTGTCCCTGGAAATTCAGCTTGTGGTCAATGAGAATGCCAAGGAATTTGCCATCTAATTTGTTACAAATTTGGGTATTGTTTATTTTGAGATTTATTTGATTAGAGGATTTATTGCCAAACAGAATATAGAAAGTTTTGTCAATGTTAAGGGTGAGTTTGTTGGCAGTTAGCCACAGATGGACTTTATTTAGCTCAGTATTTACTGTGGCATTTAGAGCAAGGGGATCAGGACTGGAGTAAATGAAGGTTGTGTCGTCAGCAAATAGAATTGGTTTGAGGTGTTGGGAGGCATTTGGAAGGTCATTAATGTAGATGAGAAAGAGGAGAGGGCCAAGTATGCTGCCCTGGGGAACACCAATGTTGATGGGTAGGGTGGGAGAAATTGTATTATTCACAGAAACACATTGGAGCCTGTCAGTAAGGTAGGATTTGAGGTATTGTAGGGAGTGTCCTCTGACACCATAATGATGTAATTTAAGAAGAAGGTTTTGGTGGTTGACAGTATCGAAAGCTTTACGCAGGTCCACAAATAACCCAACAGGGAACTCATTTTTATCAAGAGCTGTATGAATCGAGTTAAGCATACTAATAAGTGCATCGTTAGTGCTTTTTTTGGGCCTGAAGCCATATTGGCAAGGGCTAAGTATATTGAGTTTGGCTAGATATGAGTAAAGCTGCTTATAGATTAGTTTTTCAAAAATTTTTGACAAGTTTGGCAGGATTGATATAGGTCTGTAGTTGTTAACATCTGTGAGATCACCACATTTGTGGACAGGCATTACTCTCGCTTTTTTTTTAGAATATCTGGAAAGGTTTGGAGTTCAAGTGACTTGTTGAAGAGCAAAGCAATAGCAGGAGCTAAAGATCTGGAGGCTTTTTTGTAGATTAAAGTTGGTATCTCCTCAAGGGCACCAGACTTGGTTTTAAGGGAAAGGATTATCTCATTGACGTCAGTGGAATTAATGGGCTTTAGGTACAGTGACTGGGGATAGTTCCCTGTAAGATAGTCCTTAATGTCAGTACTGGAAGATGGAATATCATTAGCAAGGGATGAACCAATGGAAGAGAAGAACCTATTGAACTCAATAGCAGAATCAGAGGCTGAAAGCTGACCATCGTTATTAGACAGGAGAGTCGGTTTGTTATTTAAAGACTTCTTTGATCCCAATATTTGTGAAATTGTTCTCCAAGTTTGTTTAATGTTGCTCTTTATTTGGGTAAATTTATCTTCGTAGTATTTAGTTTTGGCTCGTCTAGTTATCTTAGATAGCAATAATGAGTAATTCTTTGAGAATTCTTTGGAGACAATTCCTAACCTATACTTCTTCTCAAGGTCATGTTTTTTATTAATAGATTTAAGTATTCCCTTTGTAAGCCAGGGATTGTTAAGCCTTTTGGTTGTGACTTGTTTTGTAAGCATAGGACAGTGGGTATTATAAAGGCTAAGAGTTTTTTGAAGAAAAGATTGAACTGCTAGGTTGATGTCCTCTATGTTACCTAACTCGGACTCCCAGTTGACATTATCAGTAGCAGTTATAAAATTGTCTATAGCAGTTTCATTGTGTAGTCTTAAACGTATCTCTCTTGACTCAAGAGGTGGTTTGCTAATGTTAGTTAAGAGAAATGTGGGGTAATGGTCTGTAGTGCTATCGGTGATTATACCTGAAGTAAGTGGAGAGGTTATGTTTGTCCAGATGTGATCTAGAGTCGTGGCAGTGCTATCAGTGATTCTAGTAGGTCTAGTGATTAAGGGTATGAGGAAGCAGGAATTCATACAGTTGAGGAAGCTAACAGCAGTAGGGTGTTCTGGCTCGCAGAGGTCAATATAAAAGTCCCCTGCGATAATTAGGTGGTTTTTGTTCAGTCTGTTATCAAGTATTAGATTTCTAAGGTTTGAGTTGAATTCGGACACATCAGTGTTAGGAATTCTATAAACTGCACCCACAGACAGGATAGACTCGGCACCCTTGACTCTGGAGCTGGCGAAGATATACTCCCCATAGCAGTCTCTAGTTCTAATTTCTTTTAAGCATGTTAGTTCTTGGTGGTAGTAAAGAGCAGTGCCACCACCTCTCTGAAGTTGACGACAGTTGTGGATTGCTGAGTAGTGAGGGATGTTAAAGAGTTGAGTAGTATCCTCTTTCAACCATGTTTCAGTAAGTATAATAAAAGAGAATTTGTTGTCAATAGCTTCAATCAAGGCACTAACATCATCGAAGTGTTTACCTAGGGATCTAACGTTCAAATTGATTACAGAGATATTGTGATTATGAGTTAATACATTGTTTACATCATGTGCTGCAAAATATCTGCAATTTAGGTCATTAAAGTGATTATTGTCATAGATAGTGGATAAGAGGTTAAGTTCTGGGTCTATACTTGACTGCATAAAAAAAGCTGATTGCAGGAAAAACAAGAAAAAAAAAAGAATAAAATGTACACAATACTGTACCAAACAAACACAAAAGGGGCTTACAGGGGTACAGTGGAGTAAGGGAGTATGGCTAGGCTAGGCAACCTAGGTAATGAATGAGATTAAAGAAAAAAACATATAAACATGGACTATACAAAACACAAGATATGGATATACAAAACAAAAATATAAACAAGACTAAGCAATACAAAAACAAATTGAGCAAAAATGAAAAATGAGGTAGATTGCTTACAAGTACTCTCAGGTACACTGTAACAATAGACAGATAATATATATCAATATAGAAAAGAATGTCACGATACAATAAGATAAGCAATTACATGAACAGATGAAAAGCAAATCTGCTGTAAAATAGAAAATAATTATAGCAAAACACAACAATATAATAATATAACAATACAATAAGAGCTTACAAAGTATTGAGTCTGCTGAATTAGAGAATAATTATAGCAAAACACAACAATAAATGCAAGTAAACAAAGAATTGAAACAATTAGAGGTAGAATTAAGGTCTCTAGATAGCCATGGAGGATACACAAGTTTGGTGGAGAGAACAAAAAATCAGTAGAGACTGTCAAGATGAATATATAAAAAAATTTGACAAATGATAATTGTAAAGTAAAATAATCTTAAAGATAATAAATTTTATTAAGCTTAGTTTTAACTTATAATTAGTATGAACTTAATTAAAAGAACAAAAATGAGATCAATAATTGATTTCAATAAATGACATAGATCAATACAAATAAATTTAAAATATAAATGGAATAGGGTAAGATTAGATTTAAGAGTAAAATTTTACAATGAAACTGAGGTAGATGCTTGCATAAGTGCATGCTTGCATAAGTACATACATCATCATAGTAAGAATCAGATACTTTCTTCTTTGTAACACCATGATATAATTGTGGTCAGTTGCCCCAACTGTGTGTGGTCAGATTTACTACCGCACGGACCGTGGCACATGCACAGAGTCGGTTTGATCAGGTGGCTGAAAGGCAAGAGTAGAGAAGTTAAAAAAAAACAGCGGTTGGTACACATAGGTTAGTACAAAATGGTTGACGGTGGTGGTAATGAGTGGTGAGATGAGTAGTGGAGAATGGGGAACATGAATGAGGAGTGGGTTGGGCTGAGGAGGGATGTGGAGGAATGTGAAGGAGAGGTGGAAGGTGGTGGGTGGGAAGGCGAAGGTGGCAGGTGGGGCCGGCGGCCTCAGTGATGGCGCTCTTCTTTTAGGTGTTTGTGATTCTTCTTCTTTCCTTACGTCTGTTATTAATAGACTAATGAGACCAACAGCCGACGGCCACACGGGCCTCGAATCGGCGATAGAAGGTCAAATTTTCTGCTGGAAGTGCTGAGCGGCTACTAGACACGTCCGTTCTCGACTACTGCTGGCTGCAAACCTATTTTGTGATCTGTGATATGTTTTCGTGATCGTTTTGGGCGTATGATTCTGTTTCTATTTACAGTTCTTGTTGAATATAGAATTCCAGGAGTCTGGGCCTGGTGCAGAGTGCATGGGTATGGTGTCTATGGCTACTTCAAAGTCGAGTAGGGTTAGGGTGACATCAGTTATATGGTTTGATGGGGGTGTCACATTCATAAACAATTCTTTTGGATCATTGATCTTCAATGTGTTCAGGTGTTCACTGAAAACAGAATCATACTGTAACCTCAATATTTCACTCATTTCTTTGCTCTCATCTGTAAAGGTTCCATCATCCTTTTGCAAGGGCCCAATGATGGATGTAGTTTTTGTTTTAGATTTTGCATAGGAGAAAATGTATTTTGGATTCTCCCTCTATTTCGCTTATGAACTTTTGCTCTCATTATACCAATACTGCTGGAACTATTAATTGATAGCACTGTCTAGGGGGAAGTCACTAACTTAACTATCCTACATAGTAAATTAATCTATCATTACTAACTCTTTCAGTGGTACCGGAGTTTTGTGAATAGGGCGAGTGCCTTGGTTAAAATCTTAATTATGGGTGATCATAAGGGGTCTTGTCTCTGTTATGTTTCAACTTCTTTGGCATCTAAAGATGGATAATCTACATGAGCTGCAGCTCCTTGCCTTGAAAAAGCATCTGCAACTACATTCGGTTTTCTTTGGATGTAACCAACTGTACAGTTGAACTCTTGAGTGGTGAGCAAGTATCCAGCACACTATCCACCTGGATTCTTATTCTTAGATAAAGAAATCAATGGTCGGTGGTCTGTAAGAACATGAATGGGGTAGTTATTAGTTGTTTCTAAAATGCTTAAGTCTCCACAGTTGCTAAAACTTCACGTTCTATAGCACTCTAATAATTTTCATTGTTAATTAGCATAAGCTACTGCGTGAAATTACAATTGAGAGTACTAAAAGCTGTCCAATTTATCTTATACTTTTGTAGTAGATAATTAAGGACTGGGAGTGTGAAACGATCAGGTATAGTTACAATATTTTACTTCCAGTAACCAATGACGGGTCTCTATTTACCACCAAATCCATGGAGAGTTGGTAGACTCAATCACATCATCTTGTAACCTTTCAAATATGAGTAGCAACGTAAAGTGTGGCGAATGGTAAGGTGGTATATAAATTGGTCTAGTTCCCGGCTCAAGGGATATTCTATGAGTAATAAGAGGTGTCAGATCTAGTTTTTCTCCTGGCTGGTAAAGCTACAACTGCTCTGTTCTTGTTCAAAATCTCTGAAATTGGAAATGCAGAATAAGGGAAATCATTGGGATTGAGGTGTTGTGCTTGCACCTCGAGCTGACATCCACTTTCTCCATAGTCTGTGGAGAAAGACGATCCACCAATCGCACCGGTAATGCCTGACTGAAGATGGATAACGCCTCTACTGCTGTTTGTAACCTACAGTATAATGGCACCATCCAGAACTACAAGCCAGGAAGGCTGTCTTGGTAACTATCTTTTACCCAGGGTCCGGATTAAGACCTTTAGAGACCCTAAGCACTGAAAAGATTATGATACCCCCCATGTACTATACATGTAATCTATATAAATAACAATGGTAAATGTTCGTTTGTTCAAAATTGCTAATCTCCGAAAGTTCTTCACCGATTGCTTTGAAATTTTCACACAATGTTCCATTTGCATCCGAGCGGGGTTATATATACATATTATATAAATGTCACGTCTGTGACGGGGAAAAAAACATGCTCTTTTGAAAAAATGTGTTTTTAATGAGGCGGAGATCTGCGAAGCCTCCTTACCGATTGCTTTGAAATGTTGACACAACGTTGCATTCGAATAGGCCCATGTTTTTATATACCTACTATATACCACCAAGCAGAAGGAAGAGTGATAATTATTATATATTTATATTATTATTATAATTATTGTTATAATAATAATTGTTTTATTTAATCATTATCACTCTTCCTTCTGCTTGGTCTTGAAGGAAGACGGCCTCGGGTGAAAGAGGGTTGTGACGATCTCTGTCCCGTAGGTGCGGGTCTGGGACGTCCACCTCCCGGGGGTCGTGCGGGCCAGGCTCTGCTTCCGGAGGCTGGGGTCGTTTTTGCCCTTGATGAGGGGGTTCTTCTCCGGCCCCGACCACGGCGGTCTCTGCAGTTGGAGGTCCCTGTGCCTTTTTTCACCAACTTCGAGGTCAACCACGGAACTAAGTTCCTGCGATAGCGTTAGAACCAATCGTATTGGTGTATGGCTTTTCATTTGAGACTTTCAGCACTGTGGAGAGGGGGGGGGGGGGGGTGGGAACTGCTGCCTGGGTAACAGCTTCTCCCCTGAATCAACCTACCCTGGCTTTGCACCCTGGTAAGGATACTCCAGACCATGCCAACACCAGAGCACAACTTCATAGTTTCCCGAGACTGATAAATGCCTACTACTATATATACATACCTCACCCGTGACAGGAAAAAACATGCGTGTTTTTTTTTTTTTTTTTTTTAAACAGCACCATCTGTTAGACGTAAGAGCAACACACGCTGTAATCTCCATAAGTTTTTCACCGATTGCTTTGAAATGTTGACACAACGTTCCATTCAAATATGTGCATGTTTTTATATACCTACTATACAGCTGCCACACCTGTGACAGGTAAAAACATGTTTTTTTGACAAACAGCGCCATCTGTTGCACGTAAGAGCAACACTCCCGCTATACTAAATATATAACAATTCCATTTCAATGTTTCCGATTGCATTGATAAATTTAATTTTCATAGATTTTGATTTTTTTCATTTTGATTAAATTATTTTGTGACATTGTGTTGGAATTGAGCTGTGTTCTTTACCATACCGTTCATTTCGAGAGTATTGTTTATTTTTTATTTTTTCATTTTTTTAACTGTTCTTATTTTTCTGTGATGGGAACATCAGATAATTTGAGAATGCATCGGACGACGGAGTGGGGAATGGTGGGGAGGACGAGGGGACAGGGGAGGGGTTAATGATGGGGAGGATGAGGAGACAGGGGAGTTGGGGATGGTGGGGCCGAAGGGAACGGGGTAATGGAGAATGGTGGGGAGGACAAGGGGACAGGGGAGTGGGGGATGGTGAGGAGGAAGAGGGGACAGGGGAGGGGGAAAATAGTAAGGACAAGGGGACGGGGGAAGACGAGGGGACGGTGGAGTGGGGCATGGTGCCGTGGACAAGGGGATGGGGGAGGGGATAATGGTGGGGAGGATGAGGGGAGGGGGGGAGGGGGAATGGTGGGGAGGACTGGGGGACAGGGGAAGGTTGCCGTAGCTCAGCAACACACGCGTTGCTGAGCCACAGCAACGCGTGGCCGGGTACAGCTAGTCTATATAAATAAAAATGTAAATGTTCGCTTGTTCAAAATCGCTAATCTCCAAAACTTCTTCACTGATTGCACTGAAATTTTCACACAACGTTCTATTCACATCTGAGCGGGTTTTTATGTATATACTACATAGGTATGACGTCTGTGATGGAAAAACCATGCTTTAAAAAAAAAGACTTTCATGAGGGAAATCTTTGAAACCTATTTACGAATTGCTTTGAAATTTTGATACAATGTTGCATTCGAATAGGCGCGTGTTTCTATATACCTACTATATACATGCCACACCTGTGACAGGAAAAAAACGTTTTTTTTAAGAACAGCCCCATCTGTTGGACGTAAGAGCAACTGATTGCTTTCAAATTTTGACTCAACATATTCGAATACGCACATGTTTTTATATTCCTACTATATAGAATACCAATGTTTCGGAAAATTATATAATTATAATTTCATCATTGTTTTTTAGATTAATTAGTGCTAATTGGTATAGTTTAGAAACACCCACATTAATTGCAAAACAAAGCATCCACAAAATTATTAGCAACGATTGCTAGTAACATCATAGCTTTAAGACAATGGAGATCCTGATCATAATTATTGTTACTCATGAACTGTCAAGGTGAAGGATGTAATCCAACGCATTATTCCTCTTATTCTTAACACTTTGTCAGATTCATAACATTCTCTTTAAGTGAGAATTTTGACCAAATACTATTCCTTAATAGTATTTGGAAAGACTCAATAGATTCCTTAACTATTATTATGGAGTCTATTGAGTTTGTTATTAAGTTTTTCTTTGTTTCTATCCTATGCAGTTAGCACCATTTTGTGCAGAAAGCATTAATTGTTCAAAAGTTGCATTGCCAAGAAAATTAATTTTAAAATTGCAAATTGCCTGATGTAGTTTGAAGTATTAATAATAGCACTCAGTGGAGGAGATTTTGATTTTGTTTTCGAGAAATGATCTGATATACTCGGGCACACTGTTAGCTAAAAGATTTCCAAACTTATGGCAACCAAAAGTGGAAGGACACACCTGTTCTTGTAGACATTGTGAGGGGAAATAATATTTTCTCCTTGGTGGCATTCAGGGCAGATTGTAAACGTCGTAATCAATCTTTAACACCATCAACCAAATTGTAGTAGTAGTTGTCGGAAGTAGATTCATCATGGGTGTAGAGGAGAATGAAGTGCAATGGTGCACTAAACAGTGAAAATAACAACCCACTATTTTAAATAAATTTAGGAAATTTTGACTGCATTCTTCGATCCCACCCTGGGAACCGCTTCAGCAAAGACCGAGAATAATGACTGTAGCTGCAATTATGGCGTACGGTCAGGTATCCTTGGGAGGTTACCTTGGGATGATTTCAGGGCTCAACGTCCCTGTGGCCAGGGACACCAGAGAGAGGTGTATACATTGGGTAATAACCTCCTTGTTATTAACAAGGCTCTCTTGGCAAGACCGAGGCTCTCACAACTTGAGCCTCGGTCTTGTCTCACACACATTGTGAGAGCCTTGGTCTTGTCTCTCACACATTGTGAGAGCCTTGGTCTTGTCTCTCACACATTGTGAGAGCCTTGGTCTTGTCTCTCACACATTGTGAGAGCCTTGGTCTTGTCTCTCACACATTGTGAGAGCCTTGGTCTTGTCTCTCACACATTGTGAGAGCCTTGGTCTTGTCTCACAGGTCTTGTCTCACACACACCTTGTGAGAGCCTTAGTCTTGTCTCACGCACACACCATGTGAGAGCCTTGGTCTTGTCTCACAAGGTGTGTGTGAGACAAAACCAAGGCTCTCACAAGGTGTGTGTGTGTGTGAGACAAGACCAAGGCTCTCACAAGGTTTGTGTGAGACAAGACCATGGCTCTCACAAGGTGTGTGAGAGTGAGAAAAGACCAAGCCTCTCACAAGGTGTGTGTGAGTGAGAAAAGACCAAGGCTCTCACAAGGTGTGTGTGACAAGACCAAGGCTCTCACAAGGTGTGTGTGACAAGACCAAGGCTCTCACAAGGTGTGTGTGACAAGACCAAGGCTCTCACAAGGTGTGTGTGACAAGACCAAGGCTCTCACAAGGTGTGTGTGACAAGACCAAGGCTCTCACAAGGTGTGTGTGACAAGACCAAGGCTCTCACAAGGTGTGTGTGAGACAAGACCAAGGCTCTCACAAGGTGTGTGTGTGTGTGTGTATGACAAGACCAAGGCTCTCACAAGGTGTGTGTGACAAGACCAAGGCTCTCACAAGGTGTGTGTGACAAGACCAAGGCTCTCACATGATGTTTGTGTGAGACAAGACCAAGGCTCTCACAAGGTGTGTGTGTGTGTGTGTGTGTGTGTGTGTGTGTGTGTGTGTGTGTGTGTGTGTGTGTGTGACCAAGGCTCTCACAAGGTGTGTGTGTGTGTGAGACAAGACCAAGGCTCTCACAAGGTGTGAGTCAAGACCAAGGCTCTCACAAGGTGTGTGTGACAAGACCAAGTCTCTCACAAGGTGTGTGTGTGAGACAAGACCAAGTCTCTCACAAGGTGTGTGTGTGTGTGTGTGTGTGTGAGACAAGACCAAGGCTCTCACAAGGTGTGTGTGTGTGTGTGAGACAAGACCAAGGCTCTCACAAGGTGTGTGTGTGTGTGACAAGACCAAGGCTCTTACAAGGTGTGTGTGTGTGTGTGTGAGACAAGACCAAGGCTCTCACAAGGTGTGTGTGTGTGTGTGAGACAAGACCAAGGCTCTCACAAGGTGTGTGTGTGTGTGTGTGTGTGTGAGACAAGACCAAGGCTCTCACAAGGTGTGTGTGTGTGAGACAAGACCAAGGCTCTCACAAGGTGTGTGTGTGTGTGAGACAAGACCAAGGCTCTCACAAGGTGTGTGTGTGTGTGAGACAAGACCAAGGCTCTCACAAGGTGTGTGTGTGTGTGTGTGTGTGTGTGTGTGAGACAAGACCAAGGCTCTCACAAGGTGTGTGTGTGTGTGTGAGACAAGACCAAGGCTCTCACAAGGTGTGTGTGTGTGTGAGACAAGACCAAGGCTCTCACAAGGTGTGTGTGTGTGTGTGTGTGTGTGTGAGACAAGACCAAGGCTCTCACAAGGTGTGTGTGTGTGTGTGTGAGACAAGACCAAGGCTCTCACAAGGTGTGTGTGTGTGTGTGTGACAAGACCAAGGCTCTCACAAGGTGTGTGTGTGTGTGTGACCAAGGCTCTCACAAGGTGTGAGTCAAGACCAAGGCTCTCACAAGGTGTGAGTCAAGACCAAGGCTCTCACAAGGTGTGTGTGTGTGAGACAATACCAAGGCTCTCATAAGGTGTGTGTGTGACAAGAGCAAGGCTCTCACAAGGTGTGTGTGTGACAAGACCAAGGCTCTCACAAGGTGTGTGTGTGACAAGACCAAGGCTCTCACAAGGTGTGTGACAAGACCATTCATGCCACATGCTGTATGTATATAATTTAATGAGTGCATTTCTTGGTGGGTTTTAGTATGCTCATCTTCGTATCTAGTTATGTCTGTAGGACTAGTTGCTATTGATTTTAGTAAGACATTAATACATTAAAGAAGGGAGGGACTTAGTACACCTTGTGGGGTGTCTAGATGCAAAAATTTAGTTTAATTTTTGAATCCCTGGAACAGTGCAGAGAACTTGCGGTTGGTAAGATAGCATCGTATCCATTGTAACAACTCATCACTTATATCCACTCAAGCTAAATCATATAAAATAACTTCCCACTTAGTAATATCAAATTCATTTTTAAGTCTAGAATTGTTGTGTATTTATGTCTTCTATTTCCACGAAGAGTGAACAAGGTTGTGACACAGTTGTGTACACAGTTACCATGTATGATAACGTTGATATCATGTAACATGTGCTCATTACCTCGATACAGTAATCTATTAAGCACCATTCTCTCAAAGGTTTTACTCATGCAACTGGTCAATGAGATGGGGCGAAAAGCATCAGGTTGGTTAGGTTTTTGTACAGGTACCGTGAGACTGGTGGTCCATGGTACAGGTACCGTGAGACTGGTGGTCCATGGTACAGGTACCGTGAGACTGATGGTCCATGGTACAGGTACCGTGAGACTGGTGGTCCGTGGTACAGGTACCGTGAGACTGGTGGTCCGTGGTACAGGTACCGTGAGACAGCTGGTCCATGGTACAGGTACCGTGAGACTGGTGGTCCGTGGTACAGGTACCGTGAGACAGCTGGTCCATGGTACAGGTACCGTGAGACTGGTGGTCCATGGTACAGGTACCGTGAGACTGATGGTCCATGGTACAGGTACTGTGAGACTGGTGGTCCATGGTACAGGTACCGTGAGACTGGTGGTCCGTGGTACAGGTACCGTGAGACTGGTGGTCCGTGGTACAGGTACCGTGAGACTGGTGGTCCGTGGTACAGGTACCGTGAGACTGGTGGTCCGTGGTACAGGTACCGTGAGACTGGTGGTCCGTGGTACAGGTACCGTGAGACTGGTGGTCCGTGGTACAGGTACCGTGAGACTGGTGGTCCGTGGTACAGGTACCGTGAGACTGGTGGTCCGTGGTACAGGTACCGTGAGACTGGTGGTCCGTGGTACAGGTACCGTGAGACTGGTGGTCCGTGGTACAGGTACCGTGAGACTGGTGGTCCGTGGTACAGGTACCGTGAGACTGGTGGTCCGTGGTACAGGTACCGTGAGACTGGTGGTCCGTGGTACAGGTACCGTGAGACTGGTGGTCCGTGGTACAGGTACCGTGAGACTGGTGGTCCGTGGTACAGGTACCGTGAGACTGGTGGTCCGTGGTACAGGTACCGTGAGACTGGTGGTCCGTGGTACAGGTACCGTGAGACTGGTGGTCCGTGGTACAGGTACCGTGAGACTGGTGGTCCGTGGTACAGGTACCGTGAGACTGGTGGTCCGTGGTACAGGTACCGTGAGACTGGTGGTCCGTGGTACAGGTACCGTGAGACTGGTGGTCCGTGGTACAGGTACCGTGAGACTGGTGGTCCGTGGTACAGGTACCGTGAGACTGGTGGTCCGTGGTACAGGTACCGTGAGACTGGTGGTCCGTGGTACAGGTACCGTGAGACTGGTGGTCCGTGGTACAGGTACCGTGAGACTGGTGGTCCGTGGTACAGGTACCGTGAGACTGGTGGTCCGTGGTACAGGTACCGTGAGACTGGTGGTCCGTGGTACAGGTACCGTGAGACTGGTGGTCCGTGGTACAGGTACCGTGAGACTGGTGGTCCGTGGTACAGGTACCGTGAGACTGGTGGTCCGTGGTACAGGTACCGTGAGACTGGTGGTCCGTGGTACAGGTACCGTGAGACTGGTGGTCCGTGGTACAGGTACCGTGAGACTGGTGGTCCGTGGTACAGGTACCGTGAGACTGGTGGTCCGTGGTACAGGTACCGTGAGACTGGTGGTCCGTGGTACAGGTACCGTGAGACTGGTGGTCCGTGGTACAGGTACCGTGAGACTGGTGGTCCGTGGTACAGGTACCGTGAGACTGGTGGTCCGTGGTACAGGTACCGTGAGACTGGTGGTCCGTGGTACAGGTACCGTGAGACAGCTGGTCCATGGTATCACCAGGAGCAGTGCTACTGACCCTGGTGAGGGTTGCATCTTAACCAGTATATGGAACATCACATTCTTCATATTGCTTGTTCAACATAAAATTAATGAGAGCATTTCTGTCTTCGGACTTCCAATACAATTTCTCCCTTCTGCTAGCTGGTAGCATTCCAGAGGTGGAGACCTGAGCCCAGTTTGTAATTACCTGGTGTCATGAACAAGAGTGGACGTAGCCTCGGTTCTCGTCACGTGAGAGTTGTTCCTGGCCGTTCCCTCCATATATAAGGATCTGTACATATTGGGATAGGATATATATATGAAAGTAGGTTAATAAGATAAAGAATAATGAGATTCATGAGGAGTTAAGGACATAATGTGAGGAGGAAGGCTCAGAAGTTGATGTACCTTTTCCCGGACGAGGTGGGATTCCCCAGGTAATACGAGGAGCTTGCGAGTATAAAATGAGCAAGAGAAGGTGGTGTGTAGTCAGCATCTCGCAAGACGGTGACGTCACACCCAGAAGACGCCGACTGGCAGCAGATCGTCACTTCACTTTCGAGCACGAGAGGTGGCGGACATCCTGTCTGTTCTCCCGTTCTTACCTGGACTTATTTCGACAATTTGAGACTTGTGAGAAGGCTCGAACCTAGAATAGTTTAGGCCGAGACTGCCAGGAGAAATGGGGTCCAGAAGCTGGCCTTGTATGTAGACGGGGTCGCTGTGATGACGAGGAAGATGTGCTGAGGATGCGTCGCGGCGACCGGGAGCTTGACCCACTGAGCGGTCAGTTATCGTCAAAAGGAAGGCATTTGAACTGCTGGGTAACAGCTTCTCTCAGATTTTGACTGAAGTAGAACTGCACCATAGTACATGTCTGGGCTGGTAAACCAGTGGCTGGTGAAAGCAAGACGCATTGCCTTGCTGTATAGCTGGTGAGCTGGATCCTGATTCTCCAATTAAATAAAAAACAGGTTGATAAGATCTTGTCGGCATGTCAGTTGTACACCCAGGATGGTCTCCGATGTCTCTAACGTTGCCACCACACCCCAACTGCCACCGACTAGAAGTATGAAAACAAATCGAGGAGAACACAGTCAGTGCTGTGTTGTCAAGCAATTTATACATTTGGAAAGTTCGATATATTGGAAGGCCTCCTTGACCCTACGGGGTGTGGGTTTGCTAGGGAAATTTTGCTTTTACGAAGATGTCATTTAAGGATTTACCTCATGGATATTTCTTGTGGGAATTTCTTCCATGCTGGATGATTTCCATGTAGACTGCTTAGATATCCCCAAAGGTTAATGAGTTTTCTCTGGAGCAGCTCCTCAATTCCTGGAAAATAGAGGGACGGTAGGACTTCTCATTAGTCGGCTGTTGTCACCTGTGTTTTAGTAATGAAAATCTGGTTCTTTGTGCAAACTTTCTATATGTATCTTGTAGGATTTTATCGGGTATCCTCTGTGTCTGAAAGAAATCCCAAAGATGCTAGAGGATACCTTATAGTCTCTCCCCATCATTGACTATTTTTTCAGTCGGAGTCCCAGGGAGTAGGAAGTTGTCTCACAGCGGAGACATGTTTTTCTTAACTTTCCATCAAAAGTCTCCCAAAAATCCATAGACACAGGTTACAAGCAACAGGCTCACGGCCAGGCTGACCAGTGTTGAGTGGCTGCAACAAAACGTTGACCCCATCTGTACAGCTATACTCACACAGCTATTAAATCTTCTCCCAGAACGACTAAAGGATACTACTGACTTCCTCAAATACTTGCGGCACTAAAGTGAACTGCCACAAGGAACATATGTATTTTCGCTTGATAAAGTATTCTTGTACCCAAGTTTTCCGCAACGAGAAGCAGCATGGCGAGTGGCGACATTTATTGACATAACCACAAGATCCTGCATGAACTTAAGGAGGCAGGTGTCTGGAAGCCCCCGACCATAGAGCTCCTACAAGAGGCAAAAATACATACGAGGGACACCATCCTGACTTTCGACGGGAAGACCTACAGACAACTTAAAGAAATGTGATTGGGATATTTAGTAGTGTAACCATCGCGGAAATATTTGTACACGCATTTGAGGCGACCAGGCAAGAGTACATACCAGCGGCGGATCTACCGGTGCTACATAGATGATATTTTTGGAGTAATAATGGGAGGTGAATACGATCTCACAGCTCTCTTCGCCTGGACAAATGGAGTCCACCCTAGAAATTAGTGAAACAGCACTAAACGTTTTGGACACATGTTTATTTCGACGAACACAGGAAGATTCAAACAACATTCTTTTACAAACCAACGAACAAACCCTCGCATCTCCACTACTCGTCATGCCATCCACTGTCATTAAAGAGATCCCTTCTCTACTCCCTGGGAACCTGACTAAAACAAATAGTCAGCGATGGGGATAGACCGGGGGGGGGGAGCGGTCCTCAAGTGTGTGTGGGATTTTTTCAGACACAGGATGCTCTTATAAAATCCTACAAGGTGCAGATATAAAGCTAGCACAAAGAACCAGATCTTCAGTGCTACAACAAAGGGGACAACAGCCAACTAATGAGGCTAATCCTCCTATCCCTCTTATTTTCTAGGAATTGCAGGGCAGCTCCGGAGATAGCTCATTGACATCTGGGGATATCTAAGGAGTCTATATGGAAATCATACAGCATGGAAGAAATTTCCACAAGAAATATCCATGTTAGCTTGAAAACGAGGTAACTCCTTAAATGACATCTTGCTAAAAGCAAAATTTCCCTAGCAAACCCACACACTGTATGATCGAGGAGGCCCTCCAATATGACGAGAAATGACTATAAAATATTGAATAGTAGTTTTCGCATTTTATAATTATACTGTAAATCACTCTTACATATGAGCCCTCAAAATGAAGTTTACAATCATGTTCTAGTTATACTGTCCTTGGTAGTGGTGTTCAAAGTCCAGCATAGCCTGCTGAAAACGCTCGCCTTGCTCCTCCGAAAAAAGGGCATCATAGAGCCGTAGTTCATCACCAGTCTCGGTTAGCTCCCCCATTGTTTTTGACCTTGTGATTGGCCAGGAAGCCCTAAACTACTGTGCTCTTCCAAACCCCTTTCAAGGGTCCACCAATGGCTACTGCTTGACGTTGTTCCTCCCCACAGAGAATTCCGTCTGCTCTGGCCATTTCCGCCTATGGTAGTACGTCCTGATGCCCCTACTGTCACAAAGGTAATGATAGCAGGGAAACTTTGAATAACCACTTTGAAGACCCTTCAGGAACACCTGCATTTTGAAGTCTCTGCTGACCTCCCATCCGTAAGCATCTCACTTGAAGGCGTCCAGCAAGATCTTGATGGAAATAAACCCTTGTATAAGGGTTTAGTTCCAGGGAATAAGAGCCCCTGTAAGGCAGTCTCGCACAGGATGTCGCCTTCACTACACCCACAGGTGTAAGCCTCCCTATGAAGTGCGAAAAAGTTCAGGGGATGGGTGGCAGGTTTCCGGGTCTGTTTCCCGTTCTGTTGACCAACACTAGGATTGGGTGAGGTGCGGGTTTGGTTTGCTTCGACCAGTGGTCTGTGAAGGTGTTACGGCCCTCTCGGGACGCAACGGGGTTCTCACTCTGATGTTGTTAGAGGAAGATATATGTATCCGTTCCCAAGCCAGTAGTGGCTATCAAGGGATGAGATCCGTGACGCAAGTAACTTAAAAGGGAGTAGGGAAAGAAAGTTAAGAACTTAATATTATAATGTTCACCACCACCGATTAAATATATAGAATAAAAGAGTACACAACGGGGAGGGGTATTAACACTTTACAGGGGGATCATGCACAATCTAGTCTTCTGCTGAAGACTCTTGATCAAGAAGCTAGGTGCTGAGTCCGCGGTGCTTTCTTCGTGGCCTCAAGACGTGTCTTCTGAGAATGCCGAGCCTACCCTGGCCACAGGTCAGCCAAAACACAGGTCCACTGGGGGCACCGTCGTGGAGGCCGTTAACCACACGTCCAGCAGGTCTGCTGGCAGGTACTGAGCCACCAAGGCTGGTACGGCCACTCCACAAACGATAAAAGGGGTACGCCCTAGACAGGAGTCTCGTGTGATATCACAAATCACCCTCCTGTCCTCAATACCCCAGTGGATTATCGTCTCCAACAGTCGGTCCCGGGTAAATCCTTTCACTGCCACTCCACTGGCAGGCTAACACACCACAGTGTTCTTCCGGGGTGACGACGTCACAACAGCTGCAGCTAACTTCACAGTATGGAGACTGGCTGCCTCGGGTAGACTCACTCCACTTCCATCACAGTGGTCCCAGGTCGGCTCTGTAAGCAGACACGTCATCAATAACTGGGACACTAATACACTTCACTCACGGGCTCGGGCACAAACACCTGACGTATCCAGCCCATAGATGGCGCTGTCGTCGGAGCACCACCTCACCAGAGGTCAGGAGCGGCGGTGTTGAGCGCTGAACCAGACTGGAAACTGGTCCTCAAGGCCAGTACACGCTGTCCTCACCAGGTGTCGTCGTCCGTTTGGCGGGGGTTTCGGGAGCTGACCCACAGATGGCGTGTTTGTCACTGCTCCAGGCTCGGACGCTGGATCCGGGTTCGTAACAGAAGGCTCACATCTCAGCCCGTTTCACAACTAAGGAATAGGAGGCTGAGATGGGTGCTGCCGCAACCATACCGTTTAATAATCTCCGATGTGCATAGCTGTATATCAGAGTCGCTGCCAGCGGAATTGCTAGCAGGTTGCACACCAGACATCGTCAGGCTCTGTACATCTTTCAAAATTCAAGATAATGCAGACAGACCACTTTTCTACAGCATATGTAGTAGTAACGGCAATGGAAGAGGAACAACCAGACCTCAAACTTTCCACCACAATCAACCTGAAAGGAGAAATTATAATGACACCACGAGACCAACAGATTGCAAATTACTTAGAAAGCGTAACAGTTCTGCATGGGAAACCTGTATGCTTGGAGTAGCTGAACCCTTCAGAAAGATGCACGGGAGTCGTGCTTTTGGGATACCGAATTACGCAGGCGATGAGTCACAATAACGTGGCTGAAGTATGTTGACCAGACCACACAATAGAAGGTGAAGGGACGACGACGTTTCGGTCCGTCCTAGACCATTCTCAAGTCGATCAACTTGATCGACTTGAGAATGGTCCAGGACGGACCGAAACGTCGTCGTCCCTTCACCTTCTAGTGTGTGGTCTGGTCAACATAATGAATTACTTTCCATTGGATCCAATACTAGAACACGAGCAAATCCGGAATGTGGAACGATGCCGCACAAAAGTAGACATCAGGTTCTGGTGAGCGTCAGGTTCTGGTGACCGTCATGGGACATATGCCTGAAACATTCAATCTTGGAAATTGGGGAATATACCAGCAGAGACCATACCTCCTGCAACCCTCAAATGTCAGAAATACGGCCACCATAAATCTCCTGTCCTGTCCTGCACCGGACAGGACAGGAGAGATGCGAAGTATGCAGCGTGAGGTATCCAACCAAAGACTGTATAGCCAAGCACAAGGCAAACCAGATCACAAAAGCCAAATGTCCAAATTGTGGAGGCAAACATCATGCCTGGAGCACAACCTGCTCTGCACGGAAAGAAAATGTGCAGACAGCTCAGGCCAGGATAAAAACACAGACCAAAACTATATTCACCAACACCATCGTCTGAAACACTCGTGCACAGCCACAATAGACACCGACTCTCACAGAACAAACTTTTCCAAATCTGTCAACTCCAAATCAGTAAATATATAACAATTCTGCAGAAATACAACAAAAGCAAAAAAGCAAAAAGCAATTTCTTTCGGAATCAACACAACAAATTTACAGTTTTTCAGAAGTTCAGCTGAAAAACATCTTGAAGATCATGGCAGAGACCATTATCAGTTGCCTACAGATGACGCAGAGCACCTCACAATAACAGACGAAAACAATCACTTGAGTAATAATGGACAAGATCGTGCAGCAGACCACAGTTACCAAGAAATAGACAGTCTGAGACAAGACGGAGCACAAGAGGACTAACAATGCGACATGGACATACAGACTAGCAACAACAGTCGGGTAGTCAAGACACCAGAACATCAACATTCACAAAAGCAACTGCAAGAAGCAGTGACCACTCGAGATCAACGGAATCTTACAACACAAGAAATAGACATCAACAGCCAATGCAGTCTGATATGCATCAACACCAACAAAGAAGTATTGAACAGCAGAGATGCACAGGTTCCAAAAACACAAGAAACGGCCATGAGTAATCAATGCAGAACCACAGGGATCAGTGGATCACAAGAGCCATGCGCCCCATATCCGCATGGGTAAAAGGTTCACGAGCCATGAGACCGCCCGCTCCACAGTGATCAATGGACCACAAGGGGCTATGATCCCGCGCCCTATTCACGGGGTTCAGTGAGTCACCAAAGCAATGAGTTAGTTCTATTCACTGACGTTAATGGGGTCACAAGGACCCATGAGCCAGCTCTATTCAAAGGGGTGTCCCCTTGGAGCATTTAATAACTTAAGATGTTTGAAATTGATGTTAATATGAATGCCGTGATAGCATAGCTTCTCGCAGCTTACCTTCATCAGAGTGGGCTCATATACTTCTTGGCATACATTGTTTTCAAAAGATGACATTCACTATAATTACATGGAAATAGCTAGTTCCTCCATTGCTTAATTAACTGACATGTGTCCTTAGGTGTCATTTGTTTTGTGTATTAGAACTGTTACAGTATGTTATTAAGTTACCAGATATGTAACAGAGAGACATTTTTGTTTACAATAGGTGCCTCATGACAGGGAATGGCACTTACTGTTATTCACTTATGCCATGATACCAGGCGTTCCATTACCTTTATTACCAATGAGATGGTTCCATTATGCCATGATACCAGGGGCATGGTTCCATTATGCCATGATACCAGGGGCATGGTTCCATTATGCCATGATACCAGGGGCATGGTTCCATTATGCCATGATAACAGGGACATGGTTCCATTATGCCATGATACCAGGGGCATGGTTCCATTATGCCATGATACCAGGGGCATGGTTCCATTATGCCATGATACCAGGGGCATGGTTCCATTTATGCCATGATACCAGGGGCATGGTTCCATTATGCCATGATAACAGGGGCATGGTTCCATTATGCTATGATAACAGGGACATGGTTCCATTATGCCATGATACCAGGGACATGGTTCATTATGCCATGATGCCAGGGACATGGTTCCATTATGCCATGATGCCAGGGGCATGGTTCCATTACCTGCATTAGCTCTAGAAATTCATCCATAAATTTCTTGTGGGTTTTTGAAGTGGTTTGCTGCCGGTGAGAGCTGTCTATAACTAGATGTTTTATTTCTTCCAGCAAGTCGTTAGTGAATGACTCTCAACATCCAAAAAGATGATGTCACTAGACAGAGTACTGAACCTGTTGAACAATGTTGTCCTTCATTCCTTATTTCTGTAGCATCACTCACTGATTTCCACGAAATTAATGTGAAAATTTCTTCTTGCAGAAGGAGACTGGACTCGCATTCCACCGACTATCGGATTGATGAAAAGAACGAGGATTTGCTCATTTGTATTAGGTACGATTGTTAAAATTAATTGTAGTTTTTATGTAATGTAATAGTGTCTCACAAACTTTATGGTGTGAAATTCCATAATGTATTGACTGTAAAAGACGCTTTTCAAAATGTTGGTACTTCTTATTTTTATTGTACCGACACACCCACCCACACACACACACGCACATGAAACATTCAGCGAGACTTCTTTGTTTACAATAGATGCCTCATGACAGGGAACGGCAGTTAATGTTATTCACTTATGCCATTATACCAGGGGGATGGTTCCATTATGCCATAATACGGAGAGAGTCGCATGGAGTCAGTGGCCAGACTCCCCACAGAGAGTTGCGTGGGAGGGTCGTGGGCTTGCGCGCTGCGCAATAATACTCGATATTTTCGGGCATATTAGGGTTAGTGTTGGTTCACGGATCTAGGTTATCACAAAGTGTATAACCACACATGGGACAAAAATACAGTGATATCACTAGAACTTTCGTGTTAAACAGAGAAAACTCACCAGCACCAGGCCACCAGGTTATACAGTGTGGAGGACAGGACTGGAAGACCCACCCAAGAAACTTGCCTAGGTGTGCTTGTGGAGCTGTGGAATGTGGAACTGGTGTGGATGTGGGTGTGTGGAACTGGTAAGTGCCTCTTGACGTCTCAACAGTGTGTAAGGTTTATTTAATATCATATCGTAATCACTAATGCATTCTCATTCAATAATAGAAGTTAATAGTAAACTTGATAGTGTGGGGCATTTAAGGAACAGGTTAGTTAATATTCCAGGAACAAACAGGTTTCAAGTTAGGCTGGTACAACATGGAAAGAGACTGTGTGTTACAGATAGTGTTTGCAAATGAGAACACAAAGGAGAAGATTCTAACAAGGAAGAGCCACCTGCAGAATGTGGGAGAATTAAAAAAATTTCTCCAGAGGGACATGACGAGGGAGGAGAGAGCAATGGCGGCAGAAGCAAGGAAGAAGCGCAGGGTGAGAGGAGAAAACCAGAAAATCACAGCTCCCAACACAACATCCCCAGAGGTGAGGGGGAGGAGGGGTGGAGGCGAACCCACAACTAGCAAACCAGTAACACCAGAGGGGAGGGCAACTCCACCACCTTCCTCTGCATAGAAACCCCCCCTCCCCAAACCCTCCCTGCCCCCACTCAAATGCTCAGCCAGCTCTCCCCCTTCACCCAATTCCCACCCTGCTACCCTTTCCCTCCTCCCACCATGTCCCCCCCTCTCCTCTTTTCCTTCCTGTTCTCTCTCCCCCTTCATCCCATACCCTCCCTGTCCTCTCTTCACTTGACCCTCCACCCCTCACCCCAGTATCCTCTGAGACCCTGTTATCCACCTTACAAATCCTCACACCCATGAAACAGCTTCCCCCATCAGCAGAACGCTCACCAAGAAGGGGATATGAGAAGGGACAGAAGAAAGTGAGCCTCAAGGCAAAGTACACTAACATAAATGGGATTACAAATAAAACAAATGAACTTGGAGGAATGGGTACTAGAAGAAGCTCCAAGCATAATAGCACTCACAGAAACAAAGCAAGCAAAAACCATAACAAATAATGTCCTGTGCATTGTTCCCACAGGACTAATGTGTTGTGAGGAAAGAGTGAAGGAAGAGGAGGTCGTGGTGTGGCTTTGCTGGTAAGAAAAGGCTGGGGGTTTTGAGGAGATGGTTATTCAGGGCTATGAAGGTTTCAGTGACTACATAACAGGTACCATAGCAACCGAAGAACAAAAAATTATAGTCGTAGTCATATATAACCCACCACCAAATTACAGAAGACCCAGACAGGAATATGATAGAAACAACATGGCCACCATTAACATAATAGAGAGAGCAGCTTCTGTCGCTAGCAAGAATGGATCTGGACTACTAATCATGAGAAACTTCAACCATGGAAAGAAAGATTGGGAGAACAGGATGGAGGACCAGATACATGGAGAGCTAAGCTGTGTTGTGAGGAAACTGGAGACGTGGCAACAATAAACTTTCTAAGCCAACACATCAAGGGACCGACAAGAATGAGAGGGGAAGATGAACCAGCCATGATTGATCTGATATTTACCCTAAATGAGTGGGATATAAGGGAAGTTAAGTAGGAAATACCCTTGGGAATGAGTGATCACAGTGTATTGATCTTTGAGAACTTGGTTGAGCTAGATTTTATCTCCCCCCTGAAAAGAACTTGGAAACAAAAGGCTGGCATACCAAAAGGGAAATTATGAGGAGATGAGAAGTTTCCTAAGGGATATACCATGAGACACAGACCTCAGAGCTACGTCTGTACAAGACATGTTGTACAAGAATGTCGCCCAAAAGTGTCAGGAGGCAGTAAACAGGTTCATCCCGGCCCAAAAGGAAAAATCCTAGAAGCAAAATAAGAATCCATGGTTTAATAAGGAAAGTATGGAAGGAAAGGAACTGAACAAAAGGTTGTGGATGAACTTCAAAAATAACAGAACACCAGAAAACAAAGAGAGAGAGATACCAGAGAACCAGGAATGAGTATGTTAGTGTGAGAAGAGAGCAGAGAAAAATTATGAAAATGATATAGCAAGCAAAGTCAAGACATAACCAAAGTTACTCCACAGTCACATCAGGAGGAAAACAACAGTGAAAGAACAGGTAATGAAACGTGGAAAAAGCGAGGTGTTATAAATAATGGGCTGTACTATGGGGGATCTAGTATTAAATGGATGTAGGGGCAGTAGTTAGATTTAAGAGTTATCAAGTATGGGAGATCTAAAAGGCCCGGTCCCCAACAAACATACAAGAGTAAACTTATCGTGGCTTATTACTGCAATTGTCAGCCTAGAGGTAGATCATAGATCTCCTACACAGGAAGAATGGATACTCCTTTAAAACTAACTAACTTATTTATTAACCCCTTAACAACCCCCATATACATTCACACCAATAACAATAATAATAATTACTTTACCACACTATCTTACGTTAAAAGCCTTGGTCCACATAAGAAGGATACAAGGTTTACACTGAGAACAAGCTAGGGTAAAGTACTACTAGTGAAGAACCTGAAGCTTGAAGCAGCTTAGGGTAGTGAGACCACGTGGTACCCTAACACAACACAACACTAGGGGGTACCCAAAACACTGACAAATACTACCCCAGGTCTACACCAATCTTACAATACCACAGTAGGCACACTTAACATTCTATACTTAACTTAGACACTAGACATAGAAATAGGTAAGGGAGAGTAGAAGGTAGAAGGGGAGAAGAGCTGAGCCACACAGTCCAGATGTTTACACCTTGAACGCCAGCAGAGAAGACCCATCCAGCGACCAGATCAGGGCTCCCGAGTAGTGTGGTGCCGGGAAGAGCCTAATTGATCGTGCAGCTATACACATTACAATCTTAACCTATGTACCATATGTACTACTATGTACTACTTTACTCGGTCTAGGGAAAGTTAATAATTACTACAATGTTATACTTAATCCCCAACAAGCTCAAAAGTCTGAATGCTTTGTGAGAAATCAAGATTCGTCTTGCGTCTGGCAAGGAAGATACAAACATCAACACCTCGCCATGCATCTCACTGATATAACTGGCTTATTTAGCTCAATTTGACCTCTGGTTTCCACTTGAGGAACCCAGGGTCGTAACACGAGGACAGGTATACAGAGAATGATTAAGAGGTGTGTGAAGAACTCGGCAAGAGGTTCCAGGAGGTCTTTACAATAGAACAAGGTGAGGTCACTGCGCTTGGAGAGGGGGGCCCCCTCCCCGCTCAGCTCGTTGTCGCCGTCTGGGGGCTTAGTGGGCGGCTGCCGGAGTGTGATGCTCCTTGGGACAGTCCTCTGTCCTTTTCTAGCCTTGTGCTCCTGCTGCCGTCCTCTCCAATTCTGCTGGGCATCTTTTCCTTTTCCTTCTGTTTCGTTTTTCTCCCCCCCTCTTCTCCTATCTGCTTGCCGTTTTCTGCCGACCTTTTGCTCGTTCTGGTTCTTCCCTTGGACTTCTTCTACTTTGACGCCCGGGTGCTTGAGGAGGCGTACTCTTGCACCCGTAGAACTGCAGTACCCGACGTCGAGAGCGAGGGGAACCTTTTATTGTCAATCCCCACTTCGTCACTGAACCCGATCTCGACGGACTGTCGGTTTCTTAAGGTGGCGTTTGTGGGGCGTATACTCACGACGCACCCCTAGGAGGCCCCGACAAGATCGGCGATAGCTTCTTGTTGGGTGTCCTGCCTCTAATTGTGGCTCCGTGGTGGGTGTGGGGGCACATTCGTGAGTGAATTCTTCTTTTCGTCACGATGACAACCCCTGCTTCGGCTTCTTCTGGTTTACCTTCTCAGGCTCGTGGGGTGGGCGACCAAGCCCCCGAGTCGGTCCGTATTGGAAGACCGGGCTCTGTAGCCTCCGCTGCATTGGGCCCCGACCTTGCTCCTCCTTTGGCCTCTCTGACTCCTTCCTCTGGCTCCCCTCCCTCCTCTGTGGTTGGGTCGAGCCCCAAGCCCCCAGTGGTGACTACCTCGTCCCCTGGCGCGGCTCCTTCTCTGGTTGTAACTACTGCACCTTTTAACCCCTCTCTCTCTGGGGGTTCTCACCGCCGTCCTCGTCACGGCCGCCCTCGCTCGATTCCTTCCAGTTCTGCTACCTATCAAGCCTTGTTTGGTCCCGCTTCGTGGGCCAAATATTTTGATCTCCTCCCTCTTGATTCTGCGCCTCCTGACGATTTCTCCCTCCATCGACATCTCATTGATTCCGTGGATGCCTCCATTACTTTCAACCCCACTCGTCTCGGTACACGTGTCGTTGCTGCTCCTTCTCAGGATGCTGCTTCCCGCTTGGCTGCCTTATCCTGCCTTGGCGAGACCCCCGTTCGGGTCTCGAAGAACGCTCAGTTGAATGCCAGTGTTGGCACTATTTTGCTCCCGCCCCATGTTGCGACCGGTGTTCGGGACCTGCGCGACTGCCACGACGATATTCGACATATCCTCGCTGCCCAGGGCCATTCTATTCTCCAGGTGGACACGTTTACTCGTCCCCCTCGTGGTAGTCGCCGTCAACCCCTCCGGGTTGTGAAGATTACCTTTGATGGTAGGACCCTTCCACCCTCTGTCATTCTTGCTGGTGCCAGGTGCTCTGTCCAGGAGTACATTCCTTCTCGGCTCTGCAACAAGTGCTGGAGGTTTGGGCATGGTGCCCTCCGCTGCTCCGGGACTGTCTCTCTCTGTCCTTTGTGTGGTGGTGAAGGTCACTCTAAGTCGGAGTGCGCTTCTCCCCAGGCTCGTTGCCTCAACTGCGGTGAGGCCCATCCTACCTTCTCCCGTGCGTGTGTCCATTACAAGCTTGAAGCAGCCGTCCTCAACTTGAAGCACCGGGAGCGTTTATCTTTTCCTGAGGCGAGGCGCCAGGTTCGCCGGCTCCCGCCTTATGCTAATGTCTCTTATGCTCGCGTGTTGCGCTCTTCCTCTCCTCGTCCTTCCCGCCTTCCTCAGACTCACAACCGTTTCCGGGCCTTGGACCCTGATGCGCCCACTGCCCCCTCCTCTGTCCCTTTGAGTTCTCTCCCGAAGGATCCTCCTCCTGGTCCTCTGTCTGGGGTTCCCCTTCCTTCTACCCGGTCTGTCGTGTCTTCTGTGTCCTCTTCCTCGTCCCCCTCCGATCCTCCTTCCCATCCTCTTCCTCCATCTATCGGCTCTCCCCACCGCCTGTCGGTGCGGGCGGATGTCCATCGCTCTCCTAACGGCCGTCGTGTGTGCTCTCGTTCGGCTTCTCCTGTTGAGACACTGGAATCCGTTGCCCGGTACGTAGTTGCTGGGACACCGGTCTCTTTAAGTCAGAAGCGTAAGCCTGGCTCCTCTCCTTCCTCTTCCCCGGCGGGTAAGAAGGCTTCGCTTTCTTCCTCAGCTCCTCCTCCTGGCTCTGTTGCTCCTTCCCCTCCCGTTTCAGTGCTTGCGCCCCCTGTTCCTGCTATGGAGGTTTCTTTGGCCCCTGCTTCCCTTTCGGTTGCTGCTCTTGCTGGGGTGCGCTCCCCTCTTTCTACTCCCCCTCTTCCTGCTGCTGTCCTTGACTGCTCCTCTCCGTTGTCTCCTCCTCTTCCTCCTCCTCCTCCTCCGGACCCTGCCCGCCCGCCTCTGATCTGTTCTCCCGTTTCCTTCCCTCCGTCTTTACTCAGTTTACCCATGCCCCCTAACCCTGACTTTGCTGACCCTGATCCCGACCCTGATATTCTTTAACGTGCTCTGTTGCTCTTTCGCCTTTGTTTCTTCCTTGTTCTCTGTTTTTGTCCTTTCTCTTCTCGTCGTTGTCCATTCTTCAATGGAACGTTCGAGGTTATTACGCCAATTTCCTCGAACTCCAACTTCTGATTTCGCGGTTTTCGCCCCTTTGTGTCTGTCTCCAGGAGCCAATGCTTGGTGCTCGTCCTGGTCGTTTTCGTGGCTATTCCTTTCTCTCCCCCCCCCCAGCCATTGCTGGGGCTTCTAATTCTTCTGCTCTCTTGATTCGGGCTGATGTTCCCTTTGTTCCTTTACTTTTTCCTTCGCCTCTCCATTGTTCTGCTGCTCGTATCTTTGTGGGGAAATGGTACACAGTTTGTTCCATTTATCTCCCCCCGAGTGTCCCGCTCTCTCTTCCTGATTTGAAACACCTCCTAGACTCCTTGCCGGAGCCTGTGCTCCTGCTGGGTGACTTCAATTGTCGTCATTCTCTTTGGGGTGACGTTCTGACGAATACCCGGGGTCGCCTCCTTGAGCCGTTTCTCCTCTCTTCTTCCCTGTCTTTTCTGAATTCTGGTGAGCCCACTCATTTGGACTCTCGGACTCGCACCCTTTCTTGTCTTGATCTTTCTCTCTACTCTTCTTCTCTTTACTTAGATTTCACGTGGCAGGTTCTTGATGACCTCCATGGAAGTGATCATTTCCCCATCCTTGTTTCCTTTTTCTCTTTTCGCCCTTCCCTCTCTTTCCCTAGGTGGCAGTTTGCTAAGGCGGACTGGACCCTATTTTCCCTCAGTGCTACTCTCTCTGACCTCTCCCTTCTGCCCCTCTCTCGCGCTCTCCTCCTTTTTCATGACACTGTCTTCAACGCTGCCCTCCGCTCTATTCCTCGCTCTTCCTCTCGGGGTCCACGGAAGTGCGTTCCCTGGTGGAATGCGGACTGTGCTCGGGCTGTCCGCTGTAAGCGTGCAGCCTGGAAGAGGCACCGCCGTAGGCGGACGACCGATTCTTTTCTTTTCTTTCGGAAAGCGAGTGCGGTGGCCCGTAGGGCCATCCGCACGGCTAAACGTGAATGTTGGGCATCTTATGTCTCAACAATTACGTCCGAAACCCCTCTGGCCCAGATCTGGAAGCGTATCCGCAAGATAGCGGGTAAGTTCGTTCCCGATGTTTCACCGGTCCTTCACCTCCATGATACTCTTGTGGCAGACCCGTTGCAGGTCGCTTCCGAACTGGGTTCCCACTTTTCTTCTGTTAGCTCTGGTCTTCATCTTCCCCAATCTTTCCTTCTTCGTAAACCTGTCCTTGAGTCTCGTCCTTTAGATTTCTGCACTCATCTTCAGCTTCCCTATAATGATCCCTTCTCTCTCTCTGAACTTCGTTCTGCCCTGGCCCTCTGCGGTTCTACGGCGGCGGGCTCTGATGGTATTCATTATGAGATGCTTCGCCATCTCCCTCCGAGCATGTCTCAGTATTTACTGAGTCTGTATAATCGGATCTGGGAGTCGTCGTCAGTCCCTGAGGACTGGCTCGATGCCGTTGTCCTCCCTGTTCGCAAACCGGGGTCTCTGGGTACTTCCCCTAAGGACTTTCGCCCTATTGCTCTCACAAGTTGTGTCTGCAAACTCTTTGAACGTATGGTTAACGTTCGTCTGATGTGGTTCCTGGAACACCATCACCTCCTCTCCCCTTCTCAATTTGGTTTCCGCAAGTGCCGCAGCACGACAGATGTCCTGGTGAACTTGGAGGTCTATATTCGTACTGCTTTTGCTGCGAAGACCTCCGTTGTTGCCGTCCTTTTTGACCTAGAAAAGGCTTACGACACCACTTGGCGTTATCATATCCTATCTCAACTTCATTCTTTTGGCCTTCGTGGTCATCTCCCTCTCTTTCTCCGCAGCTTCCTCTCTCGTCGTTCCTTTCGGGTGCGCCTTGGTACCGCTCTCTCTCCCTCTTTTCAGCAATACGAAGGTGTGCCCCAGGGTAGTGTTCTGAGCACTACTCTTTTTCTGGTTGCCCTCAATGGTCTTCTTTCCTCTCTTCCTTCTGGTGTCTTCTCCGCTCTCTATGTCGATGATCTTACCCTTTGTTGTCAGGGTGATGATTCGCCTTTCCTTCAACGCCGGCTTCAACTTGCCATTGATGCCGTGTCGTCTTGGGCCACAGGTCATGGCTTCAAGTTCTCTACTTCTAAGACTTGTGCCATGACTTTTACGCGGAAACGGGTTGTTCTTCGTCCCTCTTTGTCACTTTATGGTCATCCCCTTGAATACAAAGATTCCGCGAAGCTTTTGGGGTTATTCCTTGACACTCGTTTGTCTTGGTCTCCCCATATCTCTTACCTCCGTGTTGAGTGCTCTAAGGCCCTTACCCTCCTTCGGGTCCTGTCCCATACTTCTTGGGGGGCAGATAGGCGCACTCTCCTTGCTTTACATTCCTCTCTCGTCCTGTCTAAGCTCGATTATGGTTGCCCTGCTTACTCGTCTGCTTCTCCTTCTACTCTTCGCCGTCTTGATGATTTGCACCATACTGGGTTGCGTCTCAGTTCTGGTGCCTTTCGTTCGACTCCCATCCTTAGCTTGTATGTTGACACTGGCTTCCTGTCTCTCCAGGACCGCCGTGATCGCTACTGTCTTCGCTATCTTGCGCGGTCCTTATAACATCCTTCCTCTCGCCTCTGTCGTGCTTTAACTTTTGCCCCTCCTGCGGTTCCTGTTCCTCTTCACCACCTCCCTCTTTCTGTCCGGTTATCTCGCCTACAGGATTCTCTTTCCGTTCGTATTTCTGATGTTTCTCCTCGTGTTGTTCCTTCTTTGCCCCCGTGGAGGGTCCCTCTTCCGCGGTTTTGTACATCCTTGACCCGTATCACTAAAGCTTTTACCCCTCCTACGGTTCTAAAACGCCTTTTCCTCGAGCACTTTTCTTCTCACTCCCGCTCCGTTTCTGTCTTCACCGATGGGTCTAAGTCAGCGGAAGGTGTTGGCTACTCTGTTGTTTTTCCTGATCGCACTTATATGTGTCGCTTGCCTCCGGAGACTAGCATCTTTACAGCGGAACTTTATGCTATTCTCTATGCTCTTCGTCTCCTGCTTTCTCGTTGTCAGTCTTCCTTTGTGGTTGTTGTTGACTCTCGTAGTGCCCTCATGGCTCTCGGGTCCTTTAATCCGGTTCATCCAGTAGTTGTCGAGATCCAGCATTGGCTGTTTCTCGTTCACAGTAAATTTAAGTCGGTTGAGTTTTGTTGGGTTCCCAGCCATATTGGTGTGTCTTTAAATGAGCGTGCGGATGCTGCTGCCAAGGAAGCTGTCCGCTCTTGTCCCATCTCTCGCAAAGGCATTCCGTATTCCGACTTTTACCCGGTTATCCATTCCTCAGTCCTTACCCGTTGGCAGGCTTCTTGGTTGTCTGTTACTGGTAACAAGCTACGTACTCTTAAATGTTGTGTTTCCTCGTGGCCGTCCTCCTTCCACCGTAACCGGCGGTGGGAAACAGCTCTGGCGAGGTTGCGTATTGGCCATACTCGCTTAACCCATGGTCACTTGATGGAGCGCCGCCCTGCTCCTTATTGTCCTAGTTGCATTGTCCCTCTTACGGTCGTGAATGTCCTTCTTAAATGTCCTGACTTCCAGGATGAGCGTGTGTCTTGCTTTCCGACCGCCCCTCGCGGTCACCTGTCCCTCGATAGCATTCTTGGTGACTCGGATACTTTTGATATCGTTCGCCTTATGCGTTTTTGTTCTCGTATTGGCATCCTTGGTGATATTTAGCGCCCTCTGATTATTTTGTGTACTTGATGGTGCTACATAGCCTTTCCGGTTTGGTGCCTTCTTTTGACAATTACTTATTTACTTACTTGGAGAGGGGGGGGGGGGCAGTAAACCAGGCGGCCTTGGAAAACTTTGAAATTATGAGAAATGAGGAGAAGAGACACCTTTTGAATCTGGATGTGAGAAAGGCTGTTGGTCCAGACGGGATCTCACCATGGGTATTGAAAGAGTGTGCAGAGTCACTTTGCTTCTCACTCTCCATAGTGTATAGTAAGTCACTGGAGACGGGACACCTACCAGAAATATGGAAGACTGCTAATGTGGTCTCAATATACAAAAAGGGTGACAGACAAGAGGCACTGAACTACAGGCCAGTGTTCTTGACTTGCATACCATGCAACGTGATGGAGAAGATCGTGAGAAAAACCTAGTAACACATCTAGAGAGAAGGGACTTCGTGACAAATCTCCAACATGGGTTCAGGGAGGGTAAATCTTGCCTTACAGGCTTAATAGAATTCTACGACCAGGTGACAAAGACTAAGCAAGAAAGAGAAGGCTGGGCGGACTGCATTTTCTTGGACTGTCAGAAAGCCTTTGACACAGTACCCCATAAGAGGTTGGTACATAAGCTGGAGAAACAGGCAGGAGTAACTGGTAAGGTGCTCCAGTGGATAAGGGAGTATCTAAGCAATAGGAAGCTGAGAGTTACAGTGAGGGGGTGAGACCTCAGATTGGCGTGAAGTCACCAGTGGAGTCCCACAGGGCTCTGTACTCGGTTCTATCCTGTTTCTGATATACATGAATGATCTTCCAGAGGGTATAGACTCATTCCTCTCAATGTTTGCTGACCATCCCAAAATTATGAGAAGGATTAAGACAGAGGAGGACTGCTTGAGGCTTCAAGAAGATCTAGGCGAACTGAAGATATGTTTGAACAAGTGGTTGATAGAGTTTAACCCAAGCAAATGGAATGTAATGAAGATAGGTGTAGGGAGCAGGAGACCAGATTGCAAGGAATCATTTAGAAGATGAAATTCTTGAAGTGTCAGAGAGAGAGAGAATTACTTGGGGGGTTGATATCACTCCAGACCTGTCCCCTGAAGCCCATATCAAGAGGATAATATCAGCGGCATCCGCCAGGTTGGCTAACATAAGAACAGCATTTAGAAACTTGTGTAAGGAATCATTCAGAACTTTATATACCACATATGTCAGATCAATCCTGTAGTATGCAGCTCCGGCATGGAGTCCATATCTAATCAAGCATAAGACTAAACTGGAGAAGGTTCAAAGGTTTGTCACCAGACTAGTACCCAAGCTGAGAGGTATGAGCTACAAGGAAAGACTACGGGAGTTAAACCTCACATCGCTGGAAGACAGAAGAGTTTTGGGGACATGATCACCACATACAAGATTCTCAAAGGAATTGATAGGGTAGATAAGGACAGACTATTTAACACAAGGGTCACACACACACACACCAGGGGACACAGGTGGAAATTGAGTGCCCAAATGAGTCAGAGATATTAGAAAGAACTTTTTTTTAGTGCCAGAGTGGTTGACAAATGGAATGCATTAGGAAGTGATATGGTGGAGGCTGACTCCATACACAGTTTCAAGTGTTGATATGATAGAGCCCAATAGGCTCAGGAACCTGTACACTAGTTGATTGACAGTTAAGAGGCGGGACCAAAGAGCCAGAGCTCAATCCCTCACAAGCACAATTAGGTGAGTACACAGAGAGAGAGAGAGAGAGAGAGAGAGAGAGAGAGAGAGAGAGAGAGAGAGAGAGAGTAATCACCAGTTATAGTTTACATGACTTGCTATTTACAATGCTTATAAAAGAAATGATCATCTTCTCGAAACATTATGCACCTATGTAGAACTATGTAGAACTTAATCCTTCATAATATCCTAATCCTAACATTCATCCCCTTGTAATTAAACTCTATCCCTACAGGTTAAGTCTTATCAGGTGTTTGTATGATTTCCAGAATTTCTCAACTGGGACTTCGGGCCTTTTACTTCTGGGAAACCTTCTTCTGAATTACTAACTGCAAAGTCCCTAAGATTAGCTGTATCCACATTACCCCCTGTTGACCCTTGCTCTGCCTTCCTGCATATAAGTTGATCTGCATATCTTTTTCAATAAATATTCCCAAAATTCTGCACTTGCACGGTGAAATTACTGCGGCCCAAGACTTCCATAATTGTCCCTTCTTTCCAATGCTTACCCATTACAAAATTCATTGCATATACTGCATCCCCCTCGTTAAATAAAACTTCCTCTCACTTAGCCAACTGATTGGCTGAGCTAGTTACAGATTTTTTTTTATCTAGATCTGTCTTTACTGCATCCATGTGCAATTTGAAGAGCCTATTAAACAGTAATTCAGAAGGAGATTTACCAGTGGCAGAATGAACAGCATTTCTTTGATAATGCAAAAATCTACAAAGCTTGTATTAATAGCAGCTTCCGTAAATCGCTATAACCCTTTTTTTAAGGATCCCACTGCTCACTCAGCCAGACCATTTGAAGAAGGATTATAGGGGTAGGTGATATAGGTATAATACCATTCTCTCTAAAAAAAAAGAAAAACAATCCATTTCCTCAAAAAAATAAGAAGCATTATCTGACACCACCATGTCTGGCAATCCAAAAGTACTAAATGTTTTCTTGAGCAGTTCACAAGTTACAGATAGTGTGGAATTACACACATGAGCATCCATAAATTTTGTGTATTAATCTACAGTCACCAGGTAATAATTGTTATCCATAGGGCCAGTATAATCTATATGAAGTCTAGACCAGGGTTTCCCAGTGCATGACAAAGAAATTATTGGGGCCTGTGGTTTCTGGTAATTCCTAAAGCAATTGTTACAATTCGTAGTTACTTCAGCAATATCCTGGTCCATTTTTGGCCATCAAACCCATCTTGTAGCTTCTTCCTTCATAGCATTTATATTATACCATTATGGCCTTCATGCAGCTGTTCCAAAATCTAGCATCTCTGTTCTAGAGGAACCACCATTCTATTCCCATACAAGAGTACATCCTGGTGAATACTAAGGTCAGCCTTTACTGCAACATACTTTGACAATAATAAATTATCATTCCAACCATATTTGACGTACTTCTTCAACATATATAATTTGGGATCTCTACTAGTTGCCTCCCTAATAGTCTGGAATGAAATATCCTCAAAAGACATAGTTTTCACTAGGTTAACATATTCCACTGTAATACTGGAATTCAACTCTTCTGTAACAATTAATCTACTTAATGCATCAGCCACTACATTATCCTTGCCTGACTTTAATTCCAAATCATACTCAAACTGCGAAAGTAGCAATGCCCATAGTTGAATAGCATTGGCATTAACTGGAATTTGTCTATTTCTGTCAAACAATCCTAACAGGGGCTAGGATTTTTTTTATGTTCTAGCCTTCTGTTCTGTTACAGAAGTCTGTTCTAGCAAAACATTTCCTATCCAGCAGAAAATACATAAGTTTTTTACAGCATCTACCAAAGCTAAGGCTTCTTTGTCTATTTGGGAATAATTCTGTTCTGCAGGAGATAATTTCTTGCTAGCAAAACAGAATGCTTTTTCCTGAATATTTCCTTCCTGTAATAATACACAGCCCATTCCGACTGGGCAAGCATCTACTTGCAGTTTTAAAGGAAGTTTACCAGTAAAATTAGTGAACACTGGAGAATTTACCAATTCTTGCTTAATATTCCTGATGTCCTCCTCATTCACTGTCCACTTAAATCTAGCTCCTTTTTTCAATTATTTATACAAGGGAACTAATTCAGTTGAAACGTTCTTCACAAACTTACAGAAATATGTTAACATGCCTTCAAAAGACTATACTTTCCCCACTGATGATGTTGAGGCTGGGGGGGGGGGGGCCCTCTATAGCAGATACGTTGTTGTGAGGAGTAAAGCTCATACCTGAAATATGGTACCCATATATATATATAATATATATATATATATATATATATATATATATATATATATATATATATATATATATATATATATATATATATATATATATATATGTCGTACCTAGTAGCCAGAACGCACTTCTCAGCCTACTATGCAAGGCCCGATTTGCCTAATAAGCCAAGTTTTCACGAATTAATATATTTTCTCTAATTTTTTTCTTATGAAATGATAAAGCTACCCATTTCATTATGTATGAGGTCAATTTTTTTTTATTGGAGTTAAAATTAACGTAGATATATGACCAAACCTAACCTATATATTGGTAGCAGTCTTTCTTGTAAACATATATTATTAAATATGACCGAAAAAGTAAGATTAATAATTCTAACACGAATTTTCTCTTTCTTAAGTTTCTTTTCACTGTCGATGGCAATTGAAAAATCAATTCTCCAAAATTCTTTTTTATTTTCAAGTCTGGCACGACACTTGAACTCGTTTCGTAATAACTTATTACAATTTCAAAAACTTTAGTTTACACACACACAACTATAACCTGCAAACACTAAACAGAGTTCTACTATGCTATCATTTACACAGCTTTTATCTTATATACTCGCATTTGGGTGAGGTTATATGTTACAACAGTTTTGGATGAGGTGGACAAAACTTTCAACACAAGACAGAACACTGTGCATTGGGTATAAATTGTATAAATTAAAGGGAAGAATGGAAGTAACTGCAAAGGGCTTATTGGCCCATATTTCTTGATGCTTCTATATTGGTGCGGAGTCTTGAAGTGGGTAGAATATAGTTGTGCATTAATTGGCTGTTGATTGCTGGTGTTGATTTCTTGATGTGTAGTGCCTCGCAGATGTCAAGCCGCCTGCTATCGCTGTATCTATCGATGATTTCTGTGTTGTTTGTTAACAACACAGAAAATTTATACAATTTCTGTGTGTGTATATATATATATATATATATATATATATATATATATATATATATATATATAACTGAAAACTCACACCCCAGAAGTGACTCGAACCCATACTCCCAGGTGCAACGCAACTGGTATGTTCAAGACGCCTTAATCCACTTGACCATCACGACTGGACTAATGAGGTGATAGCCGAGGCTATTTGAACCACCCCACCGCCGGCACTCGGATAGTAATCTTGGGCATAGCATTTTACCAAATCACCTCATTCTTTGGGGCACACGTGAGGAACACAAATGCGAACAAGCCTGAATGGTCCCCAGGACAATATGCAACTGAAAACTCACACCCCAGAAGTGACTCGAACCCATACTCCCAGGTGCAACGCAACTGGTATGTACAAGACGCCTTAATCCACTTGACCATCACGACCGGACTAATGAGGTGATAGCCGAGGCTATTTGAACCACCCCACCGCCGGCACTCGGATAGTAATCTTGGGCATAGCATTTTACCAAATCACCTCATTCTTTGGGGCACACGTGAGGAACACAAATGCGAACAAGCCTGAATGGTCCCCAGGACAATATGCAACTGAAAACTCACACCCCAGAAGTGACTCGAACCCATACTCCCAGGTGCAACGCAACTGGTATGTACAAGACGCCTTAATCCACTTGACCATCACGACCGGACTAATGAGGTGATAGCCGAGGCTATTTGAACCACCCCACCGCCGGCACTCGGATAGTAATCTTGGGCATAGCATTTTACCAAATCACCTCATTCTTTGGGGCACACGTGAGGAACACAAATGCGAACAAGCCTGAATGGTCCCCAGGACAATATGCAACTGAAAACTCACACCCCAGAAGTGACTCGAACCCATACTCCCAGGTGCAACGCAACTGGTATGTACAAGACGCCTTAATCCACTTGACCATCACGACCGGACTAATGAGGTGATAGCCGAGGCTATTTGAACCACCCCACCGCCGGCACTCGGATAGTAATCTTGGGCATAGCATTTTACCAAATCACCTCATTCTTTGGGGCACACGTGAGGAACACAAATGCGAACAAGCCTGAATGGTCCCCAGGACAATATGCAACTGAAAACTCACACCCCAGAAGTGACTCGAACCCATACTCCCAGGAATACTTGGGCTATGCCCAAGTGACTCGAACCCATACTTGGGCTATGCCCAAGATTACTATCCGAGTGCCGGCGGTGGGGTGGTTCAAATAGCCTCGGCTATCACCTCATTAGTCCGGTCGTGATGGTCAAGTGGATTAAGGCGTCTTGTACATACCAGTTGCGTTGCACCTGGGAGTATGGGTTCGAGTCACTTCTGGGGTGTGAGTTTTCAGTTGCATATTGTCCTGGGGACCATTCAGGCTTGTTCGCATTTGTGTTCCTCACGTGTGCCCCAAAGAATGAGGTGATTTGGTAAAATGCTATGCCCAAGATTACTATCCGAGTGCCGGCGGTGGGGTGGTTCAAATAGCCTCGGCTATCACCTCATTAGTCCGGTCGTGATGGTCAAGTGGATTAAGGCGTCTTGTACATACCAGTTGCGTTGCACCTGGGAGTATGGGTTCGAGTCACTTCTGGGGTGTGAGTTTTCAGTTGCATATTGTCCTGGGGACCATTCAGGCTTGTTCGCATTTGTGTTCCTCACGTGTGCCCCAAAGAATGAGGTGATTTGGTAAAATGCTATGCCCAAGATTACTATCCGAGTGCCGGCGGTGGGGTGGTTCAAATAGCCTCGGCTATCACCTCATTAGTCCGGTCGTGATGGTCAAGTGGATTAAGGCGTCTTGTACATACCAGTTGCGTTGCACCTGGGAGTATGGGTTCGAGTCACTTCTGGGGTGTGAGTTTTCAGTTGCATATTGTCCTGGGGACCATTCAGGCTTGTTCGCATTTGTGTTCCTCACGTGTGCCCCAAAGAATGAGGTGATTTGGTAAAATGCTATGCCCAAGATTACTATCCGAGTGCCGGCGGTGGGGTGGTTCAAATAGCCTCGGCTATCACCTCATTAGTCCGGTCGTGATGGTCAAGTGGATTAAGGCGTCTTGTACATACCAGTTGCGTTGCACCTGGGAGTATGGGTTCGAGTCACTTCTGGGGTGTGAGTTTTCAGTTGCATATTGTCCTGGGGACCATTCAGGCTTGTTCGCATTTGTGTTCCTCACGTGTGCCCCAAAGAATGAGGTGATTTGGTAAAATGCTATGCCCAAGATTACTATCCGAGTACCGGCGGTGGGGTGGTTCAAATAGCCTCGGCTATCACCTCATTAGTCCGGTCGTGATGGTCAAGTGGATTAAGGCGTCTTGTACATACCAGTTGCGTTGCACCTGGGAGTATGGGTTCGAGTCACTTCTGGGGTGTGAGTTTTCAGTTGCATATTGTCCTGGGGACCATTCAGGCTTGTTCGCATATATATATATATATATATATATATATATATATATATATATATATATATATATATATATATATTAGTATATTTTGGTAGCAGTCTTTCCTGTAGACATATATTATTAAATATGACCGAAAAAGTAAGATTAATAATTCTAACACGAATTTTCTCAATCTTTCGTACATTACGCTTCACTGTTGGAGGTAAATCAAAAATCACTTCTCCAAAATTCATTTTTATTTCTAGTCTGACGCGACACGGGCGCGTTTCGCCCGTGTCGCGTCAGACTAGGTTTGGAATAAGGAATAAGTTTTACGAAACGCGCCCGTGTCGCGTCAGACTAGAAATAAAAATGAATTTTGGAGAAGTGATTTTTGATTTACCTCCAACAGTGAAGCGTAATGTACGAAAGATTGAGAAAATTCGTGTTAGAATTATTAATCTTACTTTTTCGGTCATATTTAATAATATATATATATATATATATATATATATATATATATATATATATATATATATATATATATATATAATATTATACCATGCCTTCAAAACGCCCAGATGGAGTCACCCTGCAGCCATGGAGGGAAAGTAAACAGGTCGTATGGGATTACACCTGTGCATCTACATTGGCTGATACCTATTTACGTTACAGCTCAGCGGAGGGAGGTGGGGCAGCCACCTTCAGGGAGACCCAGAAAATCCACAAGTACAGAGACCTAGAACGTTGTTACAGGTTCGTGCCGATAGGCTTTGAGACTCTGGGCGCCTGGGGTAAATGTGCAATCAAGTTTTTAAAGGAGGTTGGTGAGGAACTCATTGGGAAAACTAGAGATCCACGAGCAGCCAGTTTCCTGTTCCAGCGCCTCAGTGTCGCAGTTCAGAGGGGAAATGCGTGCTGTATCCTGGGTACGCACCCAACCTCCGAGGAGCTGGACGAGGTCTTTGAACGCTGATTGTTTAATTGTTATATATTTGTGTGTGTGTGTGTGTTCTCTGTAAACTGTATCATTGCAATAAAATAAAACAAAACATACAAAAAAAATAATAGGGGTGGTAGGAGAGGGAAAAGAATAAAGTATTCAGTGAGAATCCACAAGATCTTCTCTGAATGCTCTTTGTTTTCTTCTACGAGGATGTGGGTCCCTGCAATTACACCAGTGGTGGTACCCCTATATATATATATATATATATATATATATATATATATATGCATATATATGTATATATATATATATATATATATATATATATATATATATATATATATATATATAATTTATGGTCTACTCAAATAGCCCTTGAGATGGGAGGCTCACTTAAACACAGTGTTAAAATTCAATAAATTTACTGAAGAAAACTTCATTGGATCTGCATGTTGAAATGATGTATGTGAAGCTGTCAGACGGTGGTACTACTTCTCACTCGCCTCTGGAACACAACTGGACGATCCAGAAGCTCGCTCCTGGCCTCTTGAATCCAGCCACTTCCTCCTGCTGCCCAAAAGTCACTGCACCCACATATATATTTATATATCAGCTCATGCCTACATGAGTGACCTGGCTCCTAGCCTAACTCTCTACCACACTGGTAGTAATAATAGAGACAATGCTCACGGCATCCAAGATATTCAAGCTCACCTATGTCAAAGGGGAAATGGCTCGTCCTCTTCCCCCTTCACTGGAGCTGTGGACACAACTTGCAGTCTGGACCAGCTTCCCCTCCTCAAAACTCTAGTGAACTTGGCCCAGCCACAGCAGCTCGCCTGATGCGTTTGAACGTGGCCAGCTAGGCGTCCCAGACGTCCCAGCCCAACGTTCTCTGCTACAGACTATCAGCAATGGAGCTCTTGGCGCTCTAACGTCAGCCAAGCCTTGCTTTCATGTACTCTATGGGAGTCGGATGTCCTCCCACGATGTCTGCAGTATCAATGCAGCTGCTTGGGTCCACTGGTTGGGGCTTCCTAGCCTCTAAATCGGGAGCTCACTCAAGCGCGGCCACACTCGATGACGGGTCATGACGTTCCTGGACCCGCCGCCCGGAGCCCTCCGCCTCGTGACGTCACACCGCCCGACGGCTCCTCCCTATTGGTCCATAATGTCACATGACCCTACCTGGCCAATCAACAGCCTGCAGGCGTCACGCTCCTCTGGCGGGAAACTGAGCGCCTCGGCGCCATCTTGTGACTCAAAAGGGCGTAAGCCACTTGCAAAACCAAACTAAAATGGCAAATTCACTGCCAACACGATAACTTCCCATATCTTCATATATATCAAAATGTTCCCTGAACACCCGAGAATGTTCAGGTTGCAGAGATATGACTCTTGATGCTGGGAAGGGAAAGATATAAGGGTGGGACTCCGTCACAGTATCAATACCATCATGCTGGACAACACCTGTGAGATGGTATCCATATCATCATGCTGGAAAACATGTGTAAGATGGTATTCGTGCCATCATACTGAACAATACCTGTGAGATGGTATCTATTATCACTACGCTACCAAACACCTGTGAGATGGTATCCATACCAACATGCTGGACAACACATGTGAAATGGTATCCGTACCATAATTCTGGACAACACCTGTGAGATGGTACCCATACCATCATGTTGGAAACCACATGATAGATTGCATCCATACCATCATTCTGGACAACCCCTGAGAGATGGTATCCATACAATCATGCTGGAAAACACCTGTGAGATTGTATACATACAATCATGCTAGAAAACACCTGTGAGATGGTATCCATATCATTATACAAGACAACACCTGTGAGATGGTATCCATACCATCATACTGAAGAACATGTGTGAGATGGTATCTATAATATCTTTTTGGACAACACCTATGAGATTGTATCCATACCATCATGCTGGATAACATCTGTGAGATGGTATCAATACCTTCATGCTAGACAACACCTGTGAGATGGAATCCATATCATCATTCTGGAAAACATGTTTGAAATGGAATCCATACCATAATTGTGGACAACACGTGTGAGATGGTATTCATACTATCATACTGATTAATACCTGTGAGATGGAATTCTTTCCATTATGCTGGACAACACCTATGTTAAATGGTATCTATACCATCATGCTTGACTACACCTGTGAGATTGTGTCCATAACATAATGCTGAACAACACATGTGAGATGGTATCCATACCATCATGCTGGACAACACCTATGTAAGATGGTATCCATACCGTAATTTTTTTTATATTTTTTTCTACAACAGCCGTGGCCATTACAATTACAATGCTAACGAGCATATATGCATTTTCTTCTGTCCTCCATGGACAGGGTTAGAGATGTGTTAAACATATAGTTCAGAGATTTATTGAACAATCAACCACAGAAGGTGATTCGGTACTTTTAAAAATGCTAAGCTAACCTACATACGTGAATACATAGATACACAGATTTACGTATGCCCTTCATAAAGTGTTCGATGTGTCTTTTACATAGTGTCATTAATGTGCATTTACAAAGGTGAAATGTACTTCTGATCAGCTTCCATATATAATTTATACACATACATATATATAGACACAAATATATACGTACTTTTACATATATACATACATATATACACACACATGCATTCACATACATTTGTCTCTTTTACTCTGACAGGTGAGATAGCTGATAGAGAAACTAGTGTGCAATGAAGCACTTAATCACTGAAGGTGATTAAGGTGCTTTTATATGCTCAGGTTATATAGTTACATCAAATACATGCATTGTATAATTGATACATTACATGGTCAGTCTTGGGTACAAGTCCAATATATCATCAAGTGTTCCAGTACTCATAGTAATTATACAGTTCAGCATACCTTAGCCCAGGAGGGCGAAAGTCAGTCAATATGAGACATTCTACAATATAATGTTCAAGGATCATTCTACAATATAATGTGCATGTTTTCTCTTTCACAAATTTGACACATTGTGTACTCGACATTTGGGTTTTGAGAAAGCTGCCAGATACGTCTATATCTCAGGCGTATTCTGGCCACTATAACATCACATTGCCGGGTTCTTGTTCTATTAGTCCCATATGTGAATGTCTCCTCACGATATCTATCATAATATTTAATGCTACAACTTTTCAGGTCTTTGTGAATTTATTAGGTCGGTGAGACCTTCATTAGATATTTGTTTAAGTATTCTCTTTGTCACTGCTAGTGAAACACTCATATAAATTTCTACCACTGGTTTTTTACAGACTGTCTTTGCAAGCATATCAACAGTATCATGCCTTGAGATGCCAACATGTGATGGTATCCATAAGAATTTAATTTCAAATCTGTTTTTTTTAGCAGCTAAAACATTCATTCAAATATCACTGACTATTTTCTGGGTATCACTACTATGTGCGTTCAATGCCAGGAGTGCACTCTGAGAGTCACAGTATATAAGTCCACTGCCTTTGTCTTTTAAAAATTCAGTGGCAAGGTATATGCCTGCAAGTTCGGTTTGAGTTGTACTTGCCCAGTCATTGACGCGCTTCATTGCTGTATGTACGAGGATTGCTCAAATATATTACATGCACATCCAGTACATCGTCCACTTTCTTCTACAGAACCGTCGGTATAGCACTGATACACATCGTTACCCATACTCTGAGTACTCTTGGTGATGCTTTTCAGTGTTAATTGTTTTAATAATGTAGAGTGCACACTATCTTTCTTGGGCGCATTTACAAAATCAACTGATAGATCCCAGTTATCCCATGTAGTAATCGGTTGAGTACTCATTGAGTTGGGTACATATTTAATATTTTGATGGAGATGGCTACCTTGTAGAATCAAAATACATAATCAGATTTCGTTCTTCTTCTATAGACCTCAGGTGAGTGCAGCATATTAGAAAGTTTAGCTTGAAACTTCATATGTTGCCTAGATCTACTCAATGCCTTCACGTCGAAAACTGTGCTAATAGACAAAATTCTCTCACTTGTGGTAGGTAATTTTAACTCTGCTCTCATATTAACTATTTTCGTGGACTTTGGAGCCCCAAGGATGAGACGTATAGCTTCATTTTGCAAGGTTTCAAGAGATTTCAGCTCTTTGTATATAGTGTAAGATGTAGAGCATTGTAGTCAATCACAGAGCGTATAAATGATACATAAAACATTCTAGCAAGTCTCACGTTAATTCCATGATTGACACCAACAAGGACCCACAAGGGCTTTAATCTCTCCCAGAGTCTTCTCTTGAGATAAGAAAGGTACCCAGGGTCGTTAATGGGGACACTAAAGTATCTGTAAGACTCGCAGTTCTCAAGTGCTCGCCCATCTATATGATAATTGATTGGTGGAATACCACACGGAATGAGGGCACGAGTTTTCTGTACAGAGATAAGGAGGCCACATTCCTCAGCTCTAGTAGCAAAAGCATCGAGCAGAACATGAATTCTAGGCTCGGTGGCAGCCTGTATTAGTTGGAAGAAGTTTATGCATTAGAACGTTGAACAACAAGGGGCTGAGGACCCTCCTTGAGGAGTTCCCAGTTCAAAGTGTTTGCTCTCTGTGCTTTTAACACCATTAAACAAAACATATGCTGTTTGATTAGACAAATAGTCCTTTATCCATTTCAGTAATTTTCCTTGTATTCCCAGCTCGGCAAGCTGTTCCAGTATGATTTCTCTGTTTGCTGTATCAAAAGCTGCTGATAGGTCGATGAAGACTGCGTGAGAGGAAGCTTCAATATGAGCGAAGTATTCAGCAAAACAGTGTTGTGTACTGAGCCCAGGCATAAATCCAAACAGTTGGGAGTGACAGGTGCCCCTGTATACGATACATGAGTCAGTTAAGAACAATGCGTTCAAGCACTTGACAAACACACGATGTTAGAGATATGGGTCTAAAATTATCTGAGTGTGGTTTGGGGATGGGAACAATGACACTCTTTGTCCAAGCATCAGGAAAAAAGGCACAACGGGCTCACCATAGCCCGTGCTACTTGGAACTCTGTTCCAGGTAGCGAATCTTTAACAACAATCAGGTAATACTCCTTCACTTAAACTCATTTTGTACAACACTAAAAATAGATTACCAGGTACGTGTGAGACTAATCTCAGTAGACTGTAAGTAATACCGTCCCCTCCAGGAGCAGTTGATTTTCCCATCTTTAGTGCATGATTTAATTCCCATTCAGTTACATCATTAGGGTCCGACACGTCGATAGCTGTACAGGCAAGATTGATGGTTCGTTGTCTGTTGGGGAGTGTGTCATTAAGTTTGTGCTGTATATTAATTGGGAGTGAGTCGTAGCTTGATGTTAGTGCCCATTGATCAAGGAGAATGTTTGCGTGTTCTAGTGGGCTGTGGTGCAGTGGTTTGGTTGGGATGCTTCTAGAGATTTTTCGTATCTTTCCCAAAAATTCAACAAGTGTTGTTTGCTCATTTATACTTTGCAGGAACTCTTCCCAATATTTATTATGTATAACGTTGCTCATATCTCTCACCTCTCTATTTGCAACCAGAAATGCATGCAAGTCACCTTGTGTTTTGGTTCGTTTGTATGTTTCTCCAAGTTGCTTTACTCGTTCATGTTCTTTATCAAATACAGGGTCAAGGACCCACTTGGATGGTGGTAGGTGTTGTCCACTTCTGGTAGGCTTACAGTCTGTTCCCCATCACACTCATGTGTCGTAGTAGGTGACTGCAACAACAGCCATATTGCTGGCTGCGCCACCAGAGGGTGCAGACGTCGGGCTTCAGCTGTCAGTAGTCGTCTGCCGTTGCCGAGTGGTGGTTTGCTGTGGGGGGAGTGTGGAGTGCCCGCTGCTTGGGGCTCCATCTGCCATTATGGAATGGAAGCGGCTGGTACTAGCCGTATTCGGAGGATCGACACTGTACGGCTGAATTTTTCTGCTGCTGTGGACTCGCCCATTGTAGATATTGCTCTCCTGCACGTCCTCAGTGTTGATGTCCCCAAGCTTCTGGGCTTCGAGAAGTTATTTCGCCACGTCACATGTTTACCAGGAGTTTGTGGCTCGCTGGGATGGCCGCACGCCCCCTCTTCCGGCTTCGGCTGTGTCTGTGGAGATTTCGGATCCCTTGGGGCCCTTGTCGTTTCTTAGTGTTCACAGCGTGCCTGTGGCCTTCCCCGAGGCGCCCCTCATGTCCTTGTTTATGCAGTTTGGGATGGTGGTGAAGCACTGGTTCAACATTTTGAGTGCGGGCCAGCTGAAAGGGGTCCAGCTGAGTTCACGCACACTTGTCATGAGGTTCATGAGCCCTATACCATCCAGGGTTTCGTTTCGTGGGCTCTCTCTGCGGACCTTTTATCAAGGTCAAACCTGCATGTTTTCGGTGTGGTGCTGAGGGCCACGTAGCGGCCGGTTGCGATGCTCCTCGTGCTGAGGCCCGTTCAGTTTTCCTGGAGGATGACTTTCCCCGCTTATCTATGTGTGGGGATTTCCTGGCGGATCCTCCCTCTGTGCAGGTGCCTGGTGTGGTTCCCGCGGCGGTTCGAGCTGTCGCCACATCTAGACCTGATCTGTCTGCCCCACCGGTGAGCTCGGGGGACCTTGGGCGCCTGTTTCGGACCTTCGTTGTTCGATAAATGGGGAGGTGCATCCGCATCCTGTGGTCTTGGGGGATGCTGTAGGGGTGGCACCTGCAGCTCTTGCTGGAGGACATGTGCTTCCCAGGGCTGGCGGGGCAGTGGTATGTGTGTGTCCACCCACGGCCTCTGCCTCGTCGCCTCTGGCAGCTTCCTTGTTGACGAGCATATCTTCTCTGCCGGTTCCGTCACCCTCACTGCATACCTCACGTGTGCTGGAGTGTACCCTTCCGCCTGCTGTCTCTTCCTTCTCCGACTCTGGTCTCCCTGCCTGGTGGTGGCTTTTTGCCCCGCGTTGTTGAGGCTGCTGTTCTGCGTGATCGTGCTGCCTCGGCTTTGGGGCCGCCTGCCGATGGTTCTTCTGGGACACCGCTTTCTGGGAGTGACAGTTCCGACGATCAGCGGCCTCTTTTTAAGCGCCTTCGCTCGGCTTGGGATGCGTCACCTCACTGGTCTTGGGCAGAGGAGCGTCATGCGATGGATGATGATGATGTGGCCGACACTGTGTTGCCTCCTGTGGTGAATTCTGTGTAGGACACTGTGCCTCCTGCTGGTGGCTCCCCCTCAGTGGGTGGTTGCCCCTGGTGATCGCGACCTTGTAGTGGTGTTCTCTAAGGCTGTGCAGCGGGGGTGGGGGGGGGGCCTCTTCTCTGCGCTGGGGCCCCTGCGGAGCCCCCCTCCGCGGGACTCGGTGAGGTGCCCGGCGTCGAACGGAGTGCACGCCCTAGTGGGCGGGTCGGTGTGTGACCTCCCGTGCAGTCCGGTGTGCTTCCAAGTGTGCGGCCCTGTAACCAGCTTCCTAGGGGGAAACCCATCCCTTTCGTCCTCCCGTCCGGCGAGGTGATCGCCAGATCTACGGCAACTGCGAATTTTGAGTGTGATGACCTGGTGCGTCCTGTTCCCTGGTGCCCATCTGGGTTCCACGAGCGCAGTGTTTTGTCTTGGGAGTGCCGAATTCGATGCCTTGGCCTACTGCGACTCCTGGGTGTCCGATTTCTGAAAGTGACCAACTTGTTTGGGAAGCTTATTGCTTACAGTTTCCAGCTCTGGAGTACCCGTGTATGTCGTTTGTGTGCGTGTTTATTTTCTTGTCCGCATGATTGTTTTATTCTTTGTACAACATTTATGTTATGTTCTCATATGTAGTTTTTTGGGTATCATGTTACTCGTTTGTTGGTGCCCTTATTTGTGTCCGGTTCCGCTCGTTTGTGTGCGTGGTCGGACTGCCCGTGATTGTGTTTTTCTTGCCTCCCCCCCTTTTTCTGTTTTAGGGGGGGTTGGCTTTCTGTACATTTGTTATTTTTTTTGTTCTTGTCCTTATGTCATTTATGTGTCATTTATTTGTGTATTTTGTGCAGTTTCTTTGCTTGTGTCCCTTTGTGTTTTGTGTTTCTTTCCTTGCTCCTGTGTGGGTCTCTTCCTTTGCTAATGTACCAAACTTTTTATTTATGCCTGTTTTATGGTGTGTGGCGCATGCCTTTTGCGTGTTCTTGTGCTTCTCTGTATTTTGTCTTTATATTCTTGTTTTGTTGATGTTCTTTTTGCTTTGTATATGATGTGATTTGTCTCTTTCCTGTGCCATGTGATTTTGTTTATTTTTTCTGTTCTTTCCTTGTTATGTGCTTGTATTTTGACTGTAAGGAGCGAGTACACATGTCTGACCTTCCCTAAAGGTACGAGTGTGTGGAGAGGATTATGTGGAGTAAGAGACTGAGCAAGGTGTACCCACCTGGCTCTGCAGGCGTGGTACGTGCACATGTCAACTCCCCATATGTGTGTTTCAAGAGAGAAGCAGCATGTTGTCGAGACCCTTCTACAAGGGAAAATAGGTGATGTACAGCTCTCCCTTCTAGAAAATCCAACACGAAACAAGAAGATGGATGAATACCTAGTCTACAGGTACAGTCACGGGTATCCACTAGCGTGGGTCTATGAATTAGATGGGGTACACAGAGCACGGAGATTGAACAAGAATGGTAAGCCTACTGATCAAATAGTCATAGTCTAGAAGAAGACTGAACCGCCACCTGACAAGTATTGGTTTGGTGGGTTGTATGCGCGCCCCAGCACGTTCAGGGTGTGGGAGCCAGACCCTGTGGAGTGTTACGAGTGCTGTGGCAGTGGCCACATAGCTAAGCACTGCTGGTGCCCCACACGCAAGTGTGCTCTCGGTTCCGGTCCTCACCCACTGAAGGACTGTCACAGTATAAGAAGACCAGAGACCAAAGAAAGCTGGAACAGGTGCAACAGAATACTGTAACAGAAACAGGGCAACAACATGAAACTGTGGTTCCATCTAAACCGCTGCTGAAGTGTTTCAGATGTGGTACGGAAGGAGTAACCACCTGGCACTCAGACTGTACCAAACGGCCAGCCTCCCTTGGCACAAGGAGGCAAGTGCCTGAGACTCTACAAGTGCCTACTGATGCCAGCTCTAGTACTGTTGACCCATCCCATAGCGGTGACAGTACCAGCAACGCCCCTGACATAAGAACAAAGGTAAATGCAGAAGGCCTATTGGCCCATACGAGGCAGCTCCTATTCTATAACCACCCAATCCCACTCATATACTTGTCCAACCCGTGCTTGAAACAATCGAGGGACCCCACCTCCACAATGTTACGCGGCAATTGGTTCCACAAATCAACAACCCTGTTACTGAACCAGTATTTACCCAAGTCTTTCCTAAATCTAAACTTATCCAATTTATACCCATTGTTTCGTGTTCTGTCCTGTGTTGATACTTTTAATACCCTATTAATATCCCCCCGGTTATGTCCATTCATCCACTTGTAAACCTCTATCATGTCACCCCTAACTCTTTGCCTTTCCAGTGAATGCAACTTAAGCTTTGTTAATCTTTCTTCATATGAAAGATTTCTAATTTGGGGAATTAACTTAGTCATCCTACGCTGGACACGTTCAAGTGAATTTATATCCATTCTATAATATGGCGACCAAAACTGAACTGCATAATCTAAATGGGGCCTAACTAGAGCAAGATATAGCTTGAGAACCACACCAGGTGTCTTGTTACTAACGCTGCGATTAATAAATCCAAGTGTCCGATTTGCCTTATTACGAACATTTATGCATTGATCCTTTTGTTTTAAATTCTTACTAATCATAACTCCCAGATCCCTTTCGCAATCCGACTTCGCAATCACAACACCATCTAGCTCGTATCTTGTAACTCTATCATCATTACCTAACCTCAGAACTTTACATTTATCAGCATTAAACTGCATCTGCCAATCCTTTGACCATTTCAAAACCCTATCTAGATCAACTTGAAGTGATAGTGAGTCCTCCTCCGAATTAATTTCCCTACCGATTTTCGTATCATCGGCAAATTTGCAAATGTTGCTACTCAAACCTGAATCTAAATCATTTATATATATTATAAACAACAGAGGTCCCAGGACAGAGCCTTGAGGCACTCCACTTACAACATTTTCCCACTCTGACTTGATTCCATTTATACTAACTCTCTGTTTCCTTTGGTATAGCCATGCCCTAATCCAGCTTAATATAGCACCCCCAATACCATGAGACTCTATCTTTTTAATCAGTCTTTCATGTGGCACTGTATCAAAAGCTTTGCTAAAGTCAAGGTATACAACATCGCAATCCTTACCACTATCAACTGCCTCAACAATGCTAGAATAAAAAGATAACAAATTTGTTAAACATGAACGGCCATTTATAAAACCATGTTGCGACTCAATTATTAATTTATGTTTTTCAAGATGAAGACGAATTTTATTTGCTATTATAGATTCGAGTAACTTTCCCACAATAGACGTTAGGCTAATTGGTCGATAGTTAGACGCAAGTGATCTATCTCCTTTCTTAAAAACTGGTATCACATTAGCAACTTTCCAAAACTCTGGCACTCTGCCTGACTCTATTGATTTATTAAATATGGTTGACAGTGGGTCACAAAGCTCCTCTTTGCATTCTTTAAGCACCCTGGCAAACACTTCATCCGGCCCTGGGGATTTGTTTGGTTTGAGTTTTACTATTTGTTTAAGAACATCCTCCCTGGTAACTGTTAAACTCGTCAACCTGTCCTCGTCCCCACCCACATAGACTTGTTCGGCTGAAGGCATATTGTTAAGTTCCTCTTTAGTAAATACAGATACAAAATATTTATTAAAAATACTACTCATCTCTTCATCACTATCTGTTATTTGACCTGTCTCAGTTTTTAATGGACCTATCCTTTCCCTAGTCTTAGTACGATATAACTGAAAAAAACCCTTTAGGATTTGTCTTTGCTTGCCCTGCTATGCGAACTTCATAGTTTCTTTTTGCTTTCCTTATCTCTTTTTTAACATTTCTAACCAGTTGTACGAATTCCTGTTCTAAAGTGACCTCCCCATTTTTAATCCTTTTGTACCAAGCTCTCTTTTTACCTATAAGGTTCTTCAAATTCTTTGTTATCCACTTTGGGTCATTAGTATTCGATCTATTCAATTTGTATGGTATACTACGTTCCTGTGCTTTGTTTAGAATATTCTTAAATAAGTTATATATTGAATCCACATCGAAATCCCCATTTAAGTCACCTATCGCTGGGTTCATGTCTCGCTCCAAGACCGGCCCACACCCCATACCCAAGACTTTCCAATCAATTTGACCCAAAAAATTTCTTAGGCTATTAAAATCAGCTTTACGAAAATCTGGCACTTTAACACTCAATACCATGAGCTTCTATTTTTTTAATTAGTCTTTCATGTGGCACTGTATCAAAAGCTTTGCTAAAGTCAAGGTACACAACATCACAATCCTTACCACTATCAACTGCCTCAACTATGCTGGAATAAAAAGTTAACAAATTTGTTAAACATGAATGGCCATTTGTAAAACCATGTTGCGACTCATTTATTAATTTATGTTTTTCAAGATGGAGACGAATTGTATTTGCAATTATTGATTCAAGTAACTTTCCCACAATAGACGTTAGGCTAATTGGCCGATAGTTTGACGCAAGTGATCTATCTCCTTTCTTAAAAATTGGTACCACATTAGCTACCTTCCATGACTCTGGCACTCTGCCTGACTCTATTGATTTATTAAATATGGTAGACAGTGGTTCGGAAAGCTCCTCTTTGCATTCTTTAAGCACCCTGGCAAACACTTCATCCAGCCCTGGGGATTTGTTTGGTTTTAGTTTTTCTAATTGTTTAATTACATCCTCCCTGGTAACTGCTAAACTAATCAACCTGTCCTCATCCCCACCCACATAGACTTGTTCGGCTGAAGGCATATTGTTAAGTTCTTCTTTAGTAAATACAGATATAAAATATTTGTTAAAAATACTACTCATCTCCTTGTCATTATCCGTTATTTGACCTGTCTCAGATTTTAATGGACCTATCCTTTCCCTAGTCTTAGTTCGATATAACTGAAAAAACCCTTTAGGATTTGACTTTGCTTGCTCTGCTATGCTAACTTCATAGTTTCTTTTTGCTTTCCATTATCTTTTTTTAACATTTCTAACCAGTTGTATGAATTCCTGTTCTAAACTGACTTCCCCATTCTTAATCCTTTTGTACCAAGCTCTCTTTTTACCTATAAGGTTCTTTAAATTATTTGTTATCCACTTTGGGTCATTAGTATTCGATCTATTCAATTTGTATGGTATACTACGTTCCTGTGCTTTGTTTAGAATATTCTTAAATAATTTATATATTGAATCCACATCGAAATCCCCATTTACGTCACCTATCGCTGGGTTCGTGTCTCGCTCCAAGACCGGCCCCACACCCCATACCCAAGACTTTCCAATCAATTTGACCCAAAAAATTTCTTAGGCTATTAAAATCAGCTTTTCGAAAATCTGGCACTTTAACAGAATTTTCTCCTACAGGTCTATTCCATTCTATGCTAAATCTGATTACCTTGTGATCACTGTTCCCTAGCTCACTCCCTATTTCGATGTCATTAATTTGTGTTTCCCTGTTAGTTAACACTAAATCTAAAATATAATTTTTCCGCGTTGGTTCCTTAATGTGTTGCGTAAGAAAGCAATCGTCAATTAATTCTAGAAAATCTTCTGCTTCACTATTCCCTGTTTTGTTCATCCAGTTTATTCCACTAAAATTAACGTCACCCATGACATAAATACTGTTAAATCTAGATGCTCTAGATATTTCTTCCCATAGATGCTCTGCTTCCATTCTGTCTAAATTTGGTGGCCTATATATAACTCCTATTATAATATTATTTGCTTTTTCGTTTAATTCTATCCAAATAGTTTCTGTGTGTGGCTCAGTTTTGATTCCCTCTTTGAGCCTACATTTCAAATTGTCCCTAACATATATGGCTACTCCCCCTCCTGGTCTAATATATATATCTGTGTGAAATAGTTTAAATCCATTTATTTGATATTCAGCTAATAGCTATTTTCAGCTATTTTCTACATTCATCCACGTTTCGGTAAGTGCAATAATATCTATTTTTTCTGTGCAGACGAGCATTTAATTCACTTATTTTATTTCTTGAACTTCTACTGTTAGTGTAATATACCCTAAGTGAATTGTTATTTTGAGGCCCTTTTCTTTCCCTTATCATTTTGCCAATTCTTTTCTCCCACAAACACATACTTTTATTACCTCCTCCCTCCAAATCAATTCCCATACCACTATCTACTAACAGTTTAAACCCAAACAAACACCTCTAACCACTGTTTCCAACGAGTTCGCAACAGCAACAACCCCAGCCCTTGATAGATGCACCCCATCACGATGCACCCCATCACGAGCATACATTTCATTTCTTCCATAGAAGTGTTCCCAGTTGTATATGAAAGATATTGCATTTGATTTGCAATATCTTTCCAGCCGGCAATTGACACCAAGTGCCCTCGACATCCATTCATTTCCCACTCCCTTTCTTGGAAGAATGCCACATATGATCGGGATTCCTCCCTTGCTCCTAACTAATTCAATGGCTGTCCTGAATCTCTGTATTAGTTCCTCACTCCTAACTCGCCCAAAATCATTACCCCCTGCACTAATACAAATAATGGGTTTGTTCCCATTTCCCATCATATCATTCATGTTTCCAACAATATCACCAATTCCAGCTCCTGGATAGCAAACCCTTAATCTGTTCCCCCTATCTCTGGCACAAAACGTTCTGTCTAAATACCTCACATGGGAATCTCCCACAACCAAAATTCGCTTTGGTACCTCCTTAACTGAGCAGCCTGAGGGGCCTGCTCCGCTCTTTGCTGATTTTCGTTCCGAGTGAAGTGCAGGCGCACCACAGCACTCGTCCTCCAACACGGCAAATGAATTTGCTGTCCTTAGGGCGTCTGTAGGCGGCCTTGTCAAGGTCTTCTTAAGACCCCTGTCTTTCACGACTCTCCATGATGAGGTCCCGTCAACACTGGTCTCCTCCTTCGTTTCCTCCCGAAGTCTCAGCCGTCGTACCTCCTCCCGCAGGGAATCCATCTCTGCTCTCAGAGCTCCAACCAGACTCGCCAAATCCTTCACTAATCCTTCCAATATTGCAATAATAATGTTACTCCAGAGCTCCAGCTAACACAACCTCTCACTGTGACAGCACCTGACTGACTGACGAGTACCTTGTTGACAACACACAACAGCCTGAGACAACAGCTGAAGGACAGTTGGCAGACTTGCAAGCACAGGTAACAGAACTGGCCGAAATTATACAGACGCTACGTTGGGTTCCTTCACAAGAGATACAGCAGCCTCCACACTGCTGTATCACAGCCGTGGCCCGCGCTGGTAAAGGTACCTGCGGTGGTGATGGCGGCGGCGGCGGCAGAGATGAGAGCGACAACGGAGGCAGTGGCGGCGGCGACGTCGTTAGTCAACTCGGTAATGACAGCAGTGTTAGTGACACAGAAACATTAACTGGAGAAGGAAGTCTATTCGCATCAGAATATTTTAAAATGATTAATGACCTTAATGAACGCGTTCGAGCCCAGTACCAGAATGAAAATTATAATATTCTGCGTGACAGTACTTATGCCATGCAACTTACAGAGAACATTCACTTATGGACCATCCAGACCCGCCAAACACACACCGAAACTACGACGTTGGTACAGCGTTCGAACAAGTTTTAACACCTAACCAGTTATAACAACCAATATAGCAAGTTGTAACAACGTTCTAATACGTCATAAACACGTTAAGCCAAGATGTAACAACTTTATTACAAGTTGTAACAAGCAGAAAATAGAGACAGTTTCGGTTTGTGTTTCCAGGGGAGTTCCTCAGTGATTGAGAGAATGATGACATCACCAGGTGTTACTGACGACACCAAACACCAGGTTGGTGCGGCTCTTTACGTCCTAGAGTCATTAATTAACACATTGTGGAAGTGGGACAAAGACAACAATGAGACCACCAGCCCCACGGAGGAACAACGCCAAGACGATGGCTGCTGTTGACACAAGGACCATTAGGTTTCTCAGTTGGAACATTCGTAGCATCAATAAAAGACTGAATGATCTAATTGCACATGTTACCAGTAACAACATAGATATAATTGCTATACAGAAGCCCTACACATCCAACATGATAAACAAAATCCCACCAAAGATCAGAGGGTATGCATCCTATACTAACAGTAACGCCACATGCCTATTAACATACATCAGAGGTGATTTACCGCACACTCTCGTGAGCACGTCACACAATGTACACACACAGTACCATCACTTTCATGTACAAACTGCAACAGGCCACTTCTCATTCCTCAACGTATATGCCAGAAGCCAGAAATTCAATGTAACATTGGTCCCAGATCTAGACAATCACGAGACAATATACATGGGAGATTTTAATGCTAGACATATTACGCTGGGAGACATTACTAACATCGATAATGGATGCAAATTTATAAAATATATTTATGACAACAGATTAACTGTGCATACTACAGATACCCAAACCCATTTATTGGGAGGCAGACTTGATTATGTAATGGGTAGAAACCTTGTGCAAAATAGGATGGAATGTTCATTGGTAAATCACTTGGTTAGTGAAGTTTCTTGGTCACTATGCAGTTTCTGCTTCTTATGAGGTACAGCATGATGTACCTCATAGACATCAGAGACAGAAAATTAATATTCCATATGGCTTGCATGACCACTTTATTAATTGTATTTCAAAATGGTATCAAGATTACACAATAACGAATGTGCAAGCCTTCTCCAGAGATCTCGTTGATAAGATTACTACCTACTACGACACATTTTTTTTATTGATATAAAAAGCCAAAATACAAGCACATAACAAGGAAAGAACAGAAAAAATAAACAAAATCACATGGCACAGGAAAGAGACAAATCACATCATATAAAAAGCAAAAAGAACATCAACAAAACAAGAATATAAAGACAAAATACAGAGGAGCACAAGAACACGCAAAAGGCATGCGCCACACACCATAAAACAGGCATAAATAAAAAGTTTGGTACATTAGCAAAGGAAGAGACCCACACAGGAGCAAGGAAAGAAACACAAAGGGACACAAGCAAAGAAACTGCACAAAATACACAAATAAATGACACATAAATGACATAAGGACAAGAACAAAAAAAAAAATAACAAATGTACAGAAAGCCAACCCTCCCCCTAAAACAGAAAAAGGGGGGGAGGCAAGAAAAACACAAGCACGGGCAGTCCGACCACGCACACAAACGAGCGGAACCGGACACAAATAAGGGCACCAACAACCGAGTAACATGATACCCAAAAAAATACATATGAGAGCATAACATAAATGTTGTACAAAGAATAAAGCAATCATGCGGACAAGAAAATAAACACGCACACAAGCGACATACACGGGTACTCCAGAGCTGGAAACCGTAAGCAATAAGCTTCCCAAACAAGTTGGTCACTTTCAGGAATCTGACACCCAGGAGTCGCAGTAGGCCAATGCATCGAATTCGGCACTCCCAAGACAAAACACTGCGCTCGTGGAACCCAGATGGGCACCAGGGAACAGGACACACCAGGTCATCACACTCAAAATTCGCAGTTGCCGTAGATCTGGCGATCACCTCGCCAGACGGGAGGACGAAAGGGATGGGTTTCCCCCTAGGAAGCTGGTCACAGGGCCGCACACTTGGAAGCACACCCGGACTGCTTTCTGCTGCCACACACCGACCCGCCCACTAGGGCGTGCACTTCGTTCGACGCCGGGCACCTCACCGAGTCCCGCGGAGCCCCCCTCCGCAGGACTCGGCCCCAAAACCGCACAGCCTTCGACAACACCACTACAAGGTTTTTTTTCCTGGAGTGAGGATTCGTACATGTCAGGATGGAGAAATCTACAAGTTGATTCAAAGCTACATTTTCCTTTCCTTAGTATATTATGACATTTTTTGGGGGAATGGTTATGATTGCATTCTATTCCTTTTCTATTTCCAGAATGTCTACAAATATCCTTTACATATTTGTACTTGTATAGATGTGAACAGATATTTTAAAGTCTTATGCACTAGTTAATTTGCTCGAAACATACTTAAAAGGGCCTTTCTATTGCAGGTGTGTCCGAGGGAGCTACAGGTGAGCATGAGGGTGCTACAGGTGAGCATGAGGGAGCTACAGGTGAGCATGAGGGAGCTACAAGTAATGGTCACTGCCGGTAAAGCCTCTTATATTCATCTAGTTGTATTTACCTAGTTGTGCTTGCGGGGGTTGAGCTCAACAGAAAGCGTTACGCAGCTTCCAAGCTACTAGGTGGGTGTGGTAGTGGGTTTAATGTCCAGTAGTGAAGTATGTGCTTTTAATGCATACTCACACTTGCTCATACTTCACATTAATAGAAATAACTCTATATTAATATTGTTGAAGTGACTTTACTTGTGAATTATTTGTATATGAGGCAGCCTTATGTCAGGTGAGGTGAATGACGTCACAGGTAGTTGACCCATCAGGCCAAGCTAGTCAAGAGGCGCGGCAGGCAGTGTGGTGCTGGCCGGCGTGGGGAGAGGTGCTGCTCAGCGCCCGCCTCATTGGTTTTACTAAATTAGTCACCTGGACAGTCCTGTGCATGAGGTTACCTGCGCCAGGCTTACAGGCAAGTTACTCTAGATTATTTGTTATTTTATCACATTGTATTCTGTTGGTACAATAGTCTATATTTGCTGATTGTCTAAACATAATTACAAGATGTTAAAGCTTTATTTAAAATAATTAAATTGACTCTGGTTTACTCATTTGATATAATATTGTGTAATATACCTTTGTCTATTAGTAGAGACTTTTACCTAGCCTAAAACTTTTGACGAAGCTAATTACAACAAAATTAAATTCTAAAACAATTCCTATGTGATTAACTGTTCCACAACAGCGGCTAGAGTGTCAACATTGTGAAATTTAACGTTCGACCACAAGCAGCTGAAAATAGTTTACAAAATTAATAGTTAAATTCTGGCAGTTATAAGGTGTTTGTTGTGAACTATCAGATTTCAATCCTTGAAATATGGACCAAAGACTTTTAACCTAACAAGAGTCGCATAAGAGCCATCCTATGTGAATGAAACTAGCCATACTGAGTCAGTGTCGTCCACGCTGCCGCCAACCCCAGAGACGCCTTAATTAACATTAACGTCCTGTGTAACCAAGTACTATATTTTATCGAATATAACTAACAAAGTATGTTTAAATTATGTATAGTTCTATGATAGTTGTTGAAGGAAATTACAGTACGTGAGTGTATTCCAACCTGTCTCCCTCGCCTAATAAATAATATATAATAGGTAACATAATAAAAACTATTTTAAATAGTGTTAAAATATGTAAACTGTTGTGGGTCAGTGCACGAACGAGTATAGAACGAGGGCTCGTTAAATGTGAAGCGTTCGTCACGTTCATGTTTGGCTGCCGGGTTAACGACCACTGGGCCGTTGTGATGAGAACGGGCTGTGGACGAGTCATGTATGAGGTAATAGGAACAGTAGTTTCAACAACATAGATTGGGGTACCTTGGTTTAATTCGCCTTCATCATTCTTACACACACATTTGGATGCAATGTTTGTCATTATGGTGTTATATTTGTGAGATGGTATCCATACAAGATGTTCTAAACCCTTTATACTGTGCAGTGAGCAGGTTGTATAAAAAGTCCAGTTATAAAGCTCTTACTGTCGGTCGTGCATGAAATCTTTTTAAGAGCAGACTTTGAAGCACAAAGTTCCTCCTACTGTGATAATGTACTGGTAGCTAGTTGTAGTGCAGCCAGTTTAACCTAACAATGATAGTTTGTGTGCAAGAATTGTCTGTAAAACCTGCATGCTATTTCCGTCCTGTAGATGCATCTACAGTCCGTTCTGTAGATACCTGGACTGCAATATCGATGTGGACAGTTCTCGAGGGATTTTCAAAAATTTTGATGAGGCAATTATTTAAAGTGTGACGGCTTTGGAAAGAGCAGGATTCTAATTAACCATCTTAGTAGCAGTTGCATATAGTACTTAAATTGTGGTGTACAGATAGAGAGATCAGTGACAGGAATATTGCATTTACAAGGAATGTTCAGTTTCATGAGATGGCCGACATTTTTACTCGGCCATTTATCATTCAAGGAGTGAGGTGGAATGTTGCACCACTTAGTGTGTTAACGGCACATAATTTCTCTGAACAATGCTGGAGATGTAGGGTCTCCCATTACCTGAAGGGAAAAGGTAGTGTTGACTTGGATGATTCTCTCTAGTATGGTTGGAAGCTTCAGTTCTTTCCTCATGGTGATGATTCTTGTGCTTCTTGGGGCACCAAGAATTACCCTCATGGCTTCATTCTTTATTACTTGTAGTTTGTTCAAAACAGAGGCGGGGAAGCTAAATGCAAGGCATGATAATCAAGTAGGGATCTAACAAACATGTTGAATAGTCTGGCATATATAACATGCATTCCAATATTCTTACTAGTATTTTAAGTGATTTGGATTTTAACCTACGATATAGGTAATTAACAATGTCACTGATGATACTCCAAGGTATTTGTGCTGCCTACATGTTTGTATGGTTTGGTTAACTTTGAAAGCTGCAGAGGCACTGGTTGTTTTCTGGAAGAAAGCGATGGATTAAGGTAAAGACCGAATTCACTGATTTTAGCAGCGAGTGATTCAAGAAGATTGCAGTCTAGTTTGGATACTTAAAACAAAACAAATGTCGTCGACATAATGACAGCTTTATCAGCAAGTGTGCAAATACCAGTTTTTGTGCACAAGAACATTGAACAGTGTTGGGCAAAGCGCACTAATCAGGGTTGAACCAAAATCAATGGGAGGAGAATGTTTACTTTTGACTCCCTTGAAAGAACTGAGGCGGTTCCGATACTCGGGTACCCCTAGAGCTATGTCAAGTCTTCCATAAACTCCAAAAGAGACTAATTAATCTAATTTATCTCACCTTTTGCTGTATCAAAAGCAGTTTTAAGGTCAATAAATGCCATCTATGAGCATGAATCCAGTCTAACAAAATATTCAGCAAAGCATGTTTGAATGCTTCTTCCAGAAAGGAAACCATACTGAACAGGAGCTAATTTAAAACATTAACCTGCCGAGTATAATCCTCTATAGAACTTTATACATACAGGACGCCAGAGATGGGTCTCAAGGCACAAAGAAATCACATTAATGTGGTGTATCAATGAGAAAATGAGGAGGCGCTTGAGTAGGACTTGAATCTCTGCTTTGGGTACTCCCAAGTATCCGAGGCTGGAATTCTTTTGACAATGTTTTGGTGCAGTTGTCTTTGGTGTTGTTGCCTAGAATTCTCAGAGCTTAGGTTCGACTCCTCCTCATGGCTCCTACTGATTTTCTCGTATGGGCCAGAATGTTTGTGAATTTGGCTTGAGTATGGGTATTATTAGTCGGTATCTAACAGTCGGGTAAAATACCATGCCTCAAAATTTGATTAAATATTCCTAGCAAGATGTAACAGATACCTCTTGTCCTGGTTTGCAAAGCAATTGCAAGGATTGAAAATGTGGTGTGCTTTGCATGGTTATCCTTGCACAGTTGCAAGATTAGTAAAAGGGAATTTTTTGAATTGCAAAATAAAATGGTAATTAAGGGGTATAGGTCGTTAACGAAGTTAAAAGGGAAACTCAAAATGGTTCATTTAGTTTTTCAAAATGTTTCATACATTAGGTAGTGGAAGTATGGTTTGTCAGCTAATTTTCATTGCAACATTCTTGGGAATGATGGGAAAAGGGAAAAATCGAGGAGAATTACTCATGTTTCAAATTGATTCGTACAGTACATAATTTTGTATAATGTAATTAAGGATTAGCAAGAAAGATACAGTAAGCATTAAGCTTAAGTTTCGGGAGGAGAAATGTTTAGGGAAGAGTTTCTAATTGTCAGTTTCAGTGAAGTAAATAGGAATTTACAAAGAATAAGAATGTAAAAAGTTACTTCAAGGAACGTTTCAAATTGATAGTGAACCCATTAAGGTTTACAGATAGTAGATATGCATGTCGAGGTTAGTGCAAGCATGAACGAACGTTTAGGGGGCGTGAAATACAATAACTGTTAACAATGAATTCTTTCCCGTACAAGTAAGTGCAAAACTCACTAGTGGCTGTCTCCCCTTCCATTCATCAGCTGACAGTCATGACCACCCGCCTCCTCCCACTCTATGCATTTAGAGTAAATAATGTCTATGCATCACTATCCTTACCTAACCTAAATAGTCCTATTGTATGTACAAGAGCGAATTATGATACTAATTACTTGTTTCTCGGTGCACCCTGTTAAAATGCCATTCACCAACCAGCGATCCATCGTCCTGTTAATCCACCATTCATCTAACGGTCCATGCCGTTATCCACCACCTACCAGCTCCTCCATCCAAGTGACCCATAGTGCTAGCTTCACTATTTTTTTTTAATTATTATTAGCTAGTGTAGAGAATCGTACATTAACGATCCAACCTAACTTACGTGTGTGAGGTATTCGGCATTCAGTATATTAAGCATCATGTAGTATGCAGCATATTCTAACAAGGTTAAAGAAAAAGGTTATTTAAAAAACTTTTCTTTTTACCACTGATAGCGCATATTAAGGATGTCGATTATACAGTGTTAAAACATATTATACTGATATAGAAAGGAACACTAGATTTATGATTAACAAAATAATGCGTGTTTTAACTCGCACAAAGAAAAATCTTTGTCAAACAAGTTTAAAAATAATCATGCACACAGGCAACCTATGCGCTGGACATTCCCAGAAACATGCCCCCAAGCGTGTTTTAAAATGTTGCCCATCGCATAGGTTCGAATTCTCATCACGTCTCCCACGGATTTTCTCAGATACATCAGGTAAGTGTGATTGCTCTCTGTGTATCAGAGAGGCACATATCAATCCAACTGGATGGGTACTCAACCCTCTCGAGGGAACCTTTTCTTAACACTTTGACTTGCCTCACCAACATGGCGAGGCAAGTCGCCATGTTGATGAGGCAGCTCTGCCCAAATTTCAACGATTTAAGAGTTCAAGATACTGATATCAAGTATGCACAACAAAGAACATTTATTAATCTCTACAAAAGTGTTAAAATGTGCGTTGTTAAATAAGATATTTCTGCAATACTTACCGACTCTCCGGAGGACAACTGGCCCAGTGTAGGACACGCCAAGAATGGGTCAGGTAATCTTCGTCTCAATGACTCGGCCTTCACCTGTTCAGGCACTGACAGGCAAATTGATGTGGACAAGTCACATGGGAAGACAATTCAACACACAAATAGTATGGTCTTGAAAATCAAATCCACATCCACGTGTCCATATTTACACAAGATGGTGACTGTGACCACAGATGGGTGGCCACTGCGGTCAAGCACTTACAGCTGCCCGAGGTTCAGGAACCACCAGGAGGATGATGATGGTAACGTTTGTACCTGTAGTACTGATGCTTGAAGCTGCTAGAGATTGCTGGTGGCGTACACAGTCGGGGACGTGTAAGAATATGGTACTTGGCTGCCCTCACTTCTCTGGTAGACAATCCATGCATAGCATCTGTTGGACTTGATGATCTCATATTAAATGTTCTCAGACGAAACATTCTGGGCTTGTGGCACTCTTCATTGATACGAGGAGAGGGATTTCTAAAGCTGTTGTTACATGATGACTGCATGAGTGTGTGTCCACCAGAAGTGAGTTCTAGAATCTTTAATAATTTTGAGGGATCAAATAGTTAGTATATGTGAAAGCAAAGACGCTAATAAAAATATTACAATGGCTTGGTCTATCCATTAAAAATTGAACGAAGATAATAAAAATTACGAGTAGTGAAGCATCAGGCGAGAGGTAGTCGTAACTAAGAACTATAGGCTGTGGAGAAAGCTCATAATGACCTACATTACTAGGGTGAGCCGATCACCAGCCATGAGACTCGCCGCCGGCGCGACTGGTACAGCAGGCCGCACATGGGTTTCTCTGGAAAACTTTATATTCTGAACAACCATCAGCTCAGATCTTGGCAGTTTTGTGAGGAACAACCTATCAATACCCAGTCACAACTGTTGATGTAACATGTTGACTGTCTTTCGTGTGAATATCCGACCGCCAGGCGGACATGCCGCACTACTGTTAGGAAGGAACGTAGCAGATTTCTTCAGCAGTTCTTGGATAAATACCACTTTAGACTATCTGTTGTCCGCCTAGCTAGATTTGCACATACCCTAGTATGCAGGCGACCCACATTGTTACCACAGTGGTCAGGTCACCCGGCTCCCAATGATCTATTATTTTTGTGTGTGAGAGGGCCGTATCACTGAGCAGGTCGATACCCTATGGGCAGAGCCACAATGATGCATCTTATATGGTGTACTGACCTTGACAGTTAAAGGTAGATCAAACTGCTCAACTAGGTGTTAGGTATCCCTGATTCCACCTGGGAAAATCATTTTACGACCTACGTTGATGAGAAATAAATTTATCCAGACCTAGGAGTGTCTCAGGCGTTAGGTTGGAATGTGAATCGGCCCTCAATACTGGGAGATGTCAAAAGGAAGTCCAGGAGAAAAGGGAAATGGAAGCACTTTTCAGACAAGAGGGAGGACAGTTCACCGAAGTACAGTAATTAAAGAGAACTGCTATCGAGGCTATACAAAGTACTTCTACCAGGAAGAATCCCGACATAATGTACCTAGAGAAGACGGCACCAGTCTCTCACTAGCCAGTGTCAGACTTCATATCTTACCAAATTGCAGACTTAGTATTGCAAAATTCTAATTACCATAATGAAGACAGACAACAATTGACGGAGTAACGGAAATGGAAAAGAGGCAACCAGTGCTCAAACTTAACATTACTGTGAACATGAAAGTATGAAATCCAGACAAAAGACTGCAAATTACCTAGAAACAGTAACATTTCTCCACGGAATACCTGAATGCTTCGAAAAGCTGGATACCTTACCTTGACCTTGATCCTTCTGAAAGACCCACAAAAGTTGTGGTGTTGGTATATCCAGTCGAATTTCCACAGGATTCAATACTAGAACACAAGCAATTCTTGAATGAACAAATCCACAAGGGCCATGACGAGGATTAGAACCTAATTCAGAGAGCAACCCAGATGCTGCCTTAACCGACTGAGCTACAACATGGTAAAAGGAGTTGAAACCAAAGTTCTACTGAACTTACTGGATCCTGCAGCCTTTTGGATTTGTGGATTTGTTCATTTGATGCATCATCACGCAATTGTGATTTTTGTGTGTAATTCTTGAATGCAAAACGGTGCCGCACAAAAATGGACAAAGCAGTGACACGTCAGGTTCTGGTGACTGTTACAGGACATGTGCTGGAAACATTCAATCTTGGAAACTAGGGAATATATTGACCGTCCATACGTGACGGAACCCCTGCGCTGCTTCAGGTGTCAGAAATATGACCACCATCAAACACGCCGCACCGGACAGGAAAGATGGGTGGGTATGTGCCCGCATGTGTGCGCGTGCGCAGCCTGAGGCATCCAGCCAAAAACTGTACAGCTAAGCAAAAGGCAAACCAGACCACAACAGCCAAATGTCCAAGTTGAGGAAATATCATTCTTGAGGAACAACCACATGGAAAGTAAAGGTGCAGACAGCTAAGGTCAGGATAATCACAGATCAGCAGTACATACACCAACATTAACGTCTGAAACACTCTTGCCCAGCCACAACAGATGCCAACCCTCATAGAACACAGTTCATCACTACTTAACAACTCCAAATCGGAAAATGCACAAACACACTGCAGAATTACAACATGGAAATAAAATACAATCACTTTCGGAATCAACAAAACAGATTTAGTTTTACACAAGGTCTAGCTGAAAAACATTGAAGATCATGGCAAAGACCATTAACAATTGCTTACAGTTGACCCAGAATGCCTCCAACAAAAGACTCTTGCAATCGCTTGTGTAATAATAAAGATCGTGCAGCAGACCACAGTTACACAAGAAACGGTACAAGACAAGACAGAGCACAGGAGGACAAACACATGGGCATACAGCCTACCAATAACAGTGGGATAGTCACATCAGATTATCAAGATCCGCAAAAGCATCTGCAGGAAACTGTGGCGAATCAAGAGCAACAATATCTTGTAATACAAGAGATAGACATGAACAATTGATTCATTCAGATTTGCAGCTACACTACTAGCGAAGTGGAGAATATGGTTGTCGATTCCCAAGGGGAGTTTTCTAGGAAAGGCAACGCCAACAGAAACCACTGTCTCTTCATTACGAATTCATTGAAACATAAAAGGTTTTGGAATTAAAAACCCACTCTTTAGGAAGCTGCAATCGGTACAAAAGCAGATATAATAGTTTTGCAAGAAACTGTCTAACCAGCCACGAAATCCTTCAGATTAACTGGTTATCCCCAATAATTATACCTCATGAAAAGGAGAGAAGGGTTAATGATCCTTGTCAAGTAACACCATAAAAGCAAGGAAAAAGATGCAGTTCCGTGTGGGGATGAGTAGAGGTATTAGCAGTACCAGTGAATATGGCTAATATTGAGCTCCTCGTATATAACGTCTACAAGCCCTTATATGTAAACAGCAGAGGAAGTGCTTGTCATGGAGATGCATGATATAATTATTACCTGGGATTTTAATGCACATTTCAGGAGGTAGGTGTGACTCGGCTAGCCGATTAGACTAAAGTTCTGCGAGAAATACTTGATCACTTCTCAACCCTGGGGAACTCTTACACATTCAAGGAGGTTCTCTTACGTTGATCTCAACTGATCTCAAGCATCAGGTGAAGTGTGAAGTAAACTTGATCACCAGTGACCGCTATGCTACTATCACAACACTAAACAAAGAAAAACTCCTACACCACCGGTACAACCTACGTGGAATGTAAAAGGCCAACTGGAATATATACCAGGACGAACTTGAAAAATGGCATGCTCCATACTAGCCACCCAAGGATTCGGACATGAGACCAATCTCCAGGAAGCCATTACAGCTGCTGAAAGTTACTCCAGTCATCACAGGAAACACAACACGAAATAACTATTGGTTCTACAGTAATGAAGGTAAAGAACAAAACCCCAGAGTCAACAGAAAACATCTCTAGAGAAACCGCACACTGTTAGGAAGAACTCTGCTAAGAGCAGTGATATCTGAAGCTGACTAGTTTCCAGAGAGTTAAAGGAGGCAAAATGGTTTGATTGGTGTCATTCTAAATGAGCATAGTAGTCTTGGAAAGATTCGGGGACAGGTTAAAACAACGTTAGGTTGACCACCTTGACAACGTTAGGTCGACCACCTTGACAACGTGCATGTATTTAACCACTGCAGGAGGCTGAGTGACTTGCTGTTCAGTTTACGGGAAAAGCTTCGTACCTGCTTCCTGCAATGGTCAGAAAGCAGAAAGGAAAAACAGGAGAGGTTGACGTCCATTCGAAAGAGCATAGCTACAGATGACGAATGTGACTCCTTACTAAACAAGAACTAATCTGACCCAAAAAAAGTGGCAATGACACTACAGAAGGTACTGATAACATTACATATTCAGTGATCGCACACGCAGGTTCTGTACGTTATCAATGTATCTTGGGAGCTCGGCAAGCTCCCGACCTCTTGCAAGAAAGCAGACATCATTCCGATTACTAACCCGAAAGACCCTGGCAATTAGACCAATTTCGTTAACATAATTTATTAATAAATTGCAGAACTGATGGTCTTAAAGGCTACTGTGAAAGACTGGAGACCTGTTTAAGAATTTATTTGGTTTTACTATAGTTGTAACTGGAAACTGCATAGAAACATTACTAGGAAGAGTCGACTCAGGTTCGGTTCTAGTGATTTTCCCTGATCTAGAAAAAGCATTCAAACTTGAAAGCCAACAAGAATTTTTACACACGTTATTTATAAAATGGTGACAAGGTAAAAATGCTAGCATGGATTCAAGATTCTTAATCACAGGTATGCCAGAGTAATGCTGAAAGGCCAAGTGTCAGACTACACTTGTATGAAAATGGAACTCCACAAGGAGTCATCAGTTCTATTCTTTTTAACATCCATATAGAAAACCTGGTTTCCATGACAATGGCAAGAGTTAAATTGCTAAACTATGCCGATGATATAGTAGTTGTCGTCACAGGTCTTTCACTTATCAATAAAGCACAAGTGCCGCTAGATAAAGTAACATCTGAATGCAGCATTTTGAAAAAAATAAATCTGCACAGAAATCTAAGACAATGAGACTAGGTGACTGCACTCCAGACAGGCTAAAAGACTCGAAAGCCCCTGGATTAAATCCAATGCAAAGTCTTAAAGGAACAGGCAGAACTGTGCCTACAGCTGAAACTACTTTACACAAAATCTCGAAACCAAGAGATGGTTCCCCTAGATTAGAAATAGGCAAATGTCACCCCTATTTTCAAAAATGCAGAAAGAGCTCGGTATAAAACCTACCAACCAATCATCGTGATATCTCATATCTGCAAGCTCATGGAGAGAATCCTCAGGGAGGGAATCATTCACCATCTTTCAGTGTACAAGCTTGTACAATCGGCACAACATGGATTGTTACACACATTCTGGCAAACAAACTTGCTCACATTTTTTGGAAACGGTAACCAGCTACTCAAAGGCCTTCCAGTAAATGTAGTATACATGGATTTTGCTAAAGATTTTGATAAGGAACCACACGAGACTGGCAAGAAAATTACAGGTCCATAGAATAAATAATAAAATATTAGAATGGATAAAACAATGGTTGAAGGAAAGAAAACAATGGGTTTTTCCAAATGTGCTAAATGGAGGAAACTAAATGGAGAAATGATTTGAAGTGGGATACCACAAGGGTCCTTTTTGGGACCTACCCTATTTGTCTTATATATCAATGACGGATGAGAATATTACAAACCACATCATGAAATTTGCAGACGATGCAAAGATTTATGGTAAAGTGGGAAATGATGATATTGAAGCCTAACAGAGTAACATTAACTCCACAAATGGCCAGAAGACTGGCAAATGCTCTTTAATATCGACAAATGTAAGACCATGCATCTCGGACAATAACCCATGCTACGATAACCAAATGAATAGCATTACATTACAGCATATTGATGAAAAGAACTACCTTGTAGTCAAAATCCACCACGCATTATAAGTTGCACAACAGGTGTGCAGTAGTCAGAAAAGCTAACGAAATTTTTGGGATTATCAAGCGAAATTGACTAAGGATAACAATGTAATGGTTCAACTGTAAATCTCTTGTGCGGCCCCATTTGGATTACTGTATGCAAGCATGGAGACCTCATTTTCAGAGGGACATAGCTGCTCTGGAGTAGGTGCAACTTTGAGCAACAGAAGTCATTCCCAACCCGCCCTCTTAAAATTACGTAGATTTTCGCACGTTTGCCCGTATGGCCAAAAAAGGACGGAATTTGAAATGAAATTTAACGGAAGTGATGTACTGTACCGTTTTCCGTCGTCCTGCTTACACGGTTAGGGGAGGAAACTTTCAATTAACGGTTTTCATGACGTTTTGAAACCTTAGATCTTCCTGCCCTCCTAACCTACCAGAGGACCCTTAACTTGCTGCCTTGGTTAACAAAATTTAAAAAAAAAATCAAAATTTTTTCATTTTCAAATTACGTCCATTTTCGCCGATACGGGCAAACGGTCAAATTCAGACGTAATTTGTAAGAGGACAGGTTGCGCCAATCATCTCTCATATCAGGAACGTTTGAAGGCCACAGGGTTAACAACACGGCAAATCAAGCATGACAGAGCATATCTCATTGAAACTATAAAAATTACTGAAAAAGTTGGAGGATGTTGGTCAGGATATTTTCTTCAGACAGTCCTATGTATCACAAACAAGGAGCAACGGTTTTAAGCTCAAGCACAATGTAGGATTGAGAAAAGGTGCTGCTTTGTCACCCACAGTTCACATTAACCCATGGAAAAGCCTCGTCGCCGAAGCCGTAACTGCCAAAACTGTTTTAAAATATATGTGGAAAAGATCATAAAGGTAAATGGCAGGGCGTTTCGAGAAGCCGCCGGCTTCCTGTCCTGTGAGTCCACTAGGATTAGTGGCCCTCTGGTAAATCAGGCACCTTGTTAATTCAAAACATTAACCTACAGTGGATTACTCGATGCCAATATCTTGGAGTATGGATTGATTCTAAAATGACATTCAAACGGGAAATTAAATATCTGAGAGGCAAAATTGCAAGTGAATATAATAGGAGCAATCACGTTCCATTCTAGGAGCGGGACAGTCATAATGTTTTACCAGATTTACTTTCTCTCCTGGCTAGTGACCATATGTTGGTTATTCAAAACGAAGCAATGCGAGACAACAAGGGTTCCCAGATGGACGAAAATATTAAGGCTAAGACTTAATAAATATTAAGTTTTAAGACTTAATATAATATATATTTAATATGTCAACTGGGTGCAAAGTCAAGTAGGAATAAAAAGAAATGCCATTGGAGACGAAGCTGCAAAACTTGCAACCAAGAAAAAAATTAAACATTTACATTCCAGAATCTAGAATGTATTAGGCAAATAATTTAGAGATAAAGGAATGCAGAAGATTTGGTAACCACAACACCCCAGCTGCAATATCAGGATCTGTGGGATGGTACAAGAATTTACCCAACAACGAATCACTTATTTTGAAGAAAGGTATCAATAGGAAAACGGGTAATACACCAGGCTTCGATTACTTAAATATAAGGACATGGTTTAGCCAAAGATGACTTGAGCAGCACAAGCAGGCCAGAGGGGGAACGATACTTAAATCCACCCGACAAACGTGCTAGGTGACGAAAGGAATGTTTTAGTTTGTGAGTAAAGTGCGAGTTTCACGACTGTTACAAATTTAGCTTCACGGAATTCGCAAGGGAAAGTATTGGCCTAGTATTTCCCATATTTGGACCCCTGTGACAGTTATATGGAAGTAGGTTTCCGCTTAGAGCGGTGACACTTTCATACCCAAGATGCAACGAGATAAGTGATTGGCCACAGCCCCACACCTTCCTCTATTCTATAGGTGTCCCGAGATTGTCACGGACGAACCACGCAACGAGACAGCTCATAGGCTCTGTCACGGTTACCTCAGACCTGGACGAAGAAGGATGTATGATTGAGTGCTTAAAGATTTTTGCAGAATTCCCTTTTTGTGCTGTAGTTAGGCTTCAAAGAGGAAACAATAGACCTCTACATTACTTGAGTAGCCGATGACCTTTTGAAGAGGTATATATGATGAGAGGCTGTACAGGTAAGACTAATGGAGGGCCTAGTGAGGGTTGCCTCAAAGCCTAATGAAGTGACCAAGGACTTCAGCCTCAAGTCAAAGAGTAAATGAGGATAGTGTAGGGTTACCCTGCAGGTCTTCAAGGCAGTCCCGACGAAGTGAGGGAGTCGGTAAGTTGGTGACTAGTGACATTTGCGCAGGAAGTGCCAGTGGGAAATGGCCATTCAAGAGTTAGAGGTAAAAAGAGTTAAAAGGTAAATGTATAATGAAACTTGTAAAGTGCAATGACAGGAAACTTTACTCACTGATGCGGGAGGGCATTCATTAATGTAAGTTCTGTCGAGCCGAGAAACTATTGGTTAGCAGACAGGGGTTAAATATTGGCCAACAAGTAGACTGGTTGTGTAGCTCTCGGCGCTAGTGTAGTTTATTAGTGTATGAGTAGCCACTTTCCAACAGCTACAGGGGGGTGGGGGGGGGGGAAGTTGGCTAGTAGAGAGACAAGCATTTTCAACAGCCTACCTCTAAAAGTGGGTTCGGGAAGGTCCCCGGGAACGCGACCTGTGACACCTACGAGGAAGCCCAGTAGTAGAGAGCTCAACTGTGAAGCCAATGAATACCCACTGAGGCTAACAGAAATTGTTGTGGTTTGAAGTGTGCACCCAACACCGGAGAACTGGTGAGGGAGTGACGTCATCGGAGACAGCAGCTGAAGCAGTGCAGAGACGCGGGCCAGGAGAAGCTCTTCGCCTCGGATCACAACTGGTGGTTGATCAGGTATCCTTTGGAGGTGCTTATCAAGTTCTCTTGAACATTGCGAGGGGTCGGCTAGTTATGCCCCTTATGCGTAGTGGAAGCAGGTTGAAGTGTCTCGGGCCTCTGATGTTGAGAGTTGTCAGAGTACCTATTGCACCTCTGCTTCTCAACTGGGGTATTCTGTGCAGTCTGCCATGCCCTCTGGTCTCATGTGGTTTTATTTCTGTGTGCAGGTTTGGGATCAGCCCGCTAATATTTTCGTCGTATAAATTATTGCGAGATGTTGATAGTTAAGTGACAAACTGGAACAGCAGGTGAGGATTAGTTACAAAATGAATAGTGATGTTGGTGTGGCCATCGATACAGCCACACGTGCAGGTGCTTCATTTACCACTGGAACCCCACATACCAGTTCTAGTGAAGCCCGGGGTACTGACATCACTGCACCATTTAAGTTTTGTTTACTAGACCACCAGGCTTAACTGTCCCAGCACCAACCACCACTGCGATTTATTCAGTTAATATTATGCGATATTTACTGAAATATTTGGCATATGAAACAAAATTGTATGCATGACAAGGCCTGTCCACTGCTCCTAACCAAGCAAAGAATGAGTGGGGAAAAAGTGAATGTAAAAGAGCTTGCCAGATATTTGCGACTGACAGTTGATGGCAATTGTGAAGGTGCCAATAATGTCAATGTTCTGGCAACCTGGTAAAATGTTGCATGTAGCTTCTTTCAGTTTTTGTATGACTTCAAAGTGATATGCAACAATTGCCAACCATTTTCATACAACAATAATGCTATTCTCGAAGACAATACACACTCATTCCATTACTGTTCTAACTTCAATATCTAAGAAATTCAAAACCTATATTGCTCGGAAACATCTGTCTGGATGAAGGAACAATGACATTGTGGAACCATCTATCTTCTAAAGATTTTAATCCAAATAAACCTACTAAGTTTGGAGTAAGGCTGTACATACTAGCTGAATCAAAGACTGGTTACATCTTTAATTTTGAAGTATATGCAGGAATTGGGAAGACAACAATTCAAAGGGTTATGAGTTTGCTCCACTGAAGAGCAAAGGTTACCAGTTAAATATGGATAACTGCTATAACTCGTTTCAACTTGGGGATCAGATGCTAACAAAGGTGTATACACATGAGGTACTCTCAGATTACAGAGTAATGCACACAGAGATCTTCAGCTAGAAACAGAGGAAACATAGTATTAATGAGAAAATCCATTGAAGCCGTGATGAGGGTTCGAACCTGGGCATGTGTGTAGGAACACCCACCACATAGGTTCGAACCCTCATCACAGCTCCTACAGATTTATCCATTGATGCAGTCACGTTTGTGTAACAACTGTATATAGAATATTATGTTGAGGGTCCTTAAAACTGGTACGTTAATGAAGACCTTCAAGGTCAAGAAAAGCTAAGATCTTGTGGGATTTTCTGATCTTAAGAACAATGAATTCGTTGCTAGATTTGAGACTGGTTGGGAGGCATTGAGATATTATTTGGTTCATTATCTGCAAGTATATAAGTTGTCTTGGGGATCTGCAAAATTATAGGCCTAAGGTGTTAGCCAGGTTTGTGGGTCTTCACATTACCATTGCCAAAAAAGTAACGTTATTCAAAATACCGTTACTTTGTAATTTTAAGCCTTCAATCACTGGATTTACTGCATCTGTGATGGTTTTCCACAAGATTTTAAAGATTCTCTGTTTAAGCTGTCCTCGGACCAAGTCCGTTCCATCCAGTGGTCGACCCCAAAGATGTATTCATCAATTTTAACATGCTGTTCATTCAAAATTGGGATTTTCTCTAATAACAATTAATTTCGTTATATATATTAGCAAACTGTGCATATTTAGTCATTGGTTAGGTTTAGGTTCTGTGGGCGATTATATGTACTACTTGGGTGAAACATTTGTTTGCCCGAAACGCTTTGGGTAATATTGGCTTCATAGCTTGTGTAACTCCTGTTGCTACCATTTGTACATTACTACTTTGTTCTTTGAACACACTTTTAAATAAAATTGATTGTATTGCATCTGCCGCGTTGTGGTTAGAACAAGAATCATCAGTGAAGCACTTGTTAGTAGTGCTAAAATGCCATCAGGTGAATCATGTAATAAGTGTTTTTCATTCATAAACGGGGTTTGGCGGGTGCATGGAATGGACTTTGCCTTTTGTTAATGAGGACGAGCCGCTTTTGCAGGCGATGAGTCACAATAACGTGGTTAAAGTATGTTGACCAGACCACACTCTAGAAGGTGAAGGGACGACGACGTGACGGTCCGTCCTGGACCATTCTCAAGTCGATTGTGATGAGGAAGATTGATTGACTGATTGATAAAGATTAAGCCACCCAAGAGGTGGCACGGGCATGAATAGCCCATAAGTGGTACAATTTTTTTTCAGTAATTCTTTTCAATATTCTGAGTTTGCATTTAACCATCAAGCTGTTATCGCGGGGAAGGATACTGCTTCACAGTCTTTATGAGGGTGTCCAGCTGCTGGACACCTTTGTTGACCAGGAGAGTGGCTGTGTTGATGGCTTCAGGGTGGCCACTTCAAATTCAGGCACCCTTAAAGCTCTTCTAAGGTCGTTGGTTGCTTCACATTCCAGAAGATAGTGAAGTAATGGCTTTTCTGTGACAGTTTGGCTGAAGATGCACTCTGTCGGGGTTCACCAATCTCCCAGTTGCATCTGTAACCTAGACGTAGTCTATATAACCTAACTGCTATTTCCCTGTGGATTCCTTTTGGAATATTTAACCTTTCTAATTTGCCTGAAGATACCATGTTGCAGATGGCGAACCTTCAGCTATTCTCTGGTGCAGGTAGGCTTTGTTGAAGTGTGAGAGTTTTTTGGTGATTTTTTTCATGTTCTCTAGGCTGGGTTTTATGTATCACTGGATGACGAGTTGCCAATTTAGCAATTTCATCAGCTTTTTCATTTAATGGGATTCCAACATGGTATAGGATCCAGTTTAAGGTTATGTTGAGTCCTTTGCCTTTAGCGACTGCTCCAAGATACAAAATGGTGGTAACTATTTCCACATTATCTTTCCACTGTTTTTGTCCTAGCATTTGAAGTGCAGCTTTTGAGTCTGTGTATGATTGCATTTTGAGTGTTTTGTGCAATCACATATGCGAATGCCTGTTGTATGGCAAACAGCTCAGTTTGGGTTGATGATACTAGTCCTCCCAGTCTCCAATATGCCTGTACGCTGGCCGTGCAAAGAGCAGCGCCAGCACTCTCATATTCTGTGTCAACCGATCCGTCTGTGAAGATGTGGGCGGCTCCTGCTACTGCTATGCTATACATTTGCTCTTCTATTATGCGCCTTAGGATTGTCGGATCATAGGCAGCCTTTTTCATTTGGGGACTTTCTATTACTATTTTGAAAGTAGGCTCTTCTCACGGTGCGGAAGGAGTGTAATTTGGGTGTGGTTGATCGTTCTCTCTATTAAGAATCGTGCTTTTTAAATGTAGTCTGTTTAGGACTATTCCTGCTCTTGCAGCCCAAGAGTTTCCATTGTTTTGGCCTAGTCCAACCACCAAGGCCTGCTGTACTGGGATTGGATCAGAAGAAATAATTATCTTACTGATAATTGTAGCTGTCCTTTCTGATATTCTTTCTTGTAGAGAGGGCAAACCCGTCTCCAGTTTAAAAGTTTCAAGCCTGGTCCACATGGGGACTCCCAGTGCGGCTCTCATAGCATTGTTTTGGGCAACTTCAAGCTTTTTCCACTGTTGGTGTGATAGATTTGTGAGTGCAGGTGCGGCATAATCGATCACTGATCTGACTGCCTGTACATAGTATGTGCGAAGGACTTGCAGATTGGCTCCTTCAGAGAGGGAGGTTAGCGACCTGAGGATTGCTGTCCGGGCCGCAGTTCGCTCTCTCAAGTAAGTGACCTCAGCATTAAAATTCATGTGTCCAGGATTATTCCTAGATACTGATAGGTGTCTACCCATTCAATTGGTTGACCCTGTACTGTGAGTTGCATGTTGGGCTTCGCTATTTTTATGGGCATAGGTTTTGACTTTGAGGGGTTGAGTTTGATCCCAATCTGTTTTGCCTCTTTACTGATGCAGTCTAAGCATTTGGGTGCAAGGCGCGCAGCATCCCTTCCTTTTATGATGATGGCAAAGTCGTCCACGTAGTTTAGCAGCCTGCAGTGATGTGGAAGTTTCAACCTCATTATTCTTTCCATTAAACAGTTGAAGAGAAGGGGGCTGAGAATATCTCCTTGTGGTGTACCATTTTCATGTCTTTTGTACTCGTAGACTGTGCCATGAAGTTATACTCTTGCTTCTCTGTTTATGAGACAGTTTTTGGTCCAGGAGAGCAGGTTGCCTCTGACCTCTTTGTCAATGAGGCAGCAGAGAATAGCTGGGGCGCTAGCCAGTTCAAAGGCTTTTTCGAGGTCCAGGAATATCAGCATCCTGGTCTGTCATTCAAGTGGGCTAACAGAGTTGTAATACATTCCACTGTGCCAACCGCTCTTCTATAGGCGTACATATCATGGTGCAGTTTAGGCATTTTCCACTCCAGTCTGTTGAGTGCCATTCTGTCAGCCGTCTTGGCTGCACAGCTTTGGAGAGAGATGGGGCTGGGATTAGCTGGATCTTTGGGTTTTGGGATCGGCACTATGTCTGCTCTATTCCATGCAGAAGGTCTAGTTTGAGAAGTCCAGGCTAAATTAATTAACCTTAGGTATGCAGCATCTCCCTCTGGGCCGAGGTTTCTAATAATTTTATAGGTTATTTTGTCGGCTCCAGGGGATGTATCCTTGAAGTTTTTCTTAGCCCGATTGAGCTCATCCAGTGTGAAGGGGGCATTCAGAGACTTCACATGCTGTAAGGATTATGTGCCACCTTTCTTCCTCTAGTCTGGTCTGTACTGCTAATACATCTGGGGCAAGTTGATTGCTGGCTGCTCTCTCTGCAAACCTGGTTGCCAGTACTTCGGCTTCCTGTTGAGGATCCTTGGGGTGTGGGGCTTTAGGCGTTTTATTCCCTTTGGCCCGGTGAATTTTCTGCCACATCTCTCCGAGAGAGGTGTGTTCATTCAGGTGTGAACACCATTCCAGCCACTTGTTCTTTTATTAGTCTGGCCTCTCGATGCACATGTTCCTTTGATTTCACAAAGTAAGGTCTTGTTGCGGTCACTTGGCTGCTTTTGTATAGCTTTCTTGTTCAGTTGAGTCTATGATTGAGTTCTTTGACACGTTTGCAATAGTACCAATGATCTTTATGGTGTCCGGTGGACTCTTTTTTTTTTTCAGTGGGATTGAGTGGTTGGCTGCACTTTGAATCGCTTTGACAAATTCTTGTTCTGCCTGATTAATGTCTTCGGGAAGATCATAGTTTCTATGCCACTCTGAAATGAGGTTTTGAAATCGGTTCCAGTTTGCTAAAACAAAGTTCCAGGCTTCAGATGGAGGCGGAGGTGGGGTGGGTAGGTCTAACTTAAGATCAATTTGGACCCTGTAGTGGTCGCTTGTGAGTAACTTTGACACTGGAATTGTTACTCCTATTGGCCCCAGTGTGCTTGCTGGATGAAATGGGAGGGCGACTGCTTTGAACATGATTCTTGTGTCCTCCATCTTTTTTTTTTTTTTTTCCTGTCCGGAGGTCTCCACACCCTTTACCATGGCCGATGGTGAAGGGCCGTGTGTCCCCTCTTCCTGAATAGGTAGACCCCACGCGGTTTTAGTGGGCATGGGAGCTGGTATTAGTTTTGGTTGGGGCTTCGGCTCTGCTGTAGGCGTGATGGGGTTCGTTTGAAGCCTTTTGAGCCTTTCAGAGCATTTAAAGTTCCAGGCGTGATGTGCCTTGGAGCAATTTGGGCACTTTGCCTGAACAGGGTGGTTTGCCTTGTGTTTATCAATGCATATTTTTGTCATGGGGCTGGCTGCAGACTCAGCACCTCACTGGGCGTTGGCAGCCATCTTTGTGATGCCCAAATCTCTGACATCTGAAGCATCTTAGGGGCTCTGGTGTGTAAGGCCTGTGTTGGAAGACGCCCCAGATTCCAAGGTCAAGTTTCTCCGGGATCCGTCCTCTTACTGTGAAAAGGACTTCTCGGGTTTCCTGTTTTGTGGTTCGTACTTGGCATCTCTCTGCTGACACCACATAGTTCAGCTTTTCGAGATGGCCAAGGGCCATATGCAAGGGATAGTAGAGGACAGTGATTTTTCGTATTTTATCCTCTGGTTTCAGTTCCTCACATTTTGTGTAATTTTTCAGAATCGTAGCGGCCGACTTGTCTTTAGGCCCCAGAATGTATTCTCCTCTGAGATTTGGTTTTGCTCTGATCTGGAGCTGGGGGTACTCTTTTTCGAGGTCCACTACAGTGGCATAGTAAGACTTTCCTTCGGTGTGCTGCACCTTGAAGATTGGCAGTGTAGATTTAGTCTGAGGAGCTGGAAGAGCTGGAGTGATTATAGGGCGATGGGTCGTCATGGAGTGGCTTGTCCTGTTTGCCTTAGTCACGTGATGCCACTCGCCGTCACTTTCAAAACTTGTATCGAGTATAGATGGTCTTTTCCTACACTGAGCAGCATTGCTGGATCGATTAAAATTCAATTAGAATTCCATGATGAAATTCAAATGATCACTTGTGGAGTGGTCTGGTGAGTGAAGGTGATGCTCTGTGCTACTGGAGACAGTCAGCGTGCAGTTGGCTCACTGGGTGAACTGTGACTGTGGTCCTCTGGGGCGGTGATGAATGTTGTTGTTGTTAAAGATTTAGCTATTCAGGACGGAGTGTCCATGTAGCATGGGCTATGGTGAGCCCGTAACGGTGATGAAGATGATGATTGATAAAGATTAAGCCACCTAAAAGGTGGCACGGGCATGAATAGCCCGTAAGTGGCGGCCCTTTTGAGCCATTACCAGTATCAAGAGCTGATACTGGAGATCTATGGAGGTGCGACTGCACCCTGCGTGACGGGAGATGTCTCCCGTGAACGGTGATGAAGTAGATGCAGGCAATAAATAGGCGAGAGAGAGGTGAGGAGCAAAGTAAGATGTAGTAGAGGGGATAGTAGTAGGAATAAGAACTGCAGACGGCCTACTGGCCCATACGAGGCAGCTCCTATTATAACCAATGAATGAGGAGGAGATAGTGATAGGAATAAGAGGAGGATATTAAAGGAACGTAAGAGAAAACAATGAACAGAAAAAAAGGGAGAAGAGAGAAAGAAAAGAAAAGAGAAAGAAAAGAGAAAGATAAATGGAAGAGTAAGCTTGTGTTTAACAAATGTGACCTTACATATATCTTGAGGTTATCTTGAGATGATTTCGGGGCTTTTTTTAGTGTCCCCGCGGCCCGGTCCTCGACCAGGCCTCCACCCCCAAGAAGCAGCCCATGACAGCTGACTAACTCCCAGGTACCTATTTACTGCTAGGTAACAGGGGCATTCAGGGTGAAAAACTTTGCCCATTTGTTTCTGCCTCGTGCGGGAATCGAACCCGCGCCACAGAATTACGAGTCCTGCGCGCTATCCACCAGGCTACGAGGCCCCCAGCTTATGTACCCCAGGTACATAAGCTTACCCTTCCATTTATCTTTTTCTCTTTCCTTTTCTTTCTCTTCTTCCTTTTTTTCTATGTTTCGGTCCAGAACGGACCGAAACATAGTCGTCCCTTCACCTTCTAGTGTGTGGTCTGGTCAACGGGCTGCTTTGCTGGGGCTCGTGTAATATTAGACTCCAATGTCTTGTAGGACAGCTCTAACTTTCTCAAAACACACAGCTGTTGAGTGTGACGCATGTAGTGCACTTGTCAGCCCTCGTCACTATTAATACCAATGGTATTGGTATTAATCAAGTCGTTACCTGCTTGGTTTAATTGAGGTGTTAGGAGACCAGACATGTAGCGGTGTCGCTGTTTTGTACTTTTTAACTTAAATATATATTTTAATTTAATTATTCCTGTTATATTATAATGGGAATAATTGTATTAATCATGTTGTAATTATTAATGTAATTTAAACCATTCCCATCCCCTGGGCGGTGGTGAAAATGGTTACAAGAAGCACATAATTGGTTCAGAAACTGAACCACATAGTTCGTTTAGCTAAGCAAGTAACAATCTTGTGAAGCTAGTTACACGATTGTTAATACTATATACATAATGTTACGTGATAAGGTACTGTGGTAATAAGTTCGGGGATAGACGCAAAGTCAATTGGTTTTGGCAGCGATGGGAGTGTCGTTTCGAATAGACCTCCCCACACCCTGGACCGCAGAGTGAAAAAAGTTTTGGATATGTTATGTTTCGGCACAAATTGATTCCCTGGGGCTTTTGAGTCTAGGGGGGGATCATGTGACTAGAAGAGGGGTAGCCCACGACTCTCTACCCCTGTCCCTACCTTCCGTACACTGAACTCCATTTTTCTGTAATGTTCTGTGAAAGCCCCGGAGAATATAATCTTGTCTCCATCTATGTCGTATGGTTGGGGGGGGGGGGGGGGAGGGTCCACATGTGCTCACCTAGTTGTGCCTGGAGGGCCTGCTTCCCCAGACAATGTTGTATGTTTAATCGTGTCAAAAAAAAAAAGGCTATAGTGTGGCAATAAAAACTATAATACAGATAAAAACAGCCCAAGTGAATGGCATATAGTACAGCTAGCAGTGCCAATAAGCGGGTCAATAAAAATACAGGAAGTCTTTTTTTTTGGGGGGGGGGCATTTTTTTTTTTTTGTGCACGTCACCCCCGCTATAGTTCCCAAATTTCATGCATTCAGTTACAGAAAATAACAGAGCAGCAGGCACATCTCGGCCCCTCCACCCGTTTGTCAGAGAAGGGAGTGATTTACATAAATAATTATATACCATTTCTTTATTTTGGTAAGCAAGGCAGTTTCAAATGACTAGTTAGAAATATTGTGGGAGCACTGGTCGCTTTTAATAACTGGGCACACGGGCGGCTTTTCAAAACACATTCGTTATTTCTCAAGTGCAATATTGCAAGTGTTTTTCCAAACGTACAGCATAAACATTCAATTCATCTGGACTTTAAGGGTCTTGAACCACGGCCGTCTTGAGTGTGAGGCCGTAGCATTTTCAAGTAGGCTATGAGCAGTCTTAAAATGGAAAAATTTTCAAAAGCGGCATGCTGCAGCATACTGAAATTTTATTTTCCTTGACTATTATTGAAGGCTAGAAAAATTGACCCATGTCTGTCATGTAAATTGACATCGACACTTCTGTGGAAATAAACATTACATTCACCTGGATTCAAACTGTGGACCTCACGTGTTAGAGACTGTAGCACTATCAACTAGGCTATGAGCAGTCTTAAATAGAAAATGGAATGTTTATTTCCAAGGTGTGGATGGCAATTTATGACATGGACGTGGGTCAGTAATTCGTCTGGGCTTCGGTAGTCGTCGGGGAAAATTAAAAATTTCAGTATGCAGTAGGATGCTACTTCAGAAAATTTAACTTATGTTCATAGCCTACTTGAAAATGTTGTGGCCTCACAAGCATGAGGGCCGTGGTTCAAGACCCTTAGTCAAGGTGAAAGGTATGTTTATTAACATGGAAGTGTGAATGACAATTTACATAGGAAAGAACATTAATTATTCTTTAGCAAAAAGAAACTATGAATTTCGCATAGCAGGGCAAGCATAGAAAATCCTAAAGTTTTTTCAGTCATACCGAACAAAGATTAGGGGAAAGGATAGGTTCATTAAAAACTGAGACAGGTCAAATAACGGATAATGACGAGGAGACGAGTAGTATTTTTAAAAAAATATTTTGTGTTTACTAAAGAGGAACTTAACAATATGCCTTCAGACGAACAAGTCTGTGGGTGGGGACGAGGACAGGTTGACTAGTTTAGCAGTTACTAGGGAGGATGTAATTAAACAAATACACACAAGAACACAACAACAAAGGTAACTGCAGAAGGCCTGTTTGCCCATACTAGGCAGCTCCTATTTATAACCACGCTTACTACTCATATACATGTCCAATATAAGCTTGAAACAATCGAGGGACCCCACCTCCACCACGTTAACGCGGTATTTGGTTCTACAAATCAACAACCCTGTTACCAAACCAGTATTTACCCAAGGCTTTCCTAAATCTAAACTTATCCAATTTATGTCCATTGTTTCGTGTTCAGTCTTGTGTTGATACTTTTAATACCCTATTAATATCCCCTTTGTTATGTCCATTCATCCACTTGTAAACCTCTATCATGTCACCCCTAACTCTTCGCCTTTCCAGTGAATGCAAGTTAAGCTTTGTTAATCTTTCTTCATATGAAAGATTTCTAATTTTGTGAATTAACTTTGTCATCCTACGCTGGACACGTTCAAGTAAATTTATATCCATTCTTATAGTACGGTGACCAAAACTGAACTGCATAATCCAAATACGGCCTAACCAGAGCAAGATATAGCTGAAGAACACCACCGGGTGCCTTATTGCAAACATTCATGCATTGATCTTTTTGTTTTAAATTCTTACTAATCATAACTCCTAGATCCCTTTTGCAATCTCAACATCATCCAGCTCGTATCTTGCCACTCTATCATCATTACCTAGCCTCAAAACTTTACCTTTAGCAGCATTAAACTGCATCTGCCAATCCTTTGACCATTTCAAAACCCTATTTAGATCAACTTGAAGTGATAGTGAGTCGTCTTCCGTGTTAATTTCCTTACCGATTTTTGTATCATCGGCATTTTTGCAAATGTTGCTACTCAAACCTGAATCTAAATCATTTATATATATTTAAAACAACAGAGGTCCCAGGACAGAGCCTTGAGGCGCACTACTTACATTCTCCCACTCCGACTTAACCCCATTTATACTAACTGTTCCCTTTGGTATAGCCATGCCCTAAGCCAACTTAATATAGCACCCCCAATACCATGAACCTCTATCTTTTTAATCAGTCTTTCATGTGGCACTGTATCAAAAGCTTTGCTAAAGTCAAGGTACACATCACAATCCTTACCACTATCAACTGCCTCAACTATGCTGGAATAAAAAAATAACAAATTTGTTAAACTTGAACGGCCATTTATAAAACCATGTTGCAACTCATTTATTAATTTGTTTTTCAAGATGAAGACGAATTTTATTTGCAATTATCGATTCAAGTAACTTTTCCACAATAGACGTTAGGCTAATAGGCTGATAGTTTGACGCAAGTGATCTATCTCCTTTCTTAAAATTTGGTATCACATTAGTAACCTTCCATGACTCTGGCACTCTGCCTGACTCTATTGATTTATTAAATATAGTAGACAGTGGCTCGCAAAGCTCCTCTTTGCATTCTTTAAGCACCCTAGCAAACACTTCGTCCGGCCCTGGGGATTTGTTTGGTTGAGTTTTACTATTTGTTTAATTACATCCTCCCTGGTAACTACTAAACTAGTCAACCTGTCCTCGTCCCCACCCACAGACTTGTTCGGCTGAAGGCATATTGTTAAGTTCATCCTTAGTAAATACAGATATAAAATCTTTATTAAAAATACTTCTCATCTCTTTATCACTATCTGTTATTTGACCTGTCTCAGTTTTTAATAGACCTATACTTTCCCTAATCTTTGTCCGGTATAACTGGGAAAAACCCTTTAGGATTTGTCTTCGCTTGCTCTGCTATGCGAACTTCATAGTTTTTTTGCTTTCCTTTTCTCTCTTAGTATTTCTAACCAGTTGTACGAATTCCTGTTGTAAACTGACTTCCCCATTCTTAATCCTTTTGTACCACGCTCTCTTTTTACCTATAAGGTTCTTCAGATCCTTTGTTATCCACTTTGGATCATTAGTATGCTGGGTTCGCGTCTAGCTTCAATACAGACCCACACCCCATACCCAAGATTTCCAATCTATTTGACCCAAAAAATTTCTTAGGCTATTGAAATCAGCTTTTCGAAAATCAGGGACTTTAACAGAATTTTCTTCTACAGATGTATTCCATTCAAAGCTAAATCTGATTTCTTAATGATCACTGTTCCCTAGTTCACTCCCTATTTCAATGTCCTTAATTTCTGTTTCCCTGTTAGTTAACACTAAATCCAAAATATTATTTCCCTGCGTTGGTTCCTTAATGTGTTGCGTAAGAAAGCAATCGTCAATTAATTCTAGAAAATCTTCTGCTTCATTATTCCCTGTTTTGTTCAGTTTATTCCGCTAAAATTAAAGTCACCCATGACATAAATACTGTTAGATCTAGATGCTCTAGATATTTCATCCCATAGATGCTTTGCTTCCATTCTGTCTAAATTTGGTGGCCTATATATAACTCTTATTATAATATTTCCTTTTTCGTTTAATTCTATCCAAATAGTTTCTGTATGTGGCTCAGTTTTGATTCCCTCTTTGAGACTACATTTCAAATTATCTTTACCATTTTTGGCTACTCCCCCTCCTCGTCTAATATATCTATCTGTGTGAAATAGTTTAAATCTATTTATTTGATATTCAGCCAATAGCTGTCTATTTTCTACATTCATCCACGTTTCGGTAAGTGCAATAATATCTATTTTTTCTGTGCAGACAAGAGCATTTAAATCGTTTATTTTATTTCTTAGACTTCTAGTGTTAGTGTAATATACCCTAAGTGAATTGTTATTTTGAGGCCCTTCTCTTTCCCTGATCATTTTGCAATCATTGACAAATGGCATTTATCATTGCAATCTATACTGTTTTATCCTCTGCGTATTAGAGACTGGTAAGTGTTGCTCATTTTCCAGTCAACAATATTCTTATTTCCGGCCAACAATAAAAGTGGGAACTTGCACTCGTCCGCAGACAACACTGGAACGGGCAAAGTAAAAGGCAGTTAACACTTTACCTCATCCAGAGCTCTCACTGAATATACTATGTTGTTGTTTTTTAGATTCAGCTGCTCGAAACACAGTACCAAGTAGTACAGTACTGGCTATGGTGAGCCAGTAGTGTGTGTGTGTACTTGCCTAATTGTACTTGCCTAATTGTACTTACCTAATTGTGTTTACCTAATTGTGCTTGCGGGGATTGAGCTCTGGCGCTTTGGTCCCGTCTCTCAACTGTCAATCAACAGGTGTACAGGTTCCTGAGCCTACTGGGCTCTATCATATCTACACTTAAAGCTGTGTATGGAGTCAGCCTCCACCACATCACTTCCTAAAGCATTCCATTTGTCTACTACTCTGACATTAAAAAAAATATTTCTAATGTGTCTGGCTCATTTGGGCACTCAATTTCCACCCGTGTCCCCTATTGCGTGTACCCCTTGTGGTAAATAGCCTGTCTTTATCTACACTTATCAATCAACACCAGCAATCAACAGCCAATTAATGCACAACTATATTCTACCCACCTCAAGACTCCGCTCCAATATAGAAGCATCAAGAAATATGGGCCAATAGGCTTTCTACAAATCACTTCCATTCAATACCCATTGTTTCGTGTTCTGTCTTGTGTTTAGGAATTTATTACCCTATTAATACCACCTCACCCCATCCACCTCACTCAAATGTAGATATAAACAAATCGAAGATGTGTAAGTTCTATTCAGTTGTGTATGTGTAAGCTAAAGTCTTTGAAAATGTAATAAGTTTTACAAAACGCGCTCAAGTGTCGCGTCAGACTAGAAATAAAAATGAATTTTGGAGAATTGATTTTTGAATTACCACCAACAGTGGAAAGAAACGTACGAAAGATCGAGAAAATTCGTGTTAGAATTATTAATCTTACTTTTTCGGTCATTTTAATAATATAAATATATATGCGGAAAATCCACAGAGAAATATGAAATGAGGTGAACGTTTCGGCTTGTTAAAGCCTTTGTCAACACCAGACTCATATACTCAGCAGGTATACTTCAGTCTGGTGTTGACAAAGGCTTTAACCAGCCGAAACGTTCACCTCATTTCATATTTCTCTGTGGATTTTCCGCATAAAATGATCAGTGTTTTGTGATCGGCAATTGCATATATATATATATATATATATATATATATATATATATATATATATATATATATATATATATATATATATATATGCAATTGCCGATCACAAAACACTGATCATTTTATGCGGAAAATCCACAGAGAAATATGAAATGAGGTGAACGTTTCGGCTTGTTAAAGCCTTTGTCAACACCAGACTCATATACTCAGCAGGTATACTTCAGTCTGGTGTTGACAAAGGCTTTAACCAGCCGAAACGTTCACCTCATTTCATATTTCTCTGTGGATTTTCCGCATAAAATGATCAGTGTTTTGTGATCGGCAATTGCATATATATATATATATATATATATATATATATATATATATATATATATATAAGGTACATTGTGTTTGAGAGTACAAAGCATTGATGTTTTTACATTCTAGTAAAGCCACTAACCCGCATAGCGTTTCGGGCAGGGTCTTAATCTAACAGATGATTTTAAGTAATTAATTTCTAGAAAAAATTTCAAACATTTGAGCAGGTATACTGTAAGAATTTGGCAACGACGAGTAGGTACATTAAGCTCCCCGTTCATAATTACATAATGAGACGTGTGCAGTAATAATTTATGCAAACATTTCATACCAGCTCTTGGGATATAATTCAAATGGTTTATTCGGGCGACTCGACAAAGACCTGGGAGCGTTATTAGCATATAAGTCTATGTTGGAGAAGTTTGTTGCATAGATTACAGGAATATTCATACTGGCACCAGTCACTGGTTGTAGACCAGTGACAGATAATCACGGTGTCATTTTAATTTGCCAGCCACATAGGCGCAGGTACAAACCTCGCATACCTGCCCTCACCAACCTTCCCTCGTTTGGGTGTGTTAGGTCCAAATCCGGCTTGTCCCTGTTTTCTCTTCACATTACCATTAGAAAATCTTTCTGCTTCCTGTTGAATTTCATAACAGGTCTCGAGACATTGAACTCAAAGTAAAAAATTAATTTTAACGCGGCCAGTTAATCAATTAAAGAAAGGATTTGTGAAGTCATTCTTTAGGTAATATCGTTAATTATATGCAAACTGGCGACTGCACCTAGCATATTAACATTATCAATCCATTTAACTAGTTCTCCCTCATCGAAATATTTTAGAAGGGAGCGGGCATATTCGTAGTCTTTCGCTTTCAATCTTAAATTTAAGAGATGCATAGTATCACTAGAAAATACCACCACTGCAATAACAGGTGCGTTTCCCCAAACCATTTTCGACAAAAATGGTTGAGGCCACTATCATCTTTTTAGCAAATCTCTAGCATTAACAGAAGATGGAAATAAGACAATTGATGTTAAAAAAAATAACAATTATTAATGGCTTATCACAGACTTTATTCAAGTCTATATCCGTGTATTTCAATGAGCGAGAGCATAGAGGAGGAGGAAAACCTGACTGCAAAACGACACATTCTAAGCAGTAGACAACCGCCTAAAAAGAAGTCGTCATAAAGAGCTCAAAGTGCCGTGCATCTGAAACGGCCCGTTGCCGAGAACGTGGTACTCAACCAGGTATCAACCAGGTGAGAACGACATCTGGCCTATGTACAGAGGACCTGCTACAGTCAGACATTAAACTCGACAGTATCGCTCCTCAACAACAGCACTGACGAGGGTCTGGCGGAGTTTGGTGTGGTCGCTGATATGTTTACAACGCAGTTTGAGCCCATTTAGGGGTTCCCATCACCGACAAAATCTGATGCCGAGGTAGCAGAAATATTTGAGTGCAGGCACCGGTTGGAGGAAGACCAGGACCAGGTTGGGCCCACTCCCGCCCCGAACTTGAAAATGCACCTTAAGAACAAAAAAAAACTATTAAACCCCTGCCGGAAAATAGTTTTCTGACAATTGCCCGAATTAATGTTGTAATAAGATTAGGAAAAATATTTCCATAAAGTTAACCCGGAGTCATTTTTTTTTTCGCAAATTGGCCTCCTCGTCACACAAACCGAAGCTAAAGCCAGGCTTAAGGAAAATCAAGATCTGTCTTGCAGAGTCGGCCTCCTTGAACAGGAAATAAGGTCTATTAAGGATACTTTAACAAAATTAGAACCCGCAGAAACCATAAGAAAACAGGAAGAAATGTTAGAAAAGTTTGTGTGGCTGCTGTATGGTGTTAAAATGACTCATTGTTTCTCAAGACGAATATGACCAACAAAAGCTCCTTGATTGTCATTAACTCCTCACGTATTTTCCCCCAAGAAACTGACGGAGAAAACTGCACTACCATCGTGATCCGGGAATTACGTGATACGATGAATTATGAAATTGAAGCAAGAGACGTCAAAAAAGCATAGTGGTTACCAAATTCTCTGGTGAAAATAACAGAAGAATTCGTGTGAAACTAGATAGCTGTTTGCACAAATCAGGCTTAATCAGAGTTGCAGCGTCCAGAAAAACCTGTTTATGGGAACGAATATGTGACCAGGAACAGACAATCTCTTCTTTAAACTGCGTGAAGTCCTTAAAAATTCCAATGGGTAAATTAAACATTGTTTAAGAGGTGGTAAAATAATAGCTAAGAAGACTGACACTACTGAAGCGTGTGTGTCACTGACCCTACTACTGAAAACTCTCGTTTCGATGGACCCATGTAAAAATTAGCGAATAACACTCCTAAGGTGTCATTGCTACTCCGTCTATTTGTAGATACATGTTACCTTGCGGACTGATGAAAGGGGAGCTTCCTTTGTATATGCCTCCAGAAGGCTCTTAAAGTGTGGCTTGGGTATGTCTAATCTGGGGGTGCTCTCGTCTCTGTATACTCGTCCAGTATCATTTCTATGGTGGTGTCGACCGGGAGGTTGGTAAAAAGGGATTCGATGTCCAGTGAAGCAATAATTCCATCAGGCTATGTAGTTTTGATTATTTCTAGGGAATCTACTGATGATTGTAGTCTATAGTTGCTTGGAGTGTATGGAGTTCAGAGTTCGGTAAGTCTTTTTGCCAGGGTGATAGGTTGGAGTTGGAATTTGGCTAATTATTGGGCGTAGTGGGTTACCTGGTTTGTGTATTTTTATATTGCCATTGGCATATTCTAAGCAATAGTCGCCTTGGAGTTTGGTAAAATGAACACTACCTCTTTGCCTTGATTGCAGTAATAGTTTTGTTCACTTTGATTTTGAGGTCTTCCACAGGGTTCCCCGTGATTTGGTTAAATTTAGTGTCATCACTGAGGATGTCGCTAATTTTATTCATATATTCTCGAGTAGTTAGTAATCGTACTTTATCATTTAGAGAAATATATTAGCTTGTCAAATTATCACTTTAATACACAAAACAGCAGTAAAGATATAAGAATGTTAGTTATCGCTCTTAAGTTTTTAATTTTAAACCATAATATTATAATTATAAAGTCCAATAATTTCCTAACTGAAGATTGTAATGTACTAATATCATATTGTAAAATACAAATTAGATAAAGATATGCGATATAAACACACATTTGTCAACTGCCAGTTCCAAAGCACTTTTTAGTTTTTTATTTAAAATAAACACAACATACAAAAAAGGACAGGAAAAAATATACAAATACATAAAATACATAAATAAAAAAAACACAACACACACAACCCAGCTCAATGTACAGGAAGAAAGCAAAACCTACAAGAAACACGGAAAACACACACCAAGACAGCCACACTGGGCACAGTGAAAGTAAAGTACACACCGGAACACACACAGACCAGGGAAGACAAACCACACCCTCACACACATGCACACCATGAAAACAAAAACTAGCACACGTAGGAACCGGCAAAAAAAACACGCGCGCGCACACAACGCACATCCACACACCTAACAGCACAAGCACACAACACAGGAAACACATAAAACACAAAAGGATAAACCACTGCACAGTACAAACAAAACCAACAAAAAACAACCCCCAAACGGGGCAAGCCAAAATTACGAATACAAGACAAACAGAAAACAGACAAGGTAATAAGAGAATAGACAAGCCAAGCACAGGTACTATATATATTCGGAAACTCCCGCACTGGAAAGTGCAAGCAGGAAGCCTCCCTATATCAGCATGATGTCATCATGCACTTGTCTACCAGGAGGCACACGAGGGCGAAGCATCAGATCCAGCACATCATAAAGAAACCCCTTCGTCCGCGGCACCCAAATGGTAGGTGAACACCATGGGATTGGATGCATTGTCATCCAAAGTGACCACAAGGGCAGGTATCTCACAAGGAGGTGGGGGTGAGCACTGGGCAGTGTACTAGGGGTGACACAGGGAGCTGCACAGGATTCCGCATGGGGCCCCCCTCTGGGGAGGGGGGGGGAGCAAGGGACGCAGGCGTCCCAGGGTCCAGGAAAAGCACAAGCCCGAAGGACAGCAGCATCGATGACGGGGCGCAAGGCCACTCCTCACAGGTGACACCGTACTGGAGACAAGGCAGGCAGAGCCAGGGGAAGAGAAGGGGCCATCACAGGAGAGAGCCAGCGGAGACGCATGACCCGACAGAGCAGCAGCTTGCAGAGGCGAAGGATGCGTGCTGAGGTGAGACGGAATCAACAACACACACCACGGGGTGACACATCGCTCCCAACCACAGGCTCTTGCACCACTGCCACCGGAACATCCACCACTCTGGCGGAAACACACGGGGCCGGATGCACTTCCACAACGACCGTAGTCACAACATCGGTAATAGGCACCTCCAGGTCGGCAGGGCCCACCGGCAGGTCAGACAGAGCAAGAACAGGCATAAAATCTGGCTCAGCCGACTGGGGAACACAAACAGGCTCCACGACCTCAGGTTCAACCCCATTCACAACAATGGGGGGAAAATCACTCTTGAAAGACAGTAGGGTCCACAGCCGCAGCAGCACGGTACCCAGCCACGATGTGACCTTCCTCACCACACCAGAAACAATAACGTGGCTGGTCACGATAAAACACCCGAATGGTGAAGCTGCAGAAGTGAACCTGAGATGGGATGGCGCTGGTCAAATACATGGCAAGTGTCCGAACTCAGACGTAAACCCGCCAAACGCCCAAAACGTAAACAGTTAATACAACGTGAAGAAAGAGTACCGAATCTGGCAAAGCAGTATAATAGTGGTGATGTCGTTGGTCGTCCTTACGGACAACGCAACCCAAAACCTGGAGAGTGCTTATTTTAACCAGGAGATCACCCTTGTCGCTTCTGTCACTTGGAGAGGGGTTCAACATCACACGTTTAAGGGGTTACGGCTCCATACTGGCCTTGTTGTCACATGCACACGCCTTTTGAGCCGCCGTGACTCCTCACTCTCTCCTTATGTGGTATGGTCTCCTCGATCCCCTTTTCTCTGATATTACTCTGTACTACCCTGTCCACGGCTATGGTTCTTGGTTCTTTTTCTCTTTCCTACTTTCTGGGAAGCCTCACTAGGACATCGGCAAACACCTGCTGGTTGCAAACATTTAATATACAGAGAAAATGTACAACACACAAGATACAATAATGACTCCAACACACTAAGGTACTATAGTCAGGTTGCATTCCAATCCCATCAGGGCTCTTTATCATCTGCTTATCAAGTGGTAGCCTAATTTCTAACTCACCACTTGCACTATCAGCCTCACCAAGTGGGTAAATCATGCAGTACAATATGATATGGCACTACCAGCTCTGGAACATATAAATATCTGCAGGCAATTCAGTCTATGGCTATAATTCAATAAACATCAACATAAATATTCCTTGCAACAAAAATGATAACCAATCACCTTGTCAGTCCTAGAACATGTGTATATATATATCTCTCTGCAGGTAATCCATCCTACGGTTGTAACTCTATACTTCAGTATAAATACTCCTTGGCACAAAAATGGTAATCAATCGCCTACCTTTCACTGCATCTTCCACGCTAATAACAACCAAACACACTACCAAATCTCTACAAGTAGTCAATAAGAACTTCTTATCCACATTGGAAGTTCACTACCCTGACATCTTCAGGTTTTCCTAGAATCGTCTACCAGGGTCCTCCACAGCTCTCCCGACTGCTACACCATGAAGTCTTCCTTGAACAACAATGGTGCTTTACCACTGGTATCACAGAAGCATGTGAAACTTCATTCCACTGCTCCTCTTCTCACAGCTTGAGGTCCTGCTCCTCACTGTATGGCTGCTCTTCCACAGATCTCAGTACCTTCCACAACCTTGGAGTCTCATCAACTACTCCCTCTCTGCTGGCTTCGAAGTTCTCGGCAACTCCTTTCCCAGACAAACCTGCAACCCATCGACATGCCAATAAAAATGTTCCTCTATAAACACACACCTGAAATGAATCACGCACAATAAATGTTTCACTTGACATCTCTCTGCTTTCTATATGCTGTGAGATGACTCCCCCTCATTTGGGCTGGTCCATTTTCTACCCTCCCTGGGAGCCCTCCGCTTCCCGGGGCGGCCCTCTCACTCGGTCGCTCATCAGTGGTCGGAGTGGACGGACGTCGCTCCGCCCTTTAGGACGTTCCTCCATCTTTACTCTCTTATTTAGGCCTTCTGCCTTATCAAAACATGCCTAACATAACACACTTGCTACGATCGCTGGGCACACGATCAAATATAGGCAATTACCATTAACTAGCTTAAAATGAGCTTCCCCCTCCTCATCCGGCCCGTTGGCGCCGTGAGGGGGCTTGGTGGATGGCTGCTGGAGTGTGATGCTCCGTGGGACAGTCCTCTGTCCATTTGTGGCCTTGCATTCCTCCTGCTGTCTTCTCTAATTGTGCCGTTTGGGTGTCCTGCCTCTAATTGTGGCTCCATGGTGGGTATGGGGGCACATTCGTAGATGAATTTCTTTCTCTTCGTCTATATGTCGATGAATGTTTCTGTTGTACCCTCTCAGGCTCGTGGGGTGGGCGACCAAGCCCCCGAGTCGGCCTGTATTGGAAGACCGGGTTCTGTAGCCCCCGCTGTGTTGGGCCCCGACCTTGCTCTTCCTTTGACCATTCTGACTTTTCCCCAGCTCCCCTCCCTCCTCTATGGTTGGGTCGAGCCTCCAGCCCCCAGTGGTGACCACTTCATCTCCTGGTGCGGCTAAGTCTCTCGTTGTGACTACTGCGCCTTTTGACCCCTCTTTCTGGGGGTTCTCAACGCCGTCCGCGCCACGGCCGCACTCGCTCGATTCCTTCCCGTACTGTTGTGTAACAGGCCTTGTTTGGTCCCGCTTCATGGGCCAAATACTTTGATCTCCTTCCTCTTGATTCTGCGCCTCCTGACGATTTCTCCCTCCATCGGCATCTTGTTGATTCCGTGGATGCGTCTGTTACCTTCCACCCCATTCGTCTCGGTACACGTGTCATTGCTGCTCCTTCTCAGGATGCAGCTTCCCGCTTGGCTGCCTTATCCTGCCTTGGCGAGATCCTTGTTCGGGTCTCAAAGAACGCTCGGTTGAATGCCAGTGTTGGCACTATTCTCCTCCCACTCCATGTTGGGACCGGTGTTCGGATTCTACAGGACTGCCACGATGACATTCGGCATATCCTTGATGCCCAAGGCCATTCTGTCCTCCAGGTAGACTCGTTTACTTGTCCCCCTCGTGGTCATCGCCATCAACCCCTTCGAGTTGTAAAGATCACCTTTTACAGTAGGACCCTTCCATCCTCTGTCATTCTTGCTGGTGCCAGGTGCTCTGTCTAGGAGTATATTCCTTCTCCTAGGCTATGTAACAAGTGCTGGAGGTTTGGGCATGGTGCCCTCCGCTGCTCTGGGACTGTATCTCTGTCTTTTGTGTGGGGTTGAAGGTCACTCTTAAGTCGGAGTGCACTTCTCCCCAAGCTCGCTGCCTCAACTGCGGTGAGGCCCACCCTACCTTCTCCCGTGCCTGTATCCATTACAAGCTTGAGGCGGCCGTCCTCAACTTGAAGCACCGGGAGCGTTTATCTTTTTCTGAGGCGAGGCGCCAGGTTCGTTGGCTCCCGCCTTATGCAAATGTCTCTTATGCTCGCGTGTTGTGCTCTTCCTCTCAGAGTCCTTCCCTCCTTCCTCGGACTCACAACCGTTTCCGGGCCTTGGACTCTGATACACCCACTGCCCCCTCCTCTGTTCCTTTGAGTTCTGTTCCGAAGGGTCCCCCTCCTGGTCCTCTTGTCTGAGGTTCCCCTTCTTTCTACCCGGTCTGTCATGTCTCCTGTGTCTTCTTCCTCGTCTCCCTCCCATCCTTCTCCTCCATCTATTGACTCTCCCCGCCGCCTGTCGGTTCAGGCTGATGTCCATCGCTCTCCTAACGGCCGTCGTGTGTGCTCTCGTTCAGCTTCTCCTGTTGAGACGCTGGAATCCGTTGCCTGGTACGTAGTTGCTGGGACGCCGGTCTCTTTAAGTCAGAAGCATAAGCATGGCTCCTCTCCTTCCTCCTCCCCAGCGGGTAAGAAGGCTTCGCTTTCTTCCTCGGCCCCTACTACTGGCTCTATTGCTCCTTCCCCTCCCATTTCAGTGGTTGCCCCCCCCCCTGTTCCTGCTATGGCGGTTTCTTTGGCCTCCGCTTCCCTCTTGGTTGCTGCCCTTGCTTAGGTGCGCTCCCCTCTTTCTACTCTCCCTCTTCCTGCTGCTGTCCTTGACTGCTCCTCTCCGTTGTCTCCTCCTCTTCCTCCTCCTCCTTCGGACCCCGCCCGTCCACCTCTGGTCTGTTCTCCCGCTTCCTTCTCTCCGTCTTTGCTCAGTTTACCCATGCCCCCTAACCCTGACTTTGCTGACCCTGATCCCGACCCTGATATTCTTTAACATGCTATGTTGCTCTTTCGCCTTTGTTTCTTCCTTTTCTCTGTTGTTGTCCTTCCTCTTCTCGTCGATGTCTATTCTTCAATGGAACATTCGAGGTTATTACGCCAATTTCCTCGAACTCCAACTTCTGATTTCGCAGTTTTCGCCCCTGTTGTTTCTGTCTCCAGGAGCCGATGCTTGGTGCTCGTCCTGGTCGCTTTCGTGGCTGTTCCTTTCTCTCTCCCCCCCCCCCAGCTGTTGCTGGGGCTCCTAATTCTTCTGCTCTTTTGATTCGCTCTGATGTTCCCTTTGTCCCCTTACTTTTTCCTTCGCCTCTCCATTGTTCTGCTGCTCATATCTTTGTGGGGAAATGGTACGCAGTTTGTTCCATTTATCTCCCACCGAGTGTCCCGCTTTCTCTTCCTGATCTGAAACACCTACTGGACTCCTTGCCGGAGCCTGTGCTCCTGCTGGGTGATTTCAATTGTCATTCCCTTTGGGGTGATGTTCTGACGAACATCCGGGGTCGCCTTCTTGAGCCGTTTCTCCTCTCTTCTTCCCTGTCTCTTCTGAATTCTGGTGAGCCCACGCATTTGGACTCTCGGACTCGCACCCTTTCCTGTCTTAATCTTTCTCTTTGCTCTTCTTCTCTTTACATAGATTTCGCGTGGCAGGTTCTTGATGACCTCCATGGCAGTGACCATTTCCCTATCCTTGTTTCCTTTTTCTCTTTTCCCCCTCCCCTCTCCTTCCCTAGGTGGCAGTTTGTGAAAGCGCACTGGAACCTCTTTACCCTCAGTGCTGCTCTCTCTGACTTCTCCCTTCTGCCTCTCCCTCGCTCTTTCCTCCTTTTTCATGACACGGTCTTCGACGCTGCTCTCCGCTCTATTCCTCGCTCTTCATCTCAGGGTCCATGGAAGTGCGTTCCCTGGTGGAATGCAGACTGTGCTCGGGCTGTCCGCTGTAAACGTGCAGCCTGGAAGAGACACCGCCGTCAGTAGACGGCGGATTGTTTTCTTTTCTTTCGGAAAGCGAGTGCGGTGGCCCGTAGGGCCATCCGTACGGCTAAACGTGAATGTTGGGCATCTTATGTCTCCACCATTACATCCGAAACTCCTCTGCCACTGATATGGAAGCGTATCTTGCAGATATCGGGCAAGTTCGTTCCCGATGTTTCACCGGTCCTTCACCTCCGTGGTACTCTTGTGGCGGACCCGTTGCAGGTCGCTACCGAACTGGGTTCCCACTTTTCTTCTGTTAGCTCTGGTCTTCATCTTCCCCAATATTTCCTTCTTCGTAAACCTGTCCTTGAGTCTCGTCCTTTAGATTTCTGCACTCGTCTTCGACTTCCCTATAACGATCCCTTCTCTCATTCTGAACTTCGTTCTGCCCTGGCCCTCTGCGGTTCTACGGCGGCGGGCTCCGATGGTATTCATTGAGATGCTTCGCCATCTCCCTCCGTGCACGTCTCAGTTTTTATTGAGTCTGTATAATCAGATCTGGGAGTCATCATCAGTCCCTGAGGACTGGCTCGATGCCGTAGTCCTCCCTGTTCGCAAACCAGGGTCTCTGGGGACATCCCCTAAGGACTTTCGCCTTATTGCCCTCACAAGTTGTCTGCAAACTCTTTGAACGTATGGTTAACGTTCGTCTGATGTGGTTCCTGGAACACCATCACCTCCCCTCCCCTGCTCAATTTGGTTTCCGCAAGTGCACAACAGAGGTCCTGGTGAACTTGGTTTATATTCGTACTGCTTTTGCTGCGAAGACCTCCGTTGTTGCCGTTCTTTTTGACCTGAAAAAGGCTTAGGACACCACTTGGCATTATCATATTCTATCCCAGCTTCATTCTTTTGGCCTTCGTGGTCATCTCCCTCTCTTTCTCCGCAGCTTCTGGTTGCCCTCAATGGTCTTCTTTCCTCTCTTCTTTCAGGCATCGTCTCCACTCTCTCTGTCAATGATCTTACCCTTCGCTCTCTGGGTGATGATTCGCCTCTCCTTCAACGCCGGCTTCAACTTGCGATTGATGCCGTGTCGTCTTGGGCCACCAATCATGGCTTAAAGTTCTCTTCTACTAAGTCTTGTGCCATAACTTTTACTCAGAAACGGGTCGTTCTTCGTCCCTCTGTCACTTTATGGTCATCCCCTTGTGTACAAAGATTCCGCAAAGCTTTTGGGGTTATTCTTTGACACTCGTTTGTCTTGGTCTCCCCATATCTCTTACCTCAGTGTTGAGTGCTCTAAGGCCCTTGCCTTCCTTCGGGTATTGTCCCATACTTCTTGGGGAGCAGATAGGGGGGCACTTCTTGCTTTACATTCCCTTTTCGTCCTGTCTAAGCTCGATTATGGTTGCCCTGCTTACTCGTCTGCTTCTCCTTCTACTCTTCGCCGTCTTGATGTTTTGCACCATCTTGGGTTGCGCCTCAGTTCTGGTGCCTTTCGTTTGACTCCCGTCCTCAGCTTGTATGTTGACACTGGCTTCCTGTCTCTCCAGGACCGCCGTGATCGCTACTGTCTTCGCTATCTTGCGCGGTCCTTACAACATCCTTCCTCTCGCCTCTGTCGTGCTTTAACTTTTACCCCTCCTGCGGTTCCTGTTCCTCTTCACCATCTCCCTCTTTTTGTCTGGTTATCTCGCTTACAGGATTCTCTTTCCGTTTGTATTTCTCATATTTCTCCTTATGTTGTTCCTTCTTTGCCCCCATGGAGAGTCCCCTTCAGCATTTTTGTACTTCCTTGACCTGCATCACTAAAGCTTTTACCCCTCCTATGGTTCTAAAACGCCTTTTCCTTGAGCACTTTTCTTCTCACTCCCGCTCCGTTTCCGTCTTCACCGATGGGCCATTTTGGTGTCTCTTTAAATGAGCATTCGGATGCTGCCGCCAAGGAAGCTGTCTGCTCTTGTGCCATCTCTTGTAAAGGTATTCCATATTCCGACTTTTACCCGGTTATCCATTCCTCCATCCTTACCCATTGGCAGGCTTCTTGGTCGTCTGTTACTGGTAACAAACTACGTACTCTTAAATATTGTTTCCTCGTGGCCGTCGTCCTACCAGTGTAACTGGCGATGGGAAACGGCTCTGGCGAGGTTGCGTATTGGTAATACTCGCTTAACCCATGGTCACTTGATGGAGCGCCACCCTGCTCGTTATTGTCTTAATTGCATTGTCCCTCTTACAGTCGTGCATGTCCTTCTTGAATGTCCTGACTTCCATTAAGAGCATGTTTCTTGCTTTCCCAACGCCCTTCGCGGTCACCTGTCCCTCAATAGAATTCTTGGTGACTCGGAGACTTTTGATATCGTTCGCCTTATGCGTTTTTGTTCTCGTATTGGCATCCTTGGTGATATTTAGCGCCCTCTGATTATTCTGCACATTTGATGGTGCTACATAACTTTCCCGGTTTGGTGCCTTCTTTTGATAATTACTTACACAATTGATTGGCTTGTGTGCAGGCCTTCACACTCCTGGAGCTAGCCATCAACTAACTATAAAAAATCATATATCTTTCACTTCAGTTATATTTATGCTAAAGTATTAACATGCAGCCTTTATTTGTCTTTGATATAGAAAACTTCGTTTATTACAGTATCTAGATTAAATTATCATTCATGTTCGAAACGTCGTAGTTCCCATCGATAAGAAGAGCGTCGGCCAAGAAACCTTGTTTAAAATATGAATATCTTTCCTCTAATAAGGTATATTCTCTGAGATGGATTCACAAAAACTATTTTTATCTCTGCCTTTCTGATAAGATATACAAATATTAGCTTTTATGTGAATCTTTTAATTAAGCAATATATTAGAGCGTGTAGGGTTCGGTGTTCTATGAGAGAAAAATACATTACCTTAATAAATTACGAAAGCATACCAACGAATAACGGTAGTATCTATATAACAAAATTGTTGTCCTTTGGAGTTCATTCAACTTCCAGACATGGTTTTTAAATAAATATTTAATATATATGAATGATAATACCAAGTAGACTGCTGTGTGTAATTATATCGTCAATTAAATTTTAGACATTTTGAGCAGAGAAGTGCGACAACTGGATCACTGTGTACAGGAGGCTGATATGCCTGCAAATACTCGCCAGGCGACAATATGTCTTGGACTAGTCGCTCCACAACATTGTCGCTTGGGCGCTCGACTTTTCTCTGGCGTTACCTGCCAAATATTTACTTCTAATATCATTATGAAATTTGATAATTTCAGAGCAAAAATTGGTTTGATCCTTTTCTGCATTCATAACTAACATTATAGTGAGTAAATATACAAAATTTCTTCATTACTTACATAATGCTAGCAGGCTTTGGGTAGCTTTGTGTAATTCTTTGGACTGGGCCAAGGTGGTCGTACCTCTCGGCCATAACCTAACTGCAAATTCACCTATATATGGTGGGGATTGGGGCAGCAATACGGAGGGCGTGTGGTGTGAGACGTGTGCCAGTTGCCGAGTGTATGCTTTCTAACAGGAAGTCCCCTGCATGTGGGGCAGCTACTGCTGTGAGGAAGGCAATGTCGTTTTCTGTTGTGCTGTTGTAGCACCCAGGCACTCTTCAGCAACTTGGCCAACAATGGAGCCATCCCAGCTGGATTGCCTGTGGGCTTTTGATGGTGGTGGTTGACGTGATTGGCCTGAAAGAAAGGCCCACTCGGTGGCACATCGTATAAAATTGGGATAATGTACACATGGCAGCTGATCGAAGTAGGAAGATAGAATTTTCTTCAAGGTTGTCGGATGCTGAGGACGACAGGAAGGCTAGTACAGTGATTTACATTGCTGTTCGAACTCTGAAGCCTAGAAGTCTTACAGAAACAGAGGCGGTTTCCACTGTAGGTCATCGAGAGGGAGGTTGAGGGCTTTTTGTAACGTTCATTTCAGTAACAGGTCATGCCCACCTAGCTTTTGGCTACTGTAGGATAGTGAACACCTCAGAAAGGAGGTTAACCTAATCTGGGGAGGTACAGGCATCTGGTGATGAGGTAAAGTGCATCATGAGCATCAGTATCCTCGATCCTCCCATCCATCCTCTTAAGGTCTGCAATATTCTTACCAAGGATGGCTTTCAATCCCAGGGAAGCTCCTAGGAGTGTTCAGTATTCAGGTTTAGTTATATGGATATTTGGCAGAACACCCTCTATTCTCTCTAAAATGCCCTATTTAGAACACTATTTCACACTTGGTTTCGAGTGAGGCCTTAAATAGCAACTGGCTACTGGATTTTTCTGATGTCCTCCAGGAGGGAGTCTTGGGAACCAGCTAGGGTACCATCATCCAAGAACCAGATGTTAACCTCGCTCGACAGGGCTTCTGTGACTTGTTTGATGACTTAAGCCAAAAAAGATAAGAGCAAGAGAGTCACCATGTTTGACACTCTCGCGAGTCAATTTCAATTCGCCAAAAAGTAGCTCTAGATCCATAGAGTAGCATGACTGTACAAAAGGGTAGAGGGAAGGGAAATTGACGATAAACCGCACAGAGTACAGCATCCCTCTGCACCAAATTGAAGGCATTTTTTAAATCCAGCTTGATCAGGGCCTTTTCGTCTGTGATGTTAGCAATGAAAGCTTGAACTGCATGAGCTGCTGTGTGTCACCCTTGTAGAATGCCGAACCCGAGCTGTTTTGAATTTAGTATGTTGGCCGCTGCCTGGCTAGCTGTTCTCGCAGCAGTCTTTGTGATGAGACGACGGAGGGAATTGCCCACAGCAATTGGTCTGATCCCTCCATTTTTCTTTAGAGCACAGAGATGCTCCAACATAGAATAGGTCTTATGGTCTCTGGTACGTTGCCAGCAAGACATGTTGGTGAATCTGGTTAGTTCCACCAGGAGGCTATATGCAGTGTCACCCAGTGCAGGGTTGAGCATTTGTTTGATGAGGTTGGGGTTTAGTCCTGTGAAAACCCACCTGCTGATCCTGTTCGGACGGACAAGGCTGCTTTATGGACCAAAGATTCGGACACCTAGAGAGGTTCTGATCCAGTAACCCCAACTGGTAGAATGTCATCCTTACGTGGAGCCCTGCGTAGGTGTTTGTCCCCTAGGACTTAAGCTGTTGTGGCATCTCTATAGGCGCAATAAGTCGTTACCAGCGAGGACTCAATTGCTAACAGTGTTTCTACTATTTTTTTTATGACTGTTACTCTGATTTTCGATATCTCGGATATGCCACTGTTGCTTTTCCTGCAGTGAGTGTTTCTTGCACGAGTGGGAAAGGCGCACCTGGTTGTCCTCTCTGGGAAGATCATTTATGGTTTTGATGACTTGAGCCAGATAAGGTTGTCTCTCCTTGCAGGGGTGGCTTGACATATGTTGTCAAACAGTAGGAGGTTGTGCCATGCTTGGGTCGTTCCACTTACGAGCTATTCATGCCTGTGCCAGCTCTTGGGTGGCTTAATCTTCATCAGTCAGTTGGGTCGTTCCAGGAGAGTCTTAACCTCCCTTAAGAGGGCGGATAGTTTGGATGCTTCAGGGGGGTGGGCTGCTTTAGTGATGTGTTGTAAGGTTCTGGCTGATGTTAATTGATTGATAAGGATTAAGCCACCGTTTTGATAGCTTCTGATAGGTTATCTGTCGAAATGAAGCTCTGGGAGGTGTTTTGCCTGGCGGAGGGTGTGGGCTGTTGACTGATGTTCTCCATGGGAGGGCACAGAGCACCCAAACACCGGGTTCCGTTGTGGTAATGATTGTGCACATTACCGTCACTCGACCGGATGTAGCATACCCTGTCTCACACCTGACAACGGCCTTGTTTACCTGTGCTATATGGCTCATCTTGGGCTTAGAAAAGCCAAGCCAAGATGGGTGGAGGCTGGAGAGATGGTCAGCTGGCCACTCAGATGAGTGGAGTCTGGGTATCAGCTATGACATGCGCCGTGTCTGGAAGCCTGGGGGAAACAGATTGGTGTTCCGTTACCCACCAATACAATGGGAGAGTACACACCCACCAAGCAATGTATGTGTGGTGTGGTGGCAAGGTGGCCTCATGGGTGGAGAGATGACGTGGATGGGGTGGGGCAGGAGGGGGGAGAGCGGGTACTTCCCGGCCCGCAGGTTTGGGGGGGAGGGTCAGGGTGACACTTAAAACTGGTATAATTTCCCCATATATATCACTGCACAATAATGTATATATCATACAATTGTAAACTGACTCAATGGACATGTGATGTACACAAAATATGATAGCTGTGTTACCCCAATTATCGATAACAACGTAACTTGTTCAACGAAATTTTAAAAAATAGAAAGTAAACACAAGTTGGAACATGAATACCTCCTACCTCTCTCCTGACCACACAACACCCCTCACTCACGCCCACCTTCCCTCACTATGGGAGACCTGCAGGGCCATCTTGGCCCCTCACTCCAGCCTCGATGACTTCACAATGCCGACTCGCGAGCCTCGATGACTTCACAATGCCGACTCGCCTATTTTGATAAGCGTTCGCAGAGATGGTACATCTTAGGCACTTTTGGCCACTCCAACACCTGCTTGGTATTTTCATGGTGAATAGGGTTGAGTCTTGGTACGGTGAGGCCAAGGTGTATTTGGGTAATGGCTGAGAAAGCAGCAGCACCACCTCCACACGTATGTCCTCAATGGCGTCTATATATATTATATATAATATATATATTTATGTATGTATATACTATATGCCTGTAGACCATTCAGGCTTGTTCGCGCTTATGTATGTATATGTATATATATTATATGTATTATCGTATATTCCCAATTTAATGAATATACCTGCCCTGACTACTGCGGTCAGCAGGCTCTGCATTGTACCTTCCTGGGTGGTTGCAAAAATGCATTATACCTGTGTGACACTTGCCCCTGATCTCATCATGAATAGTTCACAACCCGTCCTCGACTCAAGTCTATTACATCCAGCGGTCGACCCCATAGATGCATTCATAAATGTTTACATGGTGTTCATTCAAAACGGGAATTCTCAAATAATAATATAAACAAATCCACAAGGGCCGTGACGAGGATTCGAACCTGCATCCGAGAGCATCCCAGACACTGCCTTAATCAACTGAGCTACGACATGGTAAAGAGAGTTGAAACCGAAGTTCTACTGAACTTACTGGATCCTGCAGCCTCTCCGAGGCACAAACCAGGGTTTTACACAACTCCCAATGCACTCGAGCTATGTCAATAGGCCGTTCTCCCTCTTCGCCCTTACTTCATTACACAATCACAATAATGTGATGCATACTATCACGGCCTGTGTCTTACTTTTGTTATCAGTAGTGATACGATTTTGTTGTCATAGACACCTATCAAGAATTTGGTGGTGGTGGACCTTCAAATGTTGTCTAGGGGTAAAACATAGTGCAAGGAAAACAACCTAGTACAAAGTCACAAATTTATACGTATAAGTCACACATGAATACATTCAACAAGGCGATTTCCTCACAACATAAAATCACTATGTATTAGTCTTATAACCTCAAGTGGCTCTGGCCGCCCCACGGCTCACCGTCCCATACCTGGTACCGTGCACCCAGCCACTACTGCTATCATCAAATGACACACATATTTAAGCCTCTAGGAAACCTGGACTCTAAAACCTCTCCAACTTCTATAATACTACTACTACCCAATCTTGCAACCCTGGTTATATACAAGGATAGGCTTATCTGACTGTACGGCCGGAGAAAACCACTCAAATAGCAGGATCGGTCGGCAGCGATACACCTCCCCCTCCAGTCAAGATGGTGTCCACCTCTTTTGCATCATCGTCCCTTAGTACTCTATTATTTACATATGCAATCAAACTCATTATGGATTTTATTTACCATATTCCCCATGCATGCTTTTTGATAGTCCATTTTTCCCTTACATAGTTAGGCTATTTCAGTTCACATTATTTCTGACAACCTCCAGCTGAGAAGGCACTACTTTACTGGGCGGAGTATTACTGGTAACTTGCGGCCTCTCTGATCTCAGCTGTGGATTTATTCTAATAAACACTCTCCAGTGAGTCCACCAACATTTTACAACCGAAACCAACCTCCACAGGAGGTAAGGTTCGTAACACATACCATGTCGTAGCTCAGTCGATTAAGGCAGTGTCTGGGATGCTCTGGGACACAGGTTCGAATTCTCGTCATGGCCACTGTGGATTTGGTCATTTGATGCATCACGTTATTGTGATTTCTGTGTGTAATGAAGTAAGGGTGAAGAGGGAGAACGGCCTATTGACATAGCTAGAGTGCATGGGGGAGTTGTGTAAAACCCTGGTTTGTGCCTCGGAGAGGCTGCAGGATCCAGTAAGTTCAGTAGAACTTCGGTTTCAACTCTCTTTACCATGTCGTAGCTCAGTTGATTAAGGCAGTGTCTGGGATGCTCTCGGACGCAGGTTTGAATCCTCATCACGACCCTTGTGGATTTGTTCATTTGATGCATCACGTTATTGTGATTTGTGTATGTAATTATTATAATAGCCTATTGTGCATATATAGGCATGTTAGGTGTTTAGAGTCTGTTGGCGATTATTTAAATTTGTAGTACGTGGGTGAAGCATTTACAGCGTTGTGGTTGGAACAAAATTCGTCGGTGAAGTACTTGTTGCAAAAGTGTTCTGACGTCGTCAGTTGAGAGTCGTGTGTAAACCGTTTTTCATTCATAAATGGGGGGGGGGGGGGGGTTTCGGGTGCATGGAATAACTTTTGGGTCTTTGCTTGGAGGACGGGCTGGGCATTCGTCATAGGGTCGTTCGAGATTTCCCTGCTTCGGGGTGGTCCTCCGCCTGAAACCTTCCCATAATGTCGTACCTATCTGCTTCTGGTCCCAACCTTTCATAAAGAGGTGGGCTATGATTAGTTCAATCTTCTTCATTTCTCTTGTATGTGATGCCTTGAGGAGCAACGTGTAGGTTGTTATGGAGGCTCTGGCTTGTGATAGGTTTACCTTATTGATGAAGTTGTCAAGGCCTGGCAGGATCGGGAGACCTGTAGGGAAAAAGTATAACACGCCTGCAGGGCGAGATAGTCCGGGATTGGTTTCTAGTCTGGTGGCGCGTTGAATGTGGAAGAGTTTCTTTCAGGTTCTGTGGTCGTAAAGATAAGCTTTACGAGTGCTATTATTTCTATTTCCTCAGGAAGGAAAAAAAGATCTACTTCAAAGTGGGTCTCATTTTCCATTTTATGTACCATAGCAGTTATGTTATGTACCTGGAGTAGGTCTTCTGGGTCCAGGGAAGAAAGGGACGTAGTTCAGTGCATCCAGCCCTGCCCCTGTCCAGACCCGCTTGTCCCTCCAATCTTCATGTAGGGAGCCTGCTGGGAGTTAGTCTTTGTTGATACTTGAGTAAGGTTTCAGCTAGCCTGTCGTTCCATTCTTCCTCTGAGAAATGGATTAGGGAGTCCTTAAGGGCCTTCTTCAGTGCTGGTGGGAGGGAGTCGGAGACAATTGTTTGAGGGTCCATTGGTTGTTTCGCCCTCGAGGTCGAGGGTAAGTTAGGTGAGATTTCATGTGTCCTTTACATCCTTGCTGCATCGATTTCCATGTTACCCTGGGTGGTGGCTATATAATTAATTATAAATACATCCTAACACCTAACTGTTTTCTTCCCCTCCCCCAATTCTTTGTTATTCTTCCCTTTTTGGCTCTAATATGTGGAGTGGGTGGAGAAACAAAAGATAGTATTCCTCCCAGAAACGAAGTCCGTGTCCTGCTCACTCGTAATGGAGGATCAGTGGAAACTTCGCGCCTTAACTGGACGAAAGAGCTCTTTTTTGCCCCTTCAGAATTACCCCCCCCCCCACCTGGTTAGAGGAGAGGGAATAATGTTGGGGATGCAAAAGTGGGTACAGTCGACTGTTTCGTAGGACCTTAATCCATTACTCTTCAGCCCTAGTGATGCGGAATTAGAGGAATTCATTGCACATTAAAGGGCTGCCTTCCTTCATCACTAATCCTTGGGCAAATATCGAAAATTAAGATAAATTTAAAAATGGGATTAAATATACAATCATGGAAACTATTTATTGAAGGAAGATGAAGGATGGCTCAATGATATCATTTGAATATTTGGGGATTAGATGCAACTGTGTCGGTCGCCAAGGTAGCTGCATTTTGGCATAATGGAACACTGCTGTTTTAATCTTCTTTGGTGAAGTAGGAGATGGAAGGGCGCCATGGTAATATGCCTAGCACTGCACATTGCTGAAATTGAATGAAAATTCAGTATGCCAATATATGTGCGCCCATATTGTTCACGTGGAAAAAACTATGCCAATGACCGTGCATCGGGAAGAGCAAAATGCTCTGGCTGAAGCAAAGTGTGTCAGAGGTGACGGAAAACGTCCCAGATGGAAGGAAGCGTCGCCTATGAAACTAAAAATACCCATGTCAATGACCGAACGTCATTATAAGTAAAAAATTAACACCCCCTGTGCAATGACTGCCCTCCCCCCCTTCTTGAAAAAAGTCAGTCACAACTCCCACTACTGATGACGTACTAAGGAAGAATCTTAATTTGCAGAAAGTGTAGATAAATGATAGGATATCATCATGAGCCACCAGTATACAGGTAGCTCATGATTGCAATAGTGAATCTAAATTGCCCACAAACTACAAGGTTGAGAAAAACCTAACCTAACCTGCCTTTATTCGAAGTGCATTAAAGGAGTGGGGGGGGGAGGGAAGAGGGGGGGTTTATTATAAACTGTTGTACATGAATGAAACTTAAACATGGCTCTAGTTTGTACAGATCAGTGCCAACATTAAAAATATTAGGACTGGTTAATTAGGGCCTACTGGATACAATTTGGTTCAACAAAACCCCTTCACCTAGCAATATGTTTTGCCTCGTTAATTAGTATTACGATTATATAAACTGCCATGTAAATACAACACACTAGATTGTTGAGTCATTTTAATCACACAATGTTGAGATAAGAGTGAACGCAGATTTACCAGTTTGTCCAAGGTTCACAAATTTGGTTGTTGCAAGGGATCGAATACATACACACTGCTGCAGACGGGCGAGTTCCTGATAGAAATGGGCTTAATTATTTTATATTTTTAAGCATTGATTGATATTATAGGTTTAAAGAACTGGGGAAAGTTTAGCTAGTCGTTAAGAGTAACAGGTGAATTTCTAATTTCCAGTTTAACTTTGGGGGGCATGATAGTAAGACGAATGTTTGGCTTGCCTGCCCTAAAGAAAGATCCAAAAATTTACGGGTACTGTAAACACTAACCAATTTTATATTATATGTAAATATTTTTTGTGTAAAAAAAAAAAAAATTAAGGCAGCAGACCTTCAGAGCTGCAAAAAAACATTCCCAAAAGTACTGCTTTCTTTAGTCACTGTGGTGTAGTGGTAAGAATGATTTACTGGGCGCAAATCCTTAACTGTAGCCTCTGTTTAACGCGACAGTAAAATGTGTACTTGGTTGTAACAATAATTCTTCGCGGAGGGGATCGTATTCCAGGGACCTGCCTGAAAGCTACGGGTACTAGTGACTGTACAAGAACGTAACAACTCTTGTGTATATCTCAAAAAAAAAAAAAAAAAAAAAAAAAAAAAATGTTGATTAGAGTAAAAATTAAGTTTCCTATAAACAGTTTATATGTTACCAGTAAACATCACATTAGAAATTCCTACCAGATCTGACTCTGATGTTCAATGGGGATTTGGCTGCCATGAAGGTAAGGTGACCTCGTGGCTGCGGCTGTTTCCCTTTTCCTGTGATTGCTATTGCATCCCTTTAAATTTGTTATATTATTTCCTCTCTGGCAACCACTAAACTTAATAATTAAGATAGTGTTCATAAAGTTTTTTGATACTTTGTCTTGGAATATAGTCATTTAAATTTTCTTTGTCATGAGTTATTTGACTTTTTTTTTTTATGACCAGGTATTGTCTGTAATCTTTGTTTCATATTTTCTGGTGAAACCCTGAATGTTTTTTTTTTTTTTTGTTTTGTTTTTTGTAAATATATTTCTAACAAATATTTGTCATTATTCGTTTGTATTAAGCCATTGGTTTTCTAATAAGGTTCTTTAGTTCAATGGTTATCCATTTTGGGTCACTACTATTTACTCTAAATAATCTATAGCGTGCCACTTTCCTGCACTATATTTTTTAATTAAAACATTGCTCTACATCGTAAGTGACCCGTTGGTAAACAAGATGTGTCGCAAGAACTGCCAAAATCCTATGTGCAAGTCTGCCAAATTTATAATTGGCAAGGAACCCCTTAATATATGAATCAGATGTGAGAAAAATCAGGCACCTTAAGTTTCTCTCAAATAACTTTTCAGTGTTTTGTTTAATGTAATTTCCCCGAGATCATTATTCCCTAATTCACTCCCTGTCCAGTCACTTGAGCTGGACGGTAGAGCGATGGTCTCCCTTCGTGCAATCCCCGACCATCCAAGTGGTTGGACACCTATTCCTTCCCCGCCCTTCCCCCCTTTCCCATCCCAAATCCTTATCCTGACCCCCTTCAAAGTGTTATAAAGTAGTAATGGCTTGGCGCTTTTTTCTGACCGTTCCCTTCCCTTTTAAAATGCTACTTATCAGTGTCTCCCTGTTACACAGGTCTATATTATCTTACTGTTTTGGCACAATATTATTTTACCTAATGAAACAGTTATAAATTAAAACAAAATCCTGTTTGGCAAGTAAAGTTTATTGTACTAAAGGGGGCCTCAGGTTCCAATTTGCCCTAAAAATGCAACAAATGAAAACTCGTTCGATTTCAATCAAACTTTTTTGACAAGTTATATATGAAAAGTGTTTCATCTGGTCCAAGTTTCAGCATCGTAGCATAAATAGGAAGGGAGAAAAAAAATATTGTAGTAGTTGTGAAAATTATGCCAAAATGGTCAAAATCGATTATCAATCAAAAGTGTCAACTGAAATCATAGCTATGACTCTTTGCTATCACAATAGTATATATTAAACAAATATAATTAGTTTAATTGAAAAAAAAAATTATTTATTTTTTATTTTTGTTTCTTCGGGCGATTTGCATCAAACTTACACACCTGACTGTACGTAAGCCTATCTGTAAGGATGCCAATTTTGGAGAAAATTGGTTGTCAACCTCAGCCACAGATTTTAGAACCTTAGACTTTATTCATTTCTGTTTTTTTTTTCAATTGACACAAACGTTTACAAAACTGATTCACTTTTTATTCAATTTACATGAAACTTACACAGTATATGTGGAGGGCATGTCTCTACATTGGAGAGTTTTCATTTTTCTCTAAGTTCATTTATTGATTTTATAATAGCAATAAACATGCCATATTTGCAAAAAAAAATTTGGGAACTTTGAACATTTGTATTAGGAAAACTAAAGATGTTTTGGAAATTCTATATGTCAAGGTCCTTTATTATATGCTAATGTGTCAGAAAAGTGTCACAGAATAATTATATCTGAAACGTGTGTTCTAAAGTGTGGACTTGAAAATGTGTAAAAAAACGTTGAAAAAAAAAAAATCTCCCTTTCTATATACGCTGCAGTACTGAAACTTGGGACAATTTCAGCACTTTTCATATACAACTAGTAAAATAATATTGGTTGACATTGAACAACTTTGAAATGACCAAGGTGACGCCCCCTAGACGCTTATATATTAATTCCCATAAAAGCTGTTCTTTTCTCTCGAAGTTTGGTGGATTATGTGCATCATTAGAAAGTTTATTTTTTTGATCAGGGAGAAAACACAAGCCAGTATGGGGGGACTTATTTATTAATTATTGTAGAGAACAACTGCTGTACCACAATATAATTGATGTCGTATAACATAACTGAATAGTATACCAGTACTGCAAAGATACAACTAAAGAGAATAAGTCGTAGCACATTATTAACAGAGCCTAGTGCTAGTTAGGCAATGCAATGTTGTTGTACACACAATCGGCTTAATGCTATAATCAAAGTACAACACCAGTGTTATAATTTGAGTGGCACAGCCAGTACAGTTTGCATATAAAATATATATTCTGTATATACAGAAGCCATAGAAAAGATAGATAAGAATTTCCAGGGATAATGATATGCTAGTGCCTAGCTTCCATGTAAAATCTGCAACCCCCAACTTGCAATCCAAGTGTGCACTTAACATATGGTAAGTAGCTGCGGGCAGCCCTAGACTTGGGGATCCGGCGCCGTACCCCAACTCCACAGGCCAGCGCAGCCAGTCCCCCACCCCCGAAGGGCGAGGTGCCCACTGGCTGCAGAAGTAACTTATCTAGGGAGTGGAAAGACGTCTTGCCTGACGTAGGAGTGGAACGCGCCACTTTTCCATCTGCAGACTGCTCTGATTGTCGCCAACTGTCACGACCCTTGAGACTAAATAATGTTCTTCTCCCCACAGTGTAAAGAACAAATAAAAAAATCTGCCATGCCAATAGGTGTCTAGGGGTATAATTAATCACTGTATAAAAACGGGAGAACAATATATTTTGCTAAGGGTGACAACTTAACCACCATTAAATAAATAGTAGCCAGAAATATTTATCAGCATGTAATACTATAGAATGCAAGTAATTATTTGAGACCTGAGCAATATCACCAGAATATGGAGTAAGCCATAAATACACTAAAATCGTCTATCCAGATAAATTAATATTTATATGGGCTTAAAATAACAAAAACCAAGAACTTAGCTTAAACACAACTGCACTCGACCGCAGCCGCCACTCTACTGCCCAGGACGTGGTCCGCAGGCCCAACGTCGACTAACCGTCTACCCAAACACCAATTAACGTTCGCATGAACATTGTGAACATTCTATTTACAAAGGTCAGCCCTAAACTCCAACATTATTACTAAGAGTTGTAATTACTGGTCTCACATTCCTTGAAATATTACGGCTACCAAATATGGGAATAAATAAATATAAAACTATAGGCAATTGATTTGCCAACAATCGCCCTGGCCATTCCCAAATATTGTCAACCGCCCACACGGCTAATTTCACGTGACATTCACCACCAAAACAAACCTTACACACACTACCCAGCTATCTATGTTATATATATATAATGTATATATATCTATATACACAAATCTTATACAACTGACAGCAATATTTACGTAGAGAAAACAATAACATAATACGAGGTTCGGGAGAATTGGCAGAATCGTAATAAGATTCGTGACATCGACGCGAGGCCATCCTTGGGCATCTGTGTGGCCCTGCCAATTCTGAAAGAGTGAGGGGTGCAATCATATGGAGGCAGTCCCAGGGCTGCAATGGCGGCACGGAGCACCCTGGAGAAATCTTGTCTGGTGCGCCCGTCTCGTCTTGGAATATAGGTCCTGGTTCCATGCCCCTCCGTCCTATGTAGTTCGCCATGGCACAGACCGGGCAATACTTGCTGTAGGGGTCTGGACTCAGGGTTAAAGTGGGGGTGCGACCTGCACTGTGCTTGTAGGAGGCAAATACGATGTCGATCCCCTTCCGTGATAGTTATCTGGGCCAAGCGTAGCGTGTTGCCCCTTCTCTGCATAGATCACCTCCCCTGGATGGAGGCAGGCGTGAAAAGCGAGGGAGAACAGCGCTCGGTAGCAGGTCTTCTCGTAAGTCGAGCCGCAGACACCTCGCAGGGCCCCCAGCAGGCGATGCAGTAGTCGCCGGGCAGGGAGCCGTTGAACCTTATTCCGCGCCCTCCTTAAGCAGGTGGGTAACTAGAAACTGGCGAGTAGGGTCCTCCCTACCATGCAGCTTGAACTCGAAGGCGATCGCTGCGAGGTATGCACTGAGAGAGCTGAAAGGCAAGCCCCGAGACAGCAGCAACTGCAGGAAGTTCGCCAGGGTCGAAGGCGAACTCCCGTCACCTGCCGCCTGATACGTAGGCCACGTACTCCGCCCACTTACCACGTACTCCGCCCACTTACGCTGATATGCACGCCATGTCGCGGGCTGCAAGGAGTCGAGCAGCGTCCTCACAGTTTCAGGGTGAAGTTGCAGGGCATGAGGTGCTGCGGGACGGCGGTTGGCTTCTCGGTGAGTCCTGTGTGTCGCAGAAACAAGGGCGGCAGTATCTGCAACCATGAAAGAGCGTCACAAACCCCGTTTAACTTGCCCGGGAGGTGTGAGGGAAGAAGCGTAATATTATGCGTAAGCAGGAGGATCGCCAGCGGCCTGACAAGTTGCACGAGGAGGGGGCACCGTACTCCGCCCACTTACGCTGATATGCACGCCATGTCGCGGGCTGCAAGGAGTCGAGCAGCGTCCTCACAGTTTCAGGGTGAAGTTGCAGGGCATGAGGTGCTGCGGGACGGCGGTTGGCTTCTCGGTGAGTCCTGTGTGTCGCAGAAACAAGGGCGGCAGTATCTGCAACCATGAAAGAGCGTCACAAACCCCGTTTAACTTGCCCGGGAGGTGTGAGGGAAGAAGCGTAATATTATGCGTAAGCAGGAGGATCGCCAGCGGCCTGACAAGTTGCACGAGGAGGGGGCACCTGGCGAACAGAGATTGCAGCACATTTACCACGGTGGCATTGTCGGACCTGCACACCAGCCTCTTGTTTGCTAACACTGCTGCGTAGATGTATATCCCCATGTAGAAAGGGTAGAATTCGAGGAGCGCAACGTTGAGCCGGCTCCAGGCCACGGGCCAGGTTCCCCTGAACCAGGCCGCTCCGAGTGAATCCGTAACCCTTGGAGGAAGCATCCACGCACATCGAGAGAGACGAGGTGCACCCCTATCCACCATCTGGGGGAAAAACCGTTATTCCGTTAAACGCGCCAAAGAAAGTGTGCCAGGCGCCCAGGTCGAGCTTCACCTCCGCGTCCAGCAGGCAGGGGCGCGAGGGACGTTGTACACCACGTGTGAGAGGGTACAACCCCCCCCCCCCCCCCCCGTATGACTGTCATGGTGAATTGCAGTTTGCCGATGATCCCCTGCAGGTCCATCAGGGGAAGGTTCTCGGCCCCTAGTGTGTCTTCCACCGCGGCTATGTACTTCGTCCTCTTGTCCTCCGGCAGCCTTGTCTCCATCAGTCGGGCGTCAATTTCGAGTCCAAGGAAAGTGAGGCAGGGGCCCTCGGTCTTGTGGGGGGCCAAGGGAATGCCCAGGCGCTCACAGAGGACAGTGAACACCCGCAGGCTCCGCAAGCACTCGTCGTTGGTACAACTCGTCCAGCACCTTCACGACATCCCGCACGCCGAATTTTTCTGCGAGGATCCATTGCAGGGCGCTGGAGAAGATCCTGCAGGAGGGTGCCGCCCCCATGCTGAGCATCTTTCCGCAGTAGTACTGCCCCCCCCCTGTAGGCGAAGCCGAGTAGGTGGTAGTCGCTGGGGTGGATCGGGACGATCCGGAACGCCTCGGCTATGTCGCACTTCGCCAAGTGTGTCCCCGGCGGGCATCTGACCACCATGGCCACCGCGTCAGTGATGGACTGGTAGGTCACCGTCGTCATCGACTCCCGCGGTATTTTGGCGTTCACGCTCTCGGAGGTATAGGGGTAGCTGAGGTTGTGCAGGAGCCTGTACTTGCCCAGCGTAAACTTCTCTCTCAGGGCTATGGGAGAACACTTGAAGTTCTCAAATGGGGGGGGGGGCCTCGAATGGGCCCACTATACGCCCCAGGCTCAGTTCCGTGGCGAGCATAGGCCCCACTGTATGTGGCAGGGCCGTAGTCGCTGGGGGGGTTGCGTGAGGAGAGGGGAGTCCGCACCCCCTCAAAACTGAGTAGGAAACCCCTCCGAAAGCCTCCCTCGACGTAGTCCTGGAAGGGGTAACCCACCAGGAAAGCATAAAGTGCGTCTGCGTCCACCGGCGTCGCGACGAGTGTCTTTCTTCTTGCCCGTCCTGAGGTGGGGGGGGGGGGCAACGGGAACGCTTCTCCTTGGCGGCGGTGACGCAAGGTTGGGCCTGGGGGCATGGGCAGTAGGCAGGCTGTCGCTTGTGGCAACGCGGGCAGTAGTGCTTGAAGCCTCCATGCAGCCTGCCTCAGTTGCGTGGAAGGCGTAGCAATATTCCGGAGGGAGGCCGTAGGCCCGTGCAGTGGAGAGCGTGCGTTCGGCTAAGGAGGCGACGGCGGGATGCACCGCCTGAGTCCGCTCCTGCACAGCGCGTTGTACTGACCGATTCTCCAGGTCGAGTCTAAGAGCAGTCCAAGGGCAGCCTCACCTCTCCTTCTCCCACCTGAAAGCTTCATTGTAACACATCCAGTCGCCGCAGAGATCGTGCTACATGGACTTCACATAACGTACATAAGTGAAAAGCGCCCGCCCCTCGTGGCGTCGTGTTCGTAGGCTAGCAGCTCCCTAAAGTCGATGTACTTGTTTGCCCAGACTTTCTCTCATAGGGCCTGCGGAATGTGCTCACCTAGCATGGTGACGGTAGTGCCTCGCAACTGCCAGTGCTGTCCCAGCCAAGAACTAGTGGAAGGAGGGGGAGGGGGGGGAATGAGCGCTCTCTGCGGTACTCACCGTAAGAGGGCGTGCTGGAAGAGCTGTTTCGGCGCCTTGTAGAGTGCCTCCTCACTCTCGACCGTGGGCGGCACACCAAAGTGGGAAGCTGGGCGGGTAGGCTGGTCCGAATGGGCGTCTGTGTCGGCTACATCATCAGGGTTCGTGTTGTGCCGTCGCCTTGAGTCGGAGGGGGGGCTCCAAGCCTGTGCGATGAGCGACTGCAGCGTTGCCCAGTTGGCAGCCGAAAGTTGTTGGGGCTGGGCAGCCGTTCCCTCCATGTTCTTGCCGGCCGGGCGTGAGTCAGGGATGTGGTCACTGTCCATGTCGGTGCCCACCCTCCCCCCTCCCTAAAAAGGCCTCAGTCAAGGGGGAGGCGAAGTGGGCGGGTTTCACCCTTGCCCTGGGCGGTTGCGTCCGTTTCGAAGCGATGCGGGTTTGGAGCTGGGACATAAACGAGGGAGAGACTCCTCGTGCGTTTGCATAAATACACCCCCCCCCCCCCCTCCACGGCACGCGCAGCACTCTCGGAGAGCTGCGTAAATGTTTTTCTCCTTTCCCAGAAATTCTCCCGCTTTATCTGATAAAGCAAGGGCCATTTCCATTTAATTATTTCCAAACAGTTTGTGGAGCTTAGTTTTGAGTCCCATTCTAACAGTGCATTTAATGCTTTGATGTATTGCCACTGCCCATCCTTGACTGAAATGTATTAGCATAAAATAGTTGGTATCCTATATTATATTAGTTGTTCCGTGTTTTCTTCATACATTGGCGTTTGTTAGTGGTTTGTTTTTTGTGTACAGTCGTAAACGCTAAAACCCAGATACGTTCTGAATACAATATTTACTCTACTGTATATCATTAGCCTCGTGAAATAGTTTTCTTCAAATAATAAATTTTTCTCCACCTAGACCCTTGAGGCGTACTAATAGTTTTGTACTGGAAATCACACGAGTACATACGGAAGATGATTAAAGGCCACTGGGTTTTCTAATTTAATTATATAAAAAACTGACAACAATTATCAATATAACATATCCAACTTGGTTAAGGGGGAGCATTGTTTCCAAATATGCCAAAAATATGCAATAAAGGAAAACTAGTTCTATTTCAAGCAAACTTTTTTGACTAGTTGTATATGAAAAGGGTTTCATCTGGTCCGAGTCTCTGCATCGTAGCATAAATAGGAAGGGAAAACAAAATTATGTGACAACAATTTTCCAAAATGATAAAAAATTAACATCAAACACAAGTGTCAACTGAAATCATGTCTGACTCTCAGCTATCACAATAGCATACAATAAAAAAATAATTAGTTTTATTCAAAGAAATTGTTACAATTTTTTTATTATATTTGTTTATTGGACAATTTGCATGAAACCTATACACCTGACTACACGTAAGCCTATCTGTAAGGGGGCCAATTTCGGAGGAAATTGATTTGTCAACCTCAGCCATAGATGGGAGCACCTTAGACTTCATTTTTTAATCATTTCTTTTCAAGTAACATAAATGTAACTACTTCTTTCATTTTTTATTCAATTTACATGAAACTTACAACTTATATGTAGAGTTTCTCTACAATCTGTGTGAAGAGTTTTTTCCTAAGTTCATTTATTGATTTTATAAATAAATATATATTTATATATTATATCTAATAGTAATAAACATATATATATATATATATATATATATATATATATATATATATATATATAATATATATATAATTATATATATATATATAATATATATATAATTATATATATATATATAATATATATATAATTATATATATATATATATATATAATATATATATAATTATATATATATATAATATATATATAATTATATATATATATATAATATATATATAATTATATATATATATATAATATATATATATATATATAATATATATAATTATATATATATATATAATATATATATATATATATATATATATATATATATATATATATATATATATATATATATAATATATATAATTATATATATATATATAATATATATATATAATTAATATATATATATAATTAATATATATATATATATATATATATATATATATATATATGTCGTACCTAGTAGCCAGAACTCACTTCTCAG
>NC_091191.1:20593406-20595906 GCF_040958095.1 Procambarus clarkii | reverse complement strand
CAATTATTTCATGAAAACTTGTCTTATTAGGCAAATCGGGCCTTGCATAGTAGGCTGAGAAGTGCGTTCTGGCTACTAGGTACGACATATATATATATATATATATATATATATATATATATATATATATATATATATATATATATATAATATATATATATATATATATATATATATATATATAATATATATATATATATATATATATATATATATATATATATATATATATAATATATATATATATATATATATATATATATATATATATATATATATATATATATAATGTCGTACCTAGTAGCCAGAACGCACTTCTCGGCCTACTATGCAAGGCCCGATTTGCCTAATAAGCCAAGTTTTCATGAATTAATGTTTTTTCGTCAACCTAACCTACCTAACTTTTTCGGCTACCTAACCTAACCTATAAAGATAAGTTAGGTTAGGTTAGGTAGGGTTGGTTAGGTTCGGTCATATATCTACGTTAATTTTAACTCCAATAAAACCAAAATGACCTCATACATAATGAAATGGGTAGCTTTATCATTTCACAAGAAAAAAATTAGAGAAAGTGCGTTCTGGCTACTAGGTACGACATATATATATATATATGTGTATATATATATATATATACGCCGTCCGCCGCCCGCCGTCCACCTTCCCGCCCAGCGCCAGCCCAGCGCCCGCCCATGTCGCAGCTCCCAACAGATAGCCAGGCTTCTCCAAGCCAAGATGAGCCATCAAACAGGGGTAGACAAGGTAGATGTCAGACGTGTGACCGGGTATGCTATATCCGGTTGAGTGACGATAATGTGCGCATTCATTACTTTAACGGAGCCAGGTGTTTGGGTTCTGGGCGCCCTCCCAGGGAGAACACCAATCAACAGCCCACACTTCCCGTAAGGCAAAACACCTCCCAGACCTTCATTCCCACAGAAAATTTATTAGAAGCTATCAAAGCAACACCGGCCAGAACATTGCAACACATCCCTAAAGCAGCCCGCCCCCATGCAGCAGCCAAATTATCTGCCCTCCTGAGAAAGGTCAACGACTCTCCTGGAACGACCCAAGCATGGCACAACCTCGTAATGTTTGGCAACATATGTCTAGCCACCCCTGCAAGGAGAGACAAAACCTTAGCTGCCTCAGTCATCAAAGCTATAAATGATTTTCCCAGGGAGGACAACCAGGTGCGCCTTCCCACTCGCGCGAGAAACACCCACGGCAGGAAGAGCAACAGTGGCATATCCGAGACATCAAAAATCAGAACATCAGTCACCAAGAAAATAGAAGAAGGAAACACTATTGGCGCAATACGAGTCATCACCAGTGAGGACTCAATTGCCGACAGAGATGCCGCAACAGCTCAAGCCCTAAGGGAGAAACACCCACCCAGGGCTCCGCGTGAGGACGACATTGTACAAGTGGGGGCTACCGGAGCAGAACCTCTCTGGGTGGCTGAATCTGTGGTCCATAAAGCAGCCATGTCCTTCCCTACAGGATCAGCAGGTGGGTTCACAGGACTAAAACCCAACCACCTCAAGCAAATGCTCAACCCTGCACTGGGTGACATTGCAAAGAACCTCTTGGTGGAACTAACCAGATTCACCAACACATGTCTAGCTGGCAACATACCAGCGTCCATAAGACCTATCTTTTTTGGAGCATCTCTCTGTGCTCTAAAGAAAAAGAATGGAGGGATCAGGCCAATAGCTGTGGGCAATTCACTCCGGCGTCTCGTCGCAAAGGCAGCTGCAAGAACAGTTAGTGATGCAGCGGCCAACATGCTGAAGCCAAAACAGCTCGGGTTTGGCATTCCACAAGGGTGTGAGGCGGCAGCCCATGCAGCTCGAGCCTTCATCGCCAACATCACAGACGAAAAGGCCCTTATCAAGCTAGATTTCAAAAATGCCTTCAATTTGGTGCGGAGGGATGCTGTACTCCGTGCGGGTCATAGTCATTTCCCTTCCCTCTACCCTTTTGTACATTCATGCTACAGTATGGATCTTAAGCTACTTTTTGGCGAACATGAAATTGACTCGCGAGAAGGCGTCCAACAGGGTGACCCCCTCGCTCCTCTCCTTTTCTGCTTAGTCATCAAACAAGTCACAGAGGTCCTGTCCAGCGAGCTTAACATCTGGTTCTTGGATGATGGTACCCTAGCTGGTTCCCAAGACTCCCTCCTGGAGGACATCAGAGAAATCCAGGAGCAAGGTGCAGTTTTAGGCCTCACCCTGAACCCTTCTAAATGTGAAATAATATGTTCCAACCAGGGCATTGTAGAGAGAATAGAGGGTCTTCTGCCAAATATCCATAAAACTAAACCTGAAGACAGCACACTCCTAGGAGCTCCCCTGGGGTTGAAAGCCATCGATGAGGTCCTTGATAAGAAAATCGCCGACCTTAAGAGGATGGATGGGAGGATTGAGGATATTGATGCTCATGATGCACTCTACCTCATCACCAGATGTCTGTCCCTCCCCAGGTTAACCTACTTTCT
>NC_091191.1:20578406-20588406 GCF_040958095.1 Procambarus clarkii | reverse complement strand
TCAACACGTCAAGGGACCGACAAGAATGAGAGGAGGGGATGAACCAGCCTTGCTTGATCTGATATTTACCCTAAATGAGTCGGATATAAGAGAAGTTAAGTTGGAAGCCCCCTTGGGAATGAGTGATCATTGTGTATTGAGATTTGAGTACCTGGTTGAGCTGGGAATTATCACCCCCCAAAATAAACTGGGAACCAAAGGGCTGGCGTATCGAAAGGGAAACTATGAGGAAATGAATAAATTCCTATGGGATATACATTGGGATACAGAACTCGGAACCAAGTCCGTACAAGACATGATGGACTATGTCACCCAAAAATGTCAGGAGGCTGTAAGCAGGTTTGTCCCAGCCCGACAGGAAAAAACAGAGAAGAAAAGGAAGAATCCGTGGTTTAATAAGGAATATATGAAAGCAAAGGAGCAGAACAAAAGGGTATGGAGGAACTTCCGTAATAACAGAACACCAGAAAGTAGAGATTTTTAGATTGTTGCCGCTGAAGGCGGCTAGTTTATTGTGCACCCCATACTCATCCTGTGAGCGGTAGCGCAAAAACATTACAGAGGGCACAAAAGGTCTTTATCAGACCTCATCTTAGATTATTACATAAACAATTTCTTCAATCCTTCACACCTTATAGATACAATGTCAGCTAGTTACAGAGAAAATGCTATTACAAGAGCTACATCTTTACAGTAAGTCATCATACATTAATGGTAGGTCTTATCGTTAATACATAATAGTTTGGCCAATGGGGATATTACAGAGTCATAGGGGAGCTTCTGTTTATTATTAGTCCTCACAATACACTACTTGTTTCTGAATCTCATATGTCGTTTATCTACTGGAAGCAAAATGTGGGTACAGTGCAAGGATTTCAGGTAATTTATCCATGGTAATAAGATAGGTTGCCATATCATACAGAGTGAGCTTAGATCTATCTCTAAAAGGCTCAAATTTACAACAATCCAAGATATAGTGTTCGAGTGTGTGTCCCTGCCTATGTCCACACACTTTACACTTTACTTCATCTAGATCCCTATACAAGCCGAACTGCCAGAGATACTTGTAGCCAAGTCTTATACGAGCTGTGACAACATCTGTTAGTCTACTGACTGTTACTTGCCCCATACACATGTTTTACTTCACACATTTCATTGTGATGAACAATGGACCTACTAGTTCCAGTTTGCACTGTTCTACTTTCTTCAAATCCATCTAGGAGTTCTCGTCTAATGACACTTTTAAGGGACCTATTTGATAACTCAAGATTCCATTCAATACTGTCTTTATTTACTGCAGCCTTAGCAAGGGCGTCAACTTTGTCATGTTCCTGCATGCCAATGTGAGAAGGAATCCACAACATTTTTATATTTACCCTCTTGCTAAGTATTCTTACATATCTACGTCTAGCTTCCAAGACAAGCACGTTATTACTTGATTGCAAACTGTTTATTGCTCGTAGTGAGGATAGGGAGTCAGAAATAATTAAGCTGTCTACTTCAGTGTTGTCAATAATTTCGAGTGCTACCAGTATCGCTACCAACTCGGCCTGCATTGTGGACGCCCAGTTACTAATTCGGATATTTCTTTGAATTGTGCTGCCATCGGGCTGATGAGCAATAACAGCACTTCCTGCCCTCCCTGCCCTCCCTGTAGCTGTATTGAGTGATCCGTCAGTGTATATGGTCTGTGCAATGTTGTTTTCAGCTTGTATATTGTGAATGTGCTCTTTGGTGCTTAATTTAGCAGCAAGCTGAGCATGAGGGTTGCTTGTGATTAGTTTTTTGGTGGGGTATGCAGGGGTCAGGATGTCAAAAGGTACTATCTGCCAGGGTGGAAGGAAGTGCTGTACTCTTTCATCTGTATATACATCGTGCAGTCCCATCATTTTAATATGAGTGGCAGTTCTTTGAATCCATTTAGACTCGCTAGTTCCATTTCGTATGTGTTCTAACAGTGCAACTGACACAATGTTGTTTTTGTTATCACGCAGCAGCTTTAGTCCCATCATAAGATTAATTTCAAATATTCTATCTCGAATGCTAAGTATATTTAATTCTTTCCGCATGTTGAGAACTTTGGTAGTTATAGGACAGCCAAGTATAATTCTGAGTGCTTCATTTTGCATTTTTTCCAGTCTATCAATACTTTTGGCATTCTGCAGGACCAAAGCTGGTGCATGATAGTCTATCAGAGACCTTATATACGCTAAATACATCATTCTTGCTATTCTAATATTAACACCATATTTCGGGCTGTACCCCACTACAGTTCTGAGAGCCTTGAGTCTGTCTCTACATTGTTGATGTAACTTATTGACTGCAGTTGAGGTACAAGGGACAGAGACTCCAAGGTATTTGAAAGAAGAGACATAGTCTATTGGTATGTTGTCTATCTTAAGTTTTCGTGGTCCACTTTTGCGGTTGCCAATTTGTCTGTTAAATACCTTAGTTTTAGCAGCGTTGATTACAAGACCAAGGCTCTCACAAGCTGTATGTATACAATTTAAGACTGTTTGCATTTCGCGGTGGGTTTTAGTATGCACAAGGATGTCATCTGCATAGCTGATAGTGATGTTTGCCGGACTAGTTGGGATTGATTTTAGTAAAGCATTAATTAGAACATTAAACAAGGTAGGACTAAGTACTCCTCCTTGTGGGGTGCCTAGTTGCATTACTTTAGTTTCACTCTTGTAGCCTTGGAACAGTGCAGAGGACTTCCGGTTGGTAAGATAGCCTCGTATCCATTGTAATAAATGTCCCCCTATATCCATTCTCGCTAATTCATACATAATCACTTCCCTATTAGCAATATCAAAGGCATTTTTTAAATCAAGAAATGTTGTGTACTTGTGCCTTTTACCTCCATGAACAGTAAGAAAGGTTGTGATACAGTTGTGTACACTTTTACCATGTGTGAAACCATTGATATCAGGTGACATGTGCTCTTTAACTCTATACAATAATCTATTAAGCACCATTCTCTCAAAGGTTTTGCACATGCAACTTGTCAGTGAGATGGGACGGAAAGCATCAGGTTGTCCAGGCTTTGGTACAGGTACCGTAAGACTGGTGGTCCATGATACAGGCAACTGCCCAGTGACATGGCTGGCATTAAACAATTCTAATAATGGGTTACCGGGTACACGATGTAGGATTCTTAGAATATCATAGGTGATACCGTCCTCACCAGGAGCAGTGCTCCTGCCCCTGGAGAGGGCTGCATCCAATTCATAATCTGTATATGGAACATCACATTCATCATGTTGCTTGCTCAACATGAAATTTATGAGAGCATTTCTGTCTGTGGACCTCTCCCGCAATTTCTCCCTAGTGCTAGCTGGTAACATTCCAAGGCTGGAAACCTGAGCCCATTTTGCAATTAACTGATTGGCTTTCTGTAGCGGGTTAGGGTGTGAAACTTGTCTACTATTTTTACCAATAATTTTGTTTATGCCTTTCCAGGCTTTGCCCAGGGGAGTATGCAGGTTAAGTCCACTAACAAAACCCTCCCATTTATTTTGTCTCAGTTCAGTCATTCTCTCCCTTGCCGCTGCAAGCGCACCCTGAAACAGTTTTAATATTTGAGGAGTTCTAAGGTTCTTATATGCTTTACCTGTCTGTCTAGCAATTGATTTAAGCTCTTTCAGTTTAGCATCATCATAGTACTGGTTGTGTCTGACCTGTTTACCAGTACTTCTTTTTGTTTGGCGTAACTCACTATTTTTGATGGCCTCATAGGTATTATTTATGAGGTCATCATAAAACTGTTGTACATTCTCAGGCTCATAATTGTTATACCAATGTTCTATGCTGTCTATAAAGAATTTTTATTGCTCTTTCCTTACTGTTAGCCTGCGTCTACTCAGCTTAGTGCCAGGTAGGTCAACATTAGCCACGTGTAAGTTAGCTGTTATGGCTAAATGGTCAGACATTAAGTCATCCATAATATCAGTCTCATGAGTTGTGTATGACAGGTTAAAGCCAATGCACCTATCTAGGACTCCATATATTTGCGTTGGTTGATTCTTACTGATAATTTGAACATCATCATATGCATCGAGAAGTGCCAACAATCTTCTCCCGTTGGTGTTTGTAAGTTGATCCCCTAATTGTTTGTGTTTAGCATTTAAATCCCCAATTAATATTGTAGAATCAGTATGTGCAAAACTAGGTAGGTCAGTGTACTGGAAGAGGCCAGTAGGTGCATAGGCATTCAAAACATTAAGTGTAGAGTTACCTACGTGTACCCGGATACCATGATATTGAAACCCCTCTCGTTGTTGGGCGGGGAGTGGCTCATGCGGCAGGGATTTTTTAACATACATAAGACACGTATTTTTTGATCTGGGATTATAACACTGATAACTAGGCAAATTCTGCGGGTTTTACCTGCGGGAGTTAGGGTTTCCTGGAGGCAGACAATATCTATGTCTTCAGTCATAACCTTTTGATGGAGATCTGAATACCGTTTTCTAAGAGAAGCAATATTCCAACTGAGTATCTTGATGACACTGTACTTGTTCTTATGAGATTCAGAGGCCGCCATTGTTCTTTTGTACTTTATCAGTCTGCAGTTTCATAAAAGCAAGTATGTCTACATACCGGTTGTAGTGCTTTATTACAGCTTCTTTTTCCTCTTCAGTCAGCACATCACCTGTCACCATTTCTTTAAATGTGTCACGGCGGAACCATCTGGGATGTGGTGTGCGCGGCCCGAGGCGGGCATCCACGTTCAGTTGAACTTCGTCACTATCACTACAATCGTCACTGGTTTCACTTTGTTCTTTACCACAATCACTTTCAACATTTCCACTACTATTTTCCTTCAAACAGAGTTTATTAGACCCGGTATCAACATCTTGATCGTCATCACCATTAAAGTTCTCACCCTCAGTGTCACTACGTTCATCATCAGGATCAGTTGACCCATAATACACATCGACAGCACTATGCGTTTCTACGTGGAATAGTTTATTTACCTCTGTTCATAGCGCACTGCGTTGATGAGGCTGGGGTGTGGGGAGCCGTGGTGGGAGAGCCCAGCTGGTGTGAGGGCTGGGACACCCCCTGCTGGGGTCTCCCCTGGGGTACTGGCCGCATGGGAGCACATGGTGGTACCCCAGGTTGGTGTGGCCTGCCTTCAGTTATTAATACTCTCACAGTTTCCTGAAGAGTGGTTATCATCGTCTTTTGGTGCATGATTTCCTTATTTTGTTCGGTTATCTGCTTGGTCAGGTTTTCCACAATTTTGTTTTTTTCTACTGTATGCATAAGCTCACTAATTTTCTGTGCCTGATCCAGGCCCCCGACCAACATGAATTGGTAGGGCCTACAACTGTGTCACTCGAGCTACTAGCCGTGGCGTTGGAGTGGTTGGGTAAGGGAGGGGAGTGTGACGGAGTGACCGGTGGGGGCACAGCAGATGAGCCAGGGTGGTTACTGGCGCCCCCAGCTGATGTACCCCGGGCAGCCCGTCTCGGCGGGAATGAGGTACAGTCCCCATGCCAGGCGGGAACTCCCTCCATGTGACAGTTTGCACACCTCAGTTTTAGTGCACCACCCTTTTTAGCATCACACACAGACGTTGCATGCTTTCCGGCACAGTGGCCACACCGCTCATCATTCCAACAGTTCCTTGCAACATGATTCCACAAGTAGAGAGAGATACCAGAGAACCAGGAACGAGTATGTCAGTGTGAGAAGAGCAGCTGAGAAAAGGTATGAAAATGATATAGCTAATAAAGCCAAGACCGAACCCAAGCTACTACACAGTCACATCATAAGGAAGACAACAGTGAAGGAACAGGTGATGAAACTTAAGGTGGGCGAGGACAGGTACACAGAGAATGACAAAGAAGTGTGTGAAGAACTCGACAAAAAGTACCAGGAGGTCTTTACAATAGAACAGGGAGATGTTGCGGCGCTAGAAGAGGTGGCAGCAAACCAGGTGATCTTGGATAGGTTCGAAATTACAAGAGATGAGGTCAAGAAGCACCTATTGGAGCTGGATGTGAGAAAAGCTGTTGGGCCGGATGGAATCTCGCCATGGGTATTGAAAGAGTGTGCAGGAGCACTTTGCCTACTACTCTCCATAGTAGGTCACTGGAAACGGGGGACCTACCAGAAATATGGAAGACTGCTAATGTAGTACCAATATACAAAAAGGGTGACAGACAAGAGGCACTGAACTACAGGCCAGTGTCCTTAACTTGTATACCATGCAAGGTGATGAAGATTGTGAGAAAAAACCTAGTAACACATCTGGAGAGAAGAGACTTCGTGACAACCCATCAACATGGGTTCAGGGAGGGTAAATCTTGCCTTACAGGATTCATAGAATTCTACGAGCAGGTGACAAAGATTCAACAAGAAAGAGAAGGGTGGGCGGACTGCATTTTTTTGGACTGTCGGAAAGCCTTTGACACAGTACCCCATAAAAGGTTGATGCATAAGCTAGAAAAACAGGCAGGAGTAACTGGTAGGGCGCTCCAGTGGATAAGGGAGTACCTAAACTATAGGAAGCAGAGTTACAGTGAAGGGTGAGACCTCAGACTGGCGTGAAGTCACCAGTGGAGTCCCACAGGGCTCTGTACTTGGACCTATCCTGTTTCTGATATACGTAAATGATCTCCCAGAGGGTATAGACTCATTCCTCTCAATGTTTGCTGACGACGCCAAAATTATGAGAAGGATTAAGACAGAGGAGGACAGCTTGAGGCTTCAAGAAGACCTAGACAAGCTGCAGGAATGGTCGAACAAATGGCTGTTAGAGTTTAATCCAAGCAAATGTAATGTAATGAAGATAGGGGTAGGAAGCAGGAGACCAGATACAAGGTATCACTTGAGAGATGAAATAAGAGTCCGAGAGAGAGAGAGACCTGGGGGTTGATATCACGCCAGACCTGTCCCCTGATGCTCATATCAAGAGGATAACAGCAGCAGCATATGCCAGGTTGGCTAACATAAGAACGGCCTTTAGAAACTTGTGTAATGAATCTTTCAGAACATTATATACCACATATGTCAGACCAATCCTGGAGTATGCGGCACCAGCATGGAGTCCATATCTAGTCAAGCATAAGACTAAAATGGAAAAGGTTCAAAGGTTTGCCACCAGACTAGTACCCGAGCTGAGAGGTATGAGCTACGAAGAGAGACTACGGGAATTAAACCTCACTTCGTTGGAAGACAGAAGAGTTAGGGGGGGACATGATCACCACATTCAAGATCCTCAAGGGAATTGACAGGGTTGATAAAGACAGGCTGTTTAACACAAGGGGCACATGCACTAGGGGACACAGGTGGAAACTGAGTGCCCAAATGAGCCACAGAGATATTAGAAAGAACTTTTTTAGTGTCAGAGTGGTTGACAAATGGAATGCATTAGGAAGTGATGTGGTGGAGGCTGACTCCATACACAGTTTCAAGTGTAGATATGATAGAGCCCAAAAGGCTCAGGAACCTGTACACCTGTTGATTGACAGTTAAGAGGCGGGACCAAAGAGCCAGAGCTCAACCCCCGCAAGCACAACTAGGTGAGTACACACACCACACACACACACACACACACACACACACACACACACACACACACACACACACACACACACACACACACACACATACACACACACACACACACACATACACACACACACACACACACACACACACACACACACACACACACACACACATACACACACACACACACATATATACATACATTATATATATATATATATATATATATATATATATATATATATATATATATGTATATATATAATGTGTGTGTGTGTGTGTGTGTGTGTGTGTGTGTGTGTGTGTGTGTGTATTAATTCAGGAAAACTTGGCTTATTAGGCAAATCAGGCCTTGCATAGTAGGCTGAGAAGTGCGTTCTGGCTACTAGGTACGACATATATATATATATATATATATATATATATATATATATATATATATATATATATATATATATATATATATATATATGGGCTCGGTGCCACAAGACATGAGATGCAAACATCACCACTCTCTATAAAAATAAAGGTGACAGAAGCGATGTTAACAATTATCGCGGCATCTCCCTCCTCAGTATCATCGGCAAACTCTTCGCCAGGGTCGTCGTTGGTCAGGCTTCAGATTCTTGCCGAAAAAGTGTACCCCGAGTCACAATGTGGTTTCCGAGAAGAGGTCGACCACTGACATGGTGTTCTCCCTGAGACAGCTTCAAGAAAGGTGCAGGGAGCAGAGAAAAGCCTTGTACATCGCCTTCATTGACCTTACAAAGGCCTTCAACCTCGTGAGTAGGGACGGACTCTTCAAGATCTTAGCCAAAATTGGCTGTCCACCCACCCTACTCAACATGATGCAATCGTTCCACAAGGACATAAAGGGGACAGTCGTGTACGACGGCTCAACTTCTGAACCATTCAACATCAACAGTGGTGTTAAACAGGGGTGTATTCTTGCTCCAACCCTGTTCAGCATCATCTTCGCGATCCTTGCCAAGCATGTCTTTGGAACAACCACAGAAGGCATCCATCTCCGTACAAGATCTGATGGAAAGCTCTATAATCTATCTAGACTCCAAGCAAAGACAAAAGTACAAATACGAATCCTCAGGGAGTTCCTCTTCGCCGACGACGCAATAATCACCACACACACAGCAGAAGGTCTGCAGCAGCTACTCGACTGCGTTGCTCCAGCATGTTCTGCATTCGGCCTGACAATCAGCCTGAAGAAGACACAGGTGATTGGACAAGATGTCAATGAGCTATCCTGTATAAATATAGCAAACTATGTGCTGGGGGCAGTTCACAAGTTTGTGTACCTGTGCTCCACAATCTCAGACACCCTTTCCGTGGACACTGAGCTCAACAGGCGTATCGGGAAGGCCGCAATAACACTGTCCAGGCTCACAAAGCGCGTTTGGGAAAATCCCAAACTGACAGTTCACACCAAGGCGCAAGTCTACATGGCATGTGTGGCGAGTACACTTCTCTACAGCTCGGGAATCCTGTACCCTGCGCTCTCGCCAGGAGAGAGAGCTCAATACCTTTCACATGTGGAACCTGAAAGGCATCCTTGACATCACGTGGAAAGACCACGTTACCACCAACACAGTACTCAAGAGAACAGGAGTCCCTTCAATGTTCACTCTCCTGAAGCAGAGACGCATGCGATGGTTGGGACATGTCACACGCATGGGCGATGGCCGCATACCGAAAGACCTCTTGTATGGAGAACTGGAATCAGGAAGGAGACCCACCGGAAGACCTCAGCTGCGTTTCAAAGATGCCTGTAAACGCAACCTCAAGCACATGAACATCGAGGTCAACACTTGGGAGGCAGCAGCTGCGGACAGATCTGCCTGGGGATGCAAAGTGCAGAACGGACTCCAGCAGTTCGAGGAAGAACTGAAGAGGTAGGCGGAGAATAATAGACTTCAAAGGAGGTCTTGACCACTGTCAGACACACCGCTTCGGCGTTTATCTGCGTTCGCTGCAGTCGGGACTGTCATTCTCGGGTTTGCCTTCACAGCCACAGCAGGCTGTGGCTGTAAAGTGCAACCAACATGATGACTACAACTAGACACCCAGGGCACAATTCCATAACCTCACAGGATTGACGGTAGCCTACTATTAAATAGGTACTTGGGAGTTACAGCTGCTTTGGGCTGCTTCGTCTTTGTGCATGCACGCACGCACGTGTGTGTGTGTGTGTGTGTACTCACCTATTTGTGCTTGTGGGGTTGAGCTTTTGCTCTTTGATCCCGCCTCTCAACTGTCAATCAACTGGTGTATAGATTCCTGAGCCTACTGGGCTCTATCATATCTACATTTGAAACTGTGTATGGAGTCAGCCTCCACCACATCACTGCCTAATGCATTCCATCTGTTAACTACTGACACTGAAAAAGTTCTTTCTAACGTCCCTGTGGCTCATGTGGGTACTCAGTTTCCACCTGTGTCCCCTTGTTCGTGTACCACC